>NC_087548.1:31238918-31568830 GCF_963921805.1 Phalacrocorax carbo
TAATACGTATCCATCCCTACTGAAGCTCCTTCCAATTTAGGAGAGAATGACCTTGCCTAGCAGTATTAAAAACTGGGGTCTGTGTGTTAGATGGAGTTATATTCTGTATATTCAAATGAGTTTTTAAAAAGATCAATCAGCTGAGTTAATTCTCTAATCATACACCTGCTTCATTTAGACTCCAAGCTGGAAATCTGTAAACATGATGAGTGTAACATACTGCAAGCAATCCTACTGAAATCACAACTGTCCTGTGTGAGCAGCAGTTCTACGTAGGCTCAAATCTGAGGCCATAGGACTGCTTCTACCTGCAAATTTGGGTGGTTGGTGTAATATAGAATAAAAGAATTCAAACTGCAACAGAAGTATCTGGAAATGAGAATTTAAAATACATTTTAAATGTAAGCTGTTGATTTCAGATAGTAGTTTTGTTTCTTGGGGCAGGGGTAGGTCCATGATTTTAACATGCAGTACCTGTTTGAGTTACGTCTAAGACTCTCACTAATTGGAAGTAGAATTTTATTTGCCTTTTTTTTTTTTGTGGGAGGTTATTTTTCAGCCTTGCAAAGTATGTCAGCTTCAAACCAAAGACAAGCTCCTTTAAATTCATACTTCTAAAAAAATTCCAGCAAAAACTGTTGCACTTTCTAATGCAACAGTCAGAAAAACAACATAGCACATCTTGTTGCTAGATTAGGCCACCAAGTATCTGCACAACAGAAATAGGAGGCAATGCCTCGCTTCCCTCAGTTCAGTTGGACTTCTCAGACAGAGCACTTCTGAAAATCAGACTGCTATTCAAATAATGGATGAAGAATTCCAAAGCTGTATTTTAGAGAATGATGTCCTCTTTAATGAAAGACAGTAACTGAAAAGTTTTTTTAACTCTGGATCACATTAGCCCTAGCTGTATCTAGACACAGGAAACTGGCTATTGGCTCTGCCTTAGTTTTATGGCTGCAGGTCAACCTCCCCAAAATATTTTGCTGGGGCAAATATTTGTAAAGGGAAATATTTTGGAATGGAGTCATTATAAGCAAATAATTAATTAAAAATAACTTCTTTAGCTTGAAGAATATCTGGAAGCATATGACAGGTTCTTTATGTGTACTTTTTATTCTTTATTTTAGAAGATGAACAAATACTTTCAGAACAAATAGTCTAGTGAAATAACTAAAGAAATCCTTGCACCAAACATTATTTTCATCAATTTTGACTCACCAGCAGAGTTACAACAAATGAGCATTTCCAAAATAAAATATTTCAGGAAGGTCAGTCTTTTGGAGGGTTTGTTGGATTATTTTTTTTGAGAGAACGTGTTCTAAAGTGTAGTTGAAGCTTCGAAATACTAAAACAAAAACCCCAAACCAACCATTAAACTTGTTGGCTTTCATCTAGCTTTAGAGTACCAACAAATTAAGCAATGTTGGAAAAGTGTAGAACATTACCAGAAAGTAGATCTTAAGTGTAAGGAATTTTGTTACTTCAGGATTTCATCTGAAACATGAGGAGATTTAAACCTTTTTGTCTTCATTAGATCTGTGCACGTTGCTCTTCAGATGGATCCACAGCCGAGTGTGCCACCAGTAGAAATCACTGCTGGGGCTGCTATGACAGACAAGCCAGTCATTTGGAAAGGTTTTATTAATTTTGTGCTCTTGGCTGAGTAAGAAGCATTACAAGTGTTAAAGCAGAATAGTCATTAAGACTACAGTTGAGACATGATTAATTATCCCCTGTCATCTCTGCTTGTCTGCCACCTTTCCCTCTGACCTGTTCCTATTCTTCTTTCACAGCACTCCGTGGACCAGATCCTCACTGGTGACATCAGTGATGCTGAGATCAGAAATTGGCTCCTTGCCCCTATTTTTCCTTTGCCTTCCCTCTAATTTGCCTTTCCCTGTGCTTCTCTTCAAAGACTCTTCACTGCAGCTCCCAGTGCTTTGCAGGTATCCTTGACTACAGCTCACATTCCCCAATCTCCAGCCAGCTGGAGCAGCTCCCTGGTACAATATAATACAGATCAAAGGCAGGTGGCCAATCAGCAAACAAGCAACTTGTTGGCACACAACAGAAATGACTCAGCCATTATTTGGTCCCCTCTTTTCAGTCTTAAATTTGGCCAAAAAGTAGTTGTGGGTGGTGGATCTTCAAGGCAATGGATTGCAAGTCATCATGAGCTGTACCAATTAAAAAAACAAAATGGCTCTTCTGGAACTGGATGTAGTCACAGACTTACCCAATCAGCAATCCAGCTGCAAGGCAAAACCAGCACAGCCTGATACTGCAGAGGATTTGTAATGTGCTTTTTGGAGATGGCACCAAAATTACTTCATAATGCAAAAACCTGTGATCAGATGGATAGCAGAATCTCTATGGGATTGGAAAGAAAATTGCAAAGTACCTTAACAAACTTTAAATATGTTAATAGCATAATACTGTAACTGTAGCATGAGGTTTGTACTCCATTTATATATAACTGATCTGGAGTAGGTTCTAGGCACTAACAAAGCTGCTACACAGACAGTGGTTTAAACATGTTTACAAAGCTGTGCTTGTATTTGAAATCAAAGTACATCCTCCTAACAAACATTTCCATCCCATGAAGTTACTCAGCAAGTTGTTACAAGGATAATACAAGTCACTATTTATTTTCACTATCTATTCTTGGAAGGCTTGTTTTTTAAATAATTTTTTAATTAATGGAAACCAAATTTAAACCCACAAGTTTTTAAACCTACCTGTCTTAATTCTTATTGTCAGTGGTTGTTTCACAGAATGCCTTCAAAATATCCCTTTTCTTCCCATCAAATAATTAATGCAATTTATTGAGCTGCGAGTGGACATTCACCATGTCAACAAAGATTAAACATTTCTACCAGTTAGGTCATTGGATAAAGAATTGACCTCTGTGTGCTGTCCATATCTCTGTTACTAGTTTATTCTTTCAGGGAAATTGCATGCTGCCTTTGTGCTTTCAAAGTGGAGATTGTCTATCTTGCAAGAATTTGGGTGCTTGGCCAAATTACATTTGCAAAACATGAATATTATTCTCCTCCATACACTTGCAGACATAAGCAAATGCTGAGGGAGAAAATTCACCACTGTGGCATGCTGAGCCAGAACTTCTACCACCATGTGTCAACATGGCTCCATACACCAGGAGTACATAATAAGAAAGACAGTGTTACAGATCTGAATGGGAGTGTTGGTACAGTTTACTAACTCGGTTTAGCATCCAATGCAAATTAATGCTGCTTTCTTTAACCCAAGGTATAAAAGAAATGAAAGCAGTATTTCTCAGGAACAGAAAAACGTAGTAGCTATGCACAGTATAGTTCCAGAATGCTTTAGCAGCAATTCATTTGCTGTTATTTAAGTTAAAAATGAAAGAATTTCCAAAGGGGGACAAACCCAGACCACATATGTGTACTTTCAGTAACAAAGTAGGAAAAGATCCACCAGTGACATTTCAAGTCCCATCTGCACTCAGATCTTCTCCAGATCTTGAAATCAGTGCTTTGTTTTTCAGAGGGCCTTTATCAAAGCATGGTCATTAGACACAAAACTGAATATAGCTGCTCACCTCCATTCCTGGTGGTTTGATCTGTGGGTTGTACTGCTCCCTTGAAGGGCTTTTAGAAACTACGACAGTCCTTTTCATAGATTTTCTATTCGCCAGTGCCTGCTAGCAGCCGGAATGTTTCTTGAGCAAAGTTACCCAACCATGGAAATCCACCTACATGTTGAATAACCCTGCTTGGAAAACGGCACTTTCATAATGACTGAAATTTAAGATCTCTGAAGGCTGACTTCCTTACCCCTCAGTTCAGCAGTAACCTCTTCACAGTCACATCAGCATTAAGGTATTTGTTCCTTAAATTAGTTACCATTGCTTTAACTGTAACAGAAAATAACAAAGTGTACATGGGCCAAGGTAGCATGTTAAGAGGTTTAGTTGTTGACAATTTCTACGCAGCCTAATTTATCCTTGAGATCATCCTCTAACCAACTACAATCATAGCCACTTCCGTATGTAGTCACTTCTGCAGGATGTTCCAAAACCGCCTATCAGATGAAACAATGTATAGAGATAAGTTTTGAAGTTATACACAAGCTACCAGAAAAAGCTGTAGCAGCCACGAGGAAGCAAAAGAACTGGCTCAGTCAAATGTGCTTCCCGCTAAGTGCCAGGAGCTTCCACTTCACTTTCCTTGGCCTGAATTTCTTCCCATCAACTTGTTTTAACTCTGCTTGTTTCTCATTCCCATTATGGCCTCTCTCTCATTCTTACCTCCTCTTGTGCTTCCTCTGACCCTCACTGCCTTTCCTCTGCTCCTCCCTCAAATAAACAAAAATCCATTTTTCTTCAAGGCAGGTCATGCATACCAGCTAGGAACACAGAAGTAAGCTAACAGGTTTCATGTACATCTGCAGGCAGATTTACCAAAACAAACAAATAAAAAAAAAAGGAAAACACAGGAATTAGGTACAGGAAAGAAAATGGGTATTTAGAAGGAGTAACATTCTCTGTTGGGATCATTCATTCTTCAGAAAGGCAAAATTTTGCTTGTTTGGTGAGCAACAGGACAGGGAGCAGTGAATAGCTATGGATACATTAATGATGCTGGCAATGGAGCCTTACCTCTAGATTTGGAAGAGCAATACATTACTACACCCTGTCAATGTTATTCTTTGTGGGTGCTGACTACACAGCAGTGAGACCCACTGTATCCAGTATATTTGGGTTGTTCCTCAACAGTCCATGAGTTTTTGATAACAACTTTACTGCCAAGCTGCCTATGGGCTGAAATGGGATCTTGCTGCCACTGCTCTTATTCACACATATAGTCCAATCCCTTTCTTCCAAAATTCTTCCTGTGGTGACAAACACATGTTTACAGGCCTGCTTGCCAGCCAGCTTGCCAGGCAACATGAATAGCTAGAAGTCTGTCCAACCAGCCAATTGGTTTTCAAGTGGGCAATTTCTATTTAACTTCAGAGTGTACTAACATGATGCTAGTACATTTAAGGCTAGGCTTCCAGCTTGGACCTGCCCTGTGTAAGGATTTGTGCCACACCTTTGCTCTCAGGGGCTGTTTGGGAAGGTCCTCAATGTAGTGGCTTCAGAAGCAGCCATGGTTGTGGATTCTCTGTTTGGATTAATCTGAATTTAGGTCTTTCCTAGGTTTTGAAATGCAGCCTGTTCACAGTCTTGCAAGTGAAAAGGGCTAGCTTTTGGCACACACAAAGTAGGCAGCAACAGCAGACTATCTGCTTTGTCTGGGCTAAGACAGCAATTATCAGTTGCTTCGGCAGCCTATACAACCTGAAAAGTCAGTTTTACTTCCTACTTGCACAACCTTGGCTTCTGATGAAAAAGTTGAGGGATGCAAGGCAGCAGCAGAAACAAAAGTAGCAAGTCCTTTTTGTCTCCTGGCTGTCCTATGCCATGACGGAAGTGGCAAGCTTAGCCCCTTCTCAGCAGCCTAATAAGCAGGACAGTAGCTGGCTGTGGTGAGAGAGATGTGGGAAAAAGAGCTAAAAGAGGGAAGAGAGACATACCTCTAATCATTCCTTCAAATCAGTTTTTCCTCTTACAAGACCCTTTATCATTCCCTCCCAAACAAGAGAAGGTTATGGTCATCAATCCCAATTTATTAATTAATAATGTATCACTTTTTTCTAAGTAAAAACAAAATAGGTCTGTTTCTTTACTGTGGTACAGGATAATGAATGCTTTGCAAGAGATTTCTAGAGATTTCCATGTCTTTCATACCTGTTTCAGGCCTTATACAACTGCATCTCCAATTACACTATTGCTAGCTTGCTTTATTTTGTCATTAGATCCCTTACAAGTAGCGCTGTATTAGCATTTTTTTCCTAACTGATTATATTTGTTTCCCTGCTCTTCGGGCTCTCTTGCACAACAGTCCAGTTCTGGTTTCCAGTTATCTTTTAAATGTCACCTTATTTGGTTACTGTGGGACTGGTTGTCTTATTAATCTTCAGTCTCAGGCTGCTTGCATCTATCCACTCACAAATTTGTTTCCTTCATTGCTAATTATTCTTAATGCATCCAGTCTTAGCAGAGGCTCAGAAGTTCACCAGAAAAATGCAGGTCCTCTGTGCTTTTTGTAAGGCTTCTGAGCAAGTTTAATACAATCATGCATCTGTGCTGCTTACCAGTCTGTATGCCACACATAATAACATATAGCTGCTCACACATGAACTGAAACTTCAGCATACACTTATACCCAGGCATAATTTTTCATTAAAACCTTAGTGGCTTCCACAAGCAGCTAGGCTACAAGCTTCCCCTGCTTGATGATTTGTTCACAGCCCTGGGTCCAGTGAGAAGGCAGCTGGCAGTCAGGGGCAAAAGATGCACAGCCATAGTCCTTAATGTTATCATGAACACATATGAGCATGGATGGAGGTAATACTGAGACGGGGTATTGTACCCCTGAAATCCATAGGAAAATCCATTTGTCCTGCTAAATAGGAGTTAAACACAAAGGGCCAATAAATAATACAGAAAATTAACAAAGTTATGGGTTTTATTGACAAAATAATAATGATATGTCTACCCAGTTTCATCCTCCATTACATTAATATCAGGCTCTCTGTAACTAAGGCGTGTAAGTTTACCTAGCTCATCGGCTTCCCTGGAGTGGAATCACTCTGCTTTTGAAAGCTTCTAATCAGAGATGATCCATTTAAATGCATCCCTTTTTATTTACTGAAATTAGCAAATACACTAGAGTTAAATCCCTGCTAGACACACCTCTCCAGTACAAGCACACAGCCACCTGATGGTCTATTTTCCTTGATACTTTCATCTTTTATTCTAAAGAATTCTGAGGTTTTAAACTTATCTACTTTCTCCCAGAGGTATGCTGAGATTCTGTGGCATCTTCTTCCTCTGTATCTTTACAGTAACATTTTTCAAGTATTTTCAGGTCATTTAAGGCTTCTATGACCCAACAACTACCTCAGATAATAAATGATAATTGACTTTTCCCCAGATTGCCCTGCCCTGCCCCAGGGAGAGACCTGACATCTGAGGTTCTTTATTTTGTTATTGCTTTTAGCAGGTCATTCTATTTCTCTTTTTATAGAGGAAAAAGTAATCATTAAAATAATTTTTAGGAAGTGCTAACTTGTCAGAAATTAAGGAGAGCTGGTTAACTGCGTATGTTTTATACAGGAACTGAAATAAAGAAAATAACTGTCAAGAAACAGAAGTTAACAGAAGTATTTGAAAACCATTGATATCAGCCTGTTACACAGAACTTAACTCCTCTGAGTATCTTACCAGAAATGGGTTATTTTCACATTGTTCAAAACCAGTATCCAGTTCTGCTCCTTCATCCACAAAATGCCTTAAAAAATCAAGTTTATAACCCTATTAACAGTGTTTTTCAGTAAAATACAGTTCTGATTATTCTGTCTTAGGAAAAAAACCATAAGCGTAGATGCATCTATGTTTGAGACACAATTAGAGGCTTTCAGATAGATAAAGGCTTTTAAAAGTCCTAAAAATCAAACAGGGCGACCAGAATGCCATGTTTTGAATGTGATAATGGTGTCTCACATATATTACATTCCACCAGAACATTAAAGAGTGCTTAGAAAGAGATGTAGGGCTCTGACTCATAAGCATTGCAGCAAACTGCCACAGCAGTTAAAGGCATTACTAACACACAGACTGTTCTGCCTTCTGCCAGCCAGGACAATGGAGCATCCCAGGCACTGTGATGTAAAGCCTCTTCAGCAAGCTTTATTTTCAGTTCAACAAAAGAGCAGGGTGACTTTGTGAAATGGACAGTAACAGAATCTCTTTCGTCCTTTGGGTCAGACACCACTACCCTTTAGTGTTTTCTTAGAGGAATAATTTTGTCTTTGAAGCTTGCATGTTTACTAATTCTCCCTTTTTAAGCCTTCAGCATACACATCCAGTTCCATCCTCCACCTTCTCAACTGGACAGCTGTTTAACTCCAAGGAAGTCAGATCCCCAACTGATCCTCAGAACAAGCTGCTCTTCCATATTTTCACATGAGCACTGCATCCTGTTCCACATGCCTAGACATCCACAAAGCCCCATGGCAAAAAACACCACTTTATGGTTTTGGCTCAGAAGCAGTGCCATGTCCACACCTCAGCTATCACAGGTTACACTGCAACAGCACAAGCAAGCCTCTGCCAGTAGATTATCTCCACAAATATTTAAAAACCTATTAGACCAACTCCAGGAATATGCTTTTCTCCTGGCCCTACATCAAGGGGTGGTAAGGTGGCTGATATGAGAGGAAGCCTACCTGTGGGGTAGTGGGCTATTAAAATATTTTATATGAATCTATTAGAACTTGTGTCAGACCTGTAATAAGAGGAGCACTATTTAAGCCATTGAAACCTAGAAGAGCTCAGTAATTTCCCATAGGACGTCTCTAGCAAAGCTGGGGAGAAGAGTCTTCATTTCAGAGTCCCACAATTTCATCTTCTGCCAGTTATTTCTGCATTTATACCTAAGTTTCTGAATCACAGAATGGTAAGGGTTGGAAGGGACCTCTGGAGATCATCTTCTCCAACTCCCCTGCTTGAGCAGGGGCACAGGAACACATCCAGGTGGATTTTGAATGTCTCCAGGGGCAGAGACACCACAGCCTCCCTGGGCAGCCTGTGCCACTGCTCTGGCACCCGCACAGTAAAGGAGTTATTCCTCATATTTCAGTGGAACTTCCTGTGTTCCAACCTGTGCCCATTGCCCCTTGTCCCACTATTGGGCACTACTGAAAACAGTCTAGCCCCATCGTCCTGACACCCACCCTTCAGATATTTATAGGTATTGATAAGATCCCCCCTCAGTCTTCTCTTCTCCAGGCTGAACAAATCCAAGTCTTACAGGCTTTCCTCATAAGGGAGATGCTCCAGTGCCTTACTCATCTCCATAGCTCTCCGCTGGACTTGCTCAAGCAGTTCCCTGTCCTTCTTGAAGTGGGGAGCCCAAAACTGGACACAGTACTCCATATGTGGTCTCATTAGGGTAAAGCAGAGGGGGAGGATAACCTCCTTTGACTTGCTGGCCACAATCCTTTCAATGCAGCCCAGGATACCATTGGTCTTCCTGGCCACAAGGGCACACTGCTGGCTCAGGGTCAGCTTGCTGCCCACCAGCACTCCCAGGTCCTTCTCAATAGAGCTGCTTTCCAGTAGTTCAGCCCCCAGCCTGTACTGGTGCATGGGGTTGTTCCTCCCCAGGTGCAGGACCTTGCACTTACTCTTGCTGAATTTCATGAGGTTCCCCTCGGCCCAGCTCTCCAGCCTGTCCAGGTCTCGTTGGATGGCAGCACAGCCTTCTGGTGTATCAGCCAATCCTCCCAGCTCGGTATCATCTGCAAACTTGTTGAGGTTACACTCTATCCCATTATTCAGGTCATTGATGAATATGTTGCACATGACTGGACCCAGCACAGACCCCTAGGGAACACCGCTAGTGACAGGCCTCCATCCAGACTCTGCTCTGTTGATCACAGCCCTCTGAGCTCTGTTGTTGAGCCAGTTCTCTATCCACCTCACTGTCCTCTCATCCAACCCACACTTCCTTAGCTTGCCTGCGAGGATGCCATGGGAGACAGTATCAAACGCCTTACTGAAGTCAAGATAGACAATATCCACTGCTCTCCCTTTGTCAACCCAGCCAGTCACACCATCATAGAAGGCTATCAGATGGGTCAAGCATGATGTCCTCTTGTTGAATCCATGTTGACTACTTCTGATAAATTTTCTTGTCCTCTACATGCCTGGAGACGATCTCCAGGATGAACTGCTCCGTCACCTTTCCAGGGATGGAGGTGAGGCTGACTGGCCTATAGTTCCCCAGCTCCTCCTTCTTGCCCTTTTGGAAGACAGGTGTGACATTTACTTTCCTCCAGCCCTCAGGCACCTCTCCTGTCCTCCACGACCTTTCAAAGACGATGGAGAGTGGCTGGGCAAGAACATCCACCAGCTCCCTCAGCACGGGTGGGTGCATCCCATCAGGGCCCATGGATTTGTAATGATCCGGTTTGCCTAGGTGACCTCTGACCCAATCCTCCTCTAAGAAGGGGAAGTCCTCCTTTCTCCAGATTTTCTCTCTCACCTCTGGGGGTCGGGATGCCTGAGGGCTGTGAAATTAATAATCACTAGATTTTCTGAGGTATGAAGCCAGTATGTAGCTACAGCTGCTCTGAAAACTTTCTTTGCCCAAGGCTAGTTGCCCTTAAGCTATCTCAGCTATCTAATTTAACATTTATTGCACAAGACAAACTGGATAGTAAGTATCATTACGACTATCCCACCCTGAAGCTTTCAAGCACATCAGCAGGACTTATACAAGCACATGACTCACGTACATTAAAACATCTTGTATTAAAACAACAGTTCACAAGTGTTTTTAAGCTTAACATGTACAGGTCACTGAATAAGATGGTAAAGGGTGAGCAAGCTCTAATTCTGAGGCAGACAGAAAGCAAAGTCAGTGCAACAACGAACATAAAATGCATTCAAGCTAAGGTAGCATAATTTACATACGAGACATTAGGAAACATGGATAAAAGCTGAACAACTCATTAGGGTTTCTGAAAGCAGCACACAGATCTTTTAAACACAGAAATGTCCCTTACTTAACTAGAATATGTTAATTTAAAATTAACTCAGTTATAATCCCATGTATGAATTGGTCTTTACGGATGGATGTCCCTTTCTGGATTCAGATGTTTTGTTGGATTAAATGTTGCCTTCACCTACCACTACATTTGTTGTGAAGAATGAAGTTCTCTAATGTTGAAAACAGTCTGTAGCAGCATTACTTTGGCAAAATCTGATGGGTTGGCTTACACCACCTACCTTAACAGTCCTAATTAACCTGATTTATCTGAATTTCTGGTATTGGAAAGTGGTCATATGAATTGCTGTGATGACAGCAGGCAGTGACTGTTGTAAACAGCAGTGGCAGACAGCTGACATCTACTTCCATTGGCATAGCTGCATCTAAGGGTGTCCTGTACATGGTCCCATGGTGAATGATTTATTTTGGCTTCAAAGTCAATTCACTTAAGCAAAACAGAAGCAAACTATTCTTATACCCTAAACAGTGCGTGAACACTAAATTAGGAAATCTTTGCATATTGATGAGGGTAGCTCTTAATAGACCATTCCCCTCCCCATTTTACTGTGTTGTTTTCCCTCATCGTACCCATTGGGCTGATTTTTGATAACATACATTTTTGATATATGAAGGCTAAAGAGAGGTTCTTGGACTTGTCTCGAAAGTTCCACCTTTAGGTAGGAGAGAATCTCAACATATTCTGCTACTTGACAGAAAACAGGCTTTTGTTTGACTAAGAACATACTGGTAAGTTTTATAATTTTATTTGATAGTTGCTATCAAAAAGCCATGACTGATAAATTGCAAATATATTCTACCGCTCAGGAAACAACAAAAAAAAAAAAGAAAAAAGGATTTATACTAACATAACCTGTTTTTTGCTTGTGGATTCACAACTCTCTAGTCTCAAACTTGAGCACACATGAAACATGCAATAATATCCCCAGATAATACTGTGAAAACAGAAAAAATCTCCACATTTTCCCTTCAGAGTGAGAGTCAGAGTTATGTTAATCAGAAGTATTCTTTTTCCTGGTTGCCAGGACAAGGATATGCCATCTTCATGCTATGAAGTTAAGTATGAAAGAAAATGCATATTTAGGAAGGATGTAAGTCATATTAGCAGCAGTTGGAAAATTTAGGCCAAATTTATCCTTATTTTGATGCCATTGTCTTAAACATGCTTATATCTCGGCAAAACCAAGTCTGTATTTCAAAAAGTGGAGACAGTACTCATAACTGGTTCTCAAATTGTGCATAAGATGCAAGCAGTAGCTTAGATAAATGAATATTTCTTAGGCAATATAATTCCACCTTGTAGTCACTATGCATAACACTGGCTAAAATAGCATTGATGAAGGAACAAATATACTGGAAGAAAGTGTAATGCAAATGAAAAAAGTAGATAACTATAAAAAGGAAGAAGCTGCAGTGAAGTTAAATATTTGTGAGCAAAAAGAGAGGAATGCTACTCAAAAATTGGGTTTAGACAAAAAAATAGTGCATGGAGGATAAAAGAGCAAGCTGTAGCAAATTCCACTAATCTGGGAATCCAGGTTTTTGTGTTTTTGCCTTTGTGACTGCCATGCTTGATATACCGAACAGTCATAACATTTTCCTGGTACATAACTGTGACTTATCCAGAATTCAAGTGTAAGTCTCACTTTCAAAGGCCCCAGTATTTACTACCTAGATTTCCTTTCTAACCCAACTTCATATTGCAATCTAGAACTGATCCTGTAACATATGGTAGCCTGGTTTGAGTTGAACGTTATCAGAAGGCGGCAACATGGTCCTCTATACTTGTTTTTCACTTTGACTAAATTGAATCACCCTAATCTTCATATTCATACAAAGATTTATTTTTCCACAGTCTAGTACATTCACAATATTGGCTGCTTACAGGATCAAAATCCTACAGTGGTAATTTTCCTTATGTATTCCCCCACTGTGCGGCAATTAGCACAGTTCTAATACTGGGAGGACCAGAATAAACAAATCATCATAGACCTTACTTCTGATTCTTGAACTCAGACACAAACTTTGAGACTGTTTAAAGATGGATAAATTCACATTTGCAGTCAAAGCACCATTAATCACAAGAAGAGCAAAAGGGACTCTTCAAGAACTACTAGCACCAGTTCAGAATTCTGAGTTTGTCCCTCTCAGCAAAAGTTGTCTGACCGCTTCCAACAGGCACTTCAACAGGCCAGCAATAGCCAAAATTAGGAAACATCCTACCAAAACCATACAAAAAGTAACTGCCTGCCTGAACCAGAACATGTTAGCACCCAGGAATGAAAGCTTAATAACCGAAAACACTTCAGAGCCCCAGAGATGTCTATTCTGGGCATAGTTCTATTAAATATTATTTTTAATTGCTTCAGTGATTAATTTGTTTATACAACCTGTACAAAGCTAGTGAGATTTGGTGAGCACCTTACAACAGAGGATTAGAACTGAAAACAATGTTGAGAAATTGCAGAGGGGCTTAGAAAATATTAAGATAAAATTCAATAATATCAAGTGTAAAGTGATCCTCTTGCAAAAAACACAAACACAAAACTGGGACCACCTAGTTGGGAAGCAAAATGGCAGCCTGAAAGAAACATGGATAGAAAGATCAACACCACAGTGTGCTTCTCACCCTTAAAATATGACATCAAACCACACTCTGGAATTTTGTGGACTACAAAATAAATAGAAACACTAACGCATCATCACCACAAGCCAACACACCTTTCTCATGCACAGACTTCATTTTGGAATACATTCAGAAAGGCACTTTTGACAAGAGAGATAATTATTCCCATCTACTTAACCTTAAGAAGATCTCAGCTGAATATCATCTTTTCAACATCACCTTCACAAAGGAACCTTGAGAGTTTAGAGCAAATGAAGATACTTTGGAAGAGGTTCTCTCTTTTAAACCTGTGAGGACAGCTAGATGAACAGGTTAAGTCTCCAGAAAAATGGCTGAAGGAAAAAGTTAATGAGTACCAAGCACATACATGAAAGCTGTATTAGAAAAGAAATTTTATTTTTAAATTGGAAAACAATTACATTTTCCATAAAAAAAGGAGAAACACTAACCAGCTCTAATAATTACTTTGTTGCCAGATGTATCAGGCTGAAATGCACCACTTCAACAAAATATGGCACACTCATAATACCACATACTGGAGATCAACAGACAGGTAGGTGAAGAGTATCCTTCCCTCTAGGATTCACATACTTCAGGAAAAGTACTGTTCCAAATACACAATGGATAGGGCATGAGAAGACTTCAGCGGAGAGTACCAGCAAAACAGACACTTTCCACAGCTTCTTATCTCAATGATTTACTTCAACATCACAGGATTTGCCTTCATTACTTAGAAAAAGTAGGCACTTTTTTTGTTGTTATGTTAGTTACCTGAGAAACATGAACTATCTTGGTGTAAAAGATAAGACGCTTCTTTACTGCAGCAACGTCATGGAGGCCAGCCTTATTGCCCCATCTGAGGACAATCTCAATGAATTAACCTCACTGTAAAGTTGGAGTATCTTGCCTTCATTCCATTTTTACCTTTGAAGGCTTTGATTAAAGTTCAATCAATTATGCGTTTTCTCTTTGCTTTTTGGGGTGAACACTATCTACCAAAGCAGCAGACATAAGCAGAAATGTTACACATTTCTGTGAGGTGGGTCTTAAGTTTGCTCACTTACGACTTCCCCAGATACATAAAATTTTTTTTGTTCTGTTTTGTTATTTATATAGACATCTGAGCATGAAGCCATCTTCATGGAACGTTCTAGCTTAAACACATTTTCACTGGCCACCTAGGACTTTGCTAGGAACTGGTTGAGGCACTAAAAAAATACTCCTTTCTGCCATTTCTGCTGCAGTGGCTGCAACCTCTGTCAGGGAGTCGGTAGCAGAGAAATACCACTACAAACTGTTGCAGCAGGGGTTTTGAGGTGGCAACAGTGATGTTGCTGTAAACAACTGTAACTCCTTGATGGTAATTACCTTCTCTTCATGTTAGCATCCCTGCAAATGTACCACTGATATATCAGTTTCTAAATGGTTTTAATTATATTGGTATCATTCCTCACATAAACAAGCTTTAGTTCCACAAGGAGACATCTAGCTAGTCAAAATGGTACCTCTTCTCAACATGGTACTTCACCTCATTTGAAAATTTTATGTGCAATTGTACCATTGTCGGCAGCATCCAAAGCATTAATTCAGTTAAGGGCCCTCATCTACTTTTCCTAAGATAGACAAATCCATCAGGGGAAAACTAATTTATCCTTTAGCATGTGATTATTCACCATGTTTGCATATTCGCTATGCACAAAGCTTCAGCCACCCCAAGTCTCATATTGTGAACCCGTATTGATCCTACCAATTTCAGTAAAGATTTTCCTGTAAGTTGAACATGCCTGACTTGACAAAAAAATGTATTTTCCAACCCCTTAATATACATTACAATGAGATTAAATGATACTTCATCAAAATACAAAAAGAAAACGCCTTTCAGATTGACATCAGCAACATGCCCATTCAACTGGAGTTTTTGCTGCCCCAAAATGCAATTGGCTGCTGCAGCCTTCCCAAAATAAACGTCATTGTTAACTAAACATAGGCACATTTATCCTAACATCAAGTGCACATTTTTTCTTTTGCCTGAGAGATTAATTTTGTTTTCCTGTTTTCTTCTCTGTATGCTTTCAACCAAAAAGAATGGCTTGACCACTGCTGAGTCCAACAAGAAGTTGAGCTGTATTCAGGGAAGCTTCCCCTCCATTATTTAAGACTTGTTTTCTCTTCTGGAGGGAAAAAAGACAAAGGACCCTCAGACTTACTCTGGGGAATGAAGGAGTTAAAAAAAAAAAAGACTGTCTAATGAGTTACAATAGGGTATGAAAAAAAAAAAAAGGAAGAATCCCTTTACCACTTTCATTGCCATTGGCATGTTTCCAAAACTATTAACTGCATTCTTTTATCTCTGAGACATCGGTTGCAATTCATAGTTTAAGACAAAGCTAAAATAAAAATTATAAATTACTCGTGGATCAAAAGTTTTACATAATTATATTGGCCTTTTTGTATACACCGATTTGAATGTTTCAACTTCTTTGATTTTATTCCCAGGTAAATAAGTATTTTTCACACAGACAATGGTGAACTACAAATACAGCTTTGTAATTTTATTTTTAATTTATTTTTGGACACTTAGTGCTGTCCACTTAGCACTAACTTCTTACACACTTTCAGCATTTTGGTAGTCAAATTTACATAACAAATAAGACGAAGCTAACGACTGAGTATTAACACCCTGCAAAACTACAGAAACAGTAGTAATTAGCACTGTATAGCCAGCATTGTTACTTGGTGATTACTGCTCCTATTCAACCAATAAAAAGAAAAAGCCCTAAGCTAAACACCACGTAAACAATAGCTGTCCCTTAATGATCGCAAGGTGCATTTGGGCTCCCAGCATTGCTTCAGGACCTTAACTACTCCACCTGGCCACAGCAGAGGAACTTCACATTACTGTCACCTGAGCGTCTGCAGTAGCTACCGATTTTAACACTGAAGTTTCTCAACGTTTTTAGTCCGTAGCACAAAGCGAAAATCGCAGCACGAGAGTTACACTAGCTTCAGAATGGAAAACACCTCCCATATGACAAGATAAAAAAGATAATTACATATAACACCACGTACGGCAGTTGGGCTTGTCGTCCCAAAATGTCAACAACGATCAGTCACCAGGCTCTATTTTTTTTTTTTTATTAAATTTGACTCTACAGCTGGTGTCCAAAAAAAAGACCCAACACCCTCAGACTGGCAGGCTCATTCCTTTAATGAATTACTTAGACGTTTGCTACGTACACCGGTATAGCTTCTGCAGACGACGTGGGAGATCTGCAGCAGCACACGATCTGCAGCGTGGAAGAAAAAAAACCCACAGCAAGACGATGCGGAGCTGAAAAGCGCACTTCCAAACCAACTGCTAAAAAGCTAAAAGGACGGAAGCAAGCAAGACGAAACAAACATAATTGCGCTATTTACCCTTCCTATCCCTAAGAAACAAGGGGTCCACCTCCGCTCTTCACACAGCCTTATATCCGGCGACCACTTCAACAGCTGCCTCCCGACCCGCGACAAGGAGCGGCCGGGTCTTCCCAGAGGGCGTGTGGCGAATAACGGCCTCCCCGCCCCGGCGGAGGCTCCTGCCCGGCGCCCGCGGGAGCCCGCCCGGCCGGCGGACTGACTGACGGCTGTCTGTCAGAACGGGAACTGGAATGTTCTCGGCAGCCTCCTCCGGCCCGCGGCGGCGCCAGGTCTGCCATCGGAGGCCTGGCACGGGGTCTAAGTTTCAGGACAACGCCCTTCCATGCCCTGCCCCCCCCCCCCCCCCCCCCCCCCCTTTTAAAAGGCGGGAGGACACCCTCCCCTCCCTCCCTCCGGCCCCGGCCAGGCACAGTCGTACCTGACCCCAGCGCCCCTCAGGCTGGCTCCTCCCCGGCCACCCAGGGGCGGCGGGCTCGCCCCGGCAGGCTGGGGCAGCGGCACCACCGAATTCCAGTACCTTCTTCCCCTCTCGCCAAACCACCCGCCACAGTACCACCGCCGCGCCCTTAGGGAGGGCGCTCCCGTCCGTGTCCCCCCCTCAGCACATGCCAGCTTGGTAGGTCTGAAGGGGCGCGGAGGAACCTGGAGAGGCGGCCCGGGATGCCCCGCCGTTGCACGGCAGTGACACGAGCGGGGCCTTCGGCCTGCGCGCACACGTTCGCTCAGTCGCTCGCACACACACACACACTCACCCACTCGCTCACACTGCGCTCCCCGCCCTCCTGCACTACTACGACTACTACTACTGCTGCTGCTGCTGCTACTCCTCCCCTTCTCCCCAGCCTCTCGGTTGAGCGACAGTTAACCATTGCCAATAGAACCGCCATTTCTGCGTAGGGAGGCGGGCACTCCCTTCGCCGGCGGGCCAATGGGAACGCCGCTCCTGAATGGTAGCGTCGTTGAGAGGAGGCAGCGGGAGGGGGCCGGAGGAGGGGCAGGAGTTTAGGAAGAGGAGGGAATGGCTGTCATCAATGAAGTCATGTTCATAATCTAGTCCCTCGCTCCGGTTCCGGGCTCGGGTGACTCACCGAGGGGGAGAGGAGCGGTATCCAGCACGGCGCTTCTCCCGGGCGGAAGGTAAATATAACTGACGACTCGGTCCGCCCCCCGCCACGGTCCCCGACCCCGGCGCGGCGGTGCCGGCGCCGGCGCCCCCCTTTATTGTTAGCGATCGCGCCGGCAGGCACCGTGCCCGCCTTCCCTCCCCTTTCCCGAGCGCGTCCCCGCCGGCTCCGGCGCCCCGCTGCCACCTGCTTCCGCTCCCCACCTTCCCCGGCGCCCGGCCCTCCCCGGTATTTGTATCCCACAGTGGGTGGAGAGAAGAAAGTTTTGATCCGGTATTTCTGGAATAATCACGATGCAGATCTCCGGGGTGGGAGGGTGTGAGGGGAGAAAAAAAAAAAATTAAAAAACCCCCAAAAACCCCGAGGCGTCGTTGGTGGCTGACGTGTGAGTCAGCGGCACCGGCGGATGAACGGGGGAGCGGCGGGGCGCCGTGCTCTCTCGGCTTGCTGTGGCCGCGCTGGGCGGCGGGCGGCGCTCACCGGGGCGGCCGGTGGGCTCGCACGGCGACAGCGACCGGCTCCTGGCACCCCCTGGTCGCGCCGGCGAACGAGCCTGTCACAGGCTCCGGGCGACGCAGCCGGCAGAGAAATCAATGCGGGGGAGCGACAGCCCCCCCCGCCCCGGGGCAGCTCGGCGGGCAGGGGCAGCCTCGCCTGCAGCCCCGCCGGGTGCGGGCCGCCCCCTGGGCCGCGTTTCGGCGGCTGCCAGGGGGATGTTCAGGGTGTCCGTCGGCGGGGGGGCATGTGGGGGCGGGCTTCTTTCTCCGCTGTGGCACACACTCGCCTAGACCCGGCCGAGGAAAAAGGGAAGTGGGGAGGCGTGAGGAAGATGGTGCGTGGGGGATCTGTTTCGCCCGTGAGAGTAGCGGCGTTCCCCGGTGGACCCGGGCCGGCTACGGCCCGGATCGTCTCCTGTCACAAGCACTACACACACCGGGGAGCGGGGAGGAAGTGGGGGCTGGGACTTCGCCCGATAGGCAGCGGCTCCTGTTGCTTTTTAGTTTCTGTTGTAATTGTGCAGTCACTCCTCTGTAAAGGTGTCGCGATTTACTTCCCAAAATAGCTTGTCTTCCCCGCCATCTCGTTAGAAATCATGCTCCCCCCCCCCCCCCCCCGCCTTGCAGCAGGCGGCGAAGAGGCGTAGCACAAACCATGCGCTTGCAATTTTGTAATCGCCTTCCAAGCAAAAAGCATTTTATTTCCGGTGTGCGCGGAAATTTCTTTTCTTTTCCTTTTTTTGATCGGGTCGGGCGGGAGCGGGGATGCATACAGAGGCGGGTGCTCAGGTAGGCGCGGCTTGTCTGCCCCGTGGGGAGCGGGGGGCGGCGGTGGTCGGCACCTGGAAAAGTTCTCTCTCCCCTGCCGGAGGCGGGGGCAGGCAGAGGGCCGTGGGTGCAGCTAGCTGCCGGGCGGGGCGGAAGGGCAACAGAGCCCGTTTCCCCGGGGAGAGGGAGGCAGCGGCCAGCGCTGGTGGCGGGCGGGGTGGCCCTGCCCGTCCCTCTGCCCGTGCCAGCAGCGGGAGGATCACCGACACACGCGCACACACACACACACACACACGCGCGCGCACGGACATGTTTGGTCGGCGTGACATGGTGGCGGAGGGACGGAGCGGCGGGGAGACGGGCCCAGCCCAGCCCTGAAGCATGCCCCCGCGGCTCGCTCGCCCGCCTGCCGCCGAGCCCCCCCCCTTCCGTCCCGGGCCGTCGAGGTACGGGGCCCTGCGCGGCCCGCTCGGCAGCGGCGCAGCCGTTGCCTCGCGGAGGGGAGGGAGAAGGAGGCAGCGGGGCAGGTTCTCCGGGTACGGGCGTTCTAGAGCCTGTCGGCCGGGGGGACGGCTTGGCAGCGGGGGCGGAGGGGGAGTGCAGGGTCCTGCTGCAGCCTGTGCGCTCCCGCCCACCCCGGCGCCTTTGCGGGAGGGGTTGCGAAGCGGAGGGCGGCGAGGCCTACCCGCCGCCCGGCAGGGCCGGAAGACCCGGGCGGCGGTGCCGGGGCGGAGCGCGGCGGCGGGGGGAGCGGGTGGGTCGCGGGGGAAGCGGGTGGGTCGCGGGCGGGCCGCCCCCGCCGCCGGTGCGCCTCGGCGGGCGGCAGCCGGTGTGCCCGAGCCGGCACGGGTGCCCTGTCCCGTGTGCCCCCCCCCCCCCCCCCCCGCCGCGTGTCGCTGTGTCCTGGTGCGGAGAGAAATGGGGTTTGTTATTTTGTCTCCTCCCCACCCACCCCGTAATTTATGATGGTGGAACAACAAACTGCACACGGCTGGGAAAGTTACAGCGCTTCTAAACTCGAACTAAAGTTACAGTTAACCGGTTGAGCTGGGGTGTTGTGTTTTTTTCTCTCGGGTGCATTACGGTCAAGTAAAGAGAGTGGTTAAGTGTTAGCGTCACTACCTGGATTGCACCGGAGTTGGTGCTCCTTGGTAACTCCTGCTTATGTTTGATATTCAGACCTTCCAAAGTTCGGGTTAACTCTCTCTCTTTTTAGTTGTCTTTTGATGAGTGTTTTACATAGGTAACTCAATAATTAACTGAAGAATTGAAGCGATAAGGATTTTGTTTTAATTTCACCATTTTAACTATTCTGCATGCTTTCTGTAAAAAAAAAAAAAAAAAAAGATACGGGATCTATGACACGGCATTGTTCCTCTTGCATTCTTTTCTGTTTTGCTTTAGATTTCTTCAGTGTTACTTGGTTTTAACCACAGCTCCTAAGACCCAGACAATAAACATTGTATCGGAATTTAATTGCTCTGGTAGTATACCAGTTAGATGTTCGGGGTAGGGCAGCCTCTTCTGTGCGAGTTAGTATTGTTGTGCAAATAAAGGCACACTTTCTCTTTGGGAACCTAATTGCCCGATTACTGTCTTTGACTTTGTTTCTTTTGTCCTTTTGTTATTCTAAGGATAGTAGTGGTGTGCCACTTTGTGGATAGGATTGGAGACAGACTTTTATGCCCATATATATCAGCAGTAGAAAGCAAAAAGATTGTATGGATAATCAGCATTTAAAAATCTGAAGTTAAGTGTATCATACAGCATATGTGGACTTCACAGAGATGAGGGTGAACCTTCATTAAATACAGTATCTCATGAGTTATATCTCAGCTTTAAGGCTGGTATTTCTGTGGTGTTTCATAGAACATGCGCCAGCAAAGTGTGTTCAAAGGACTCTTAGATCTTTTCTTTTGTTCATTTCTGAAGTGGTCTGCGAGTGTTTCTTGTAAAGTTTTAAAAATGCTTTCAGCAGCACCTGAGGCTTGAAAATTGACAAGAAAAAAAGTGCTCCAGCTAGCATTCTTATATTAAATATATTCTTGACAAAGGTCTATATGAAATTAATATCTGCAGATATATTTTATAAATTTTTTTGGACTTTTGAAGGTCAGAATGTGCACAGTAGCAACTTTTAAAAGTGTCTGCACTTTTCTCTTAAATTTTCATGGTCTTGATTAGTAATATTGCTGTGAACTAGTGATCCTTTTCAGGAGGAGACTTTCGTTCTTCGTATGACTGAGAACATTTTTTGCAAATTACTCATTAAAATGCCAGTTACTTTTTTGTGTGTTTTCTGCTGCAGTTGAAGTTCTCTATGTAAAGAGTGTTTCCCTGGACCTCCACCTCCTTGAAATGTATCTGTTTATTTTTTTATTTGTTTGATCCTCTAGTAGAGTATTAAACACAATGTTATGACATAAAGATTACTTGTCATGAATACGCAGCAGAGAAAAGCATATGCCTTATTTGCAAGATAAAATAAGGAAGGATGAATAAGGGAAAGAAGTAAGGCTTACTTAAACATGGCTTTGGTAGTTTGCAAGTGTAGCAGAATAAGAAGACTAATACTTAAAATTGCTTTATTTGTTTCTGACACATGTAAAGTCATCACTTCTCAGGTGTAAGCATTATCCTGTTTGGCTCCACATGGTAGAGATTATTTCCTATGTATCACTGCAGGGTTTGAGCACCCAGGTGGGTCATTTGGAGTTGGGACCTTCTTAAAAATAAGTTTGTTGTTACAGAAACATTACCTTTTTCATATCTTCACTGATATTTTACCATAGGTAACTTGTATTTAAAACAATCTTTTCCCTTCTTCCTCCTTTTTTTCTCCATTTAAGTAAAGACAAGGCCTGTCAGTAATATGCCAAACTCGTTTTCATCTGCCTACATCTCATTATGGCTTTCGTTCTTCAGAATCTAACATGAAGTTGGTGTTCAATAACTGTGATTAATACCTGTAGTAAAGGTCACAGTACGGAGACTTAATCCCTAACCAGTCAGTGCTGTCATGAGTCAGTTTTCTGTGCCCAAAATGTATAGTGGAGTCTACATATGTAGGAAGGAGGGGCTTGATCTTGGGCATGGTCTGCTGTGACTGTGGCTATGGGGTTAAAAGGCAATTAAAATTTCTGACTGCAGCTGTCTGCCCTCCTCTTTTCCTGAAGGCTGTTGCCTTCTGCAGCAAAGACATCAGAAGGGATCATATGTCTATGCCGTAGCCTCTTCACTGAAAAGTCTGGCGGCATAGCTTAGCTTGACTTGTGTGAGCTCTGACTTGTGATGATGCCTTTTGACTCTGTAGTGCATTCAAACTCCAGCTGTTAGCCAGTCATTTCTTGGTGCTGATTTTTTTTTTGTAAGAGGGTAGGCTGTAAGTTAAAGGAGTTGAGAAGTTGCTTTATGAGAACCTGGAACAGCTACACAGTAGGAATAAGAATTTCTACAAGAACATTTGTAAGAGGTTGAAAGTGGGGAGTGTTAGGACTACCACCCTTAACTGTCTCTGAATGTGAAAAGGAGCTTTACCCTACATGACTCCACAATGAAGTTTCTGGTATAAGTGCACCACCCATTCTGCTAGCTCTGCTGGGGTGCATGCAGGCAGTTTTTGACAGACAGCTAGACGTGCAGCTAAAGCAACGTCCAGAGGTTTTTATCTCTGGCCTAAGTGTCTGGATAAGCAATTAAGGTGCAGCATTTCTGATTCTGTGGTTTGTAGTTCAAACTGCAAAGTCCCTTCCAGAAGGTTTTGAAGTTACAGTTACAGTTATGTACAGAAGTTACAGTTATGTACAAGAGTATGCAAAGGCCGAGCCTCTCAGTTTTTAGTGTGTTTGGCTTCTCTCATGTGAACTGGCTTATGTTAGTTGAAGATTTGACTCTCCTTACTGATTTCCCCCCACCCCCCTGCCCCCCATGTAAACCTCTTTATTGATTGAATCATTGTTTGATGAAATGACAGTTGTTAAATCCTGATAAATGTTAATGCAGAGTACCCTGTGGTGTTGTATAATACAAAACACTGATTTGCTTCTAAGTTATTTGTTTTAATTATGATGAGATGCTGTCTTTATTAATCAGTTCTTAAACTTTGAACATCTTCATTTGATTATGGTTAGCAGATTGAGCAAATACTACGAATCACTGATGGTATAATTTCATGTTTTCTGTAGTAGTGTCATGAAGGCAACTCCTTGACCCTGTAGTGTATCACAGTTTCACAGTATATTTTTTCAGAGCCACCCGTGAATCACGAGTACAGTTGGAGATGTGTGCAGAGAAGTAGACTGTAATTATTTTTCTGTGAAGGCTAATACAGTTTGCTTTGCGATGTGTATGTGGCTGTTACATGGGTCCATGTTTCCTTTTCATCAGATTGAAGTGGTGCAGTTTCCTTACTTTCCGCTACCTATCCAAGGCAGGGGATCTGGCCAAAACATCCTGGCTGAAGTTCAATTTAGGTTGACTCAGTCACGGAAAGGCAGAAGTTATATTGGATGGTGAAGGGAAACAGCTAGAAAAATCACAAATACTTACTGCTCCATCTGTTCTTAGACTCAGTGTGTGGGCTGTGTCAAAGTCTATAATCTCTGGATCTTTTTGGGTGTCCAGCCGGTCTTTTGGTTTATACCAAAATATGTGTAATGTGCTTGGATGCTGTGGGTCCTGAAACACTGAGCTGATGAAGACCCTGTTGTACAATGAATTAGCTACATCTACAAAACATTCTAGGTGCAGAAACATTTATGCTTAGGGAATATTCCCTCAAATTCTTTGAATGTTGATCTAGAAATAGTTGAGCAGAAATCAAGTCTCTCCCTTCAGCTGCAGCTCTTGGTTTTGTGGCTTTTCTTATACTTGCATATGGCTGAAGTTACCTTGACAATGATAGAATTTTTCCTCTCTGTAGCAACTCTGATGTGTCCAGCAGAGGTGGAGAAATTCTCCTGAGACCAAAGGAAGAACTGCGTGATTCACCACAGCTATTTCAATTGCGACTAGTTCCATTTGGGGCTGTTCACGAAAGTGATTTGATCATGTTGATGTAAATAAACCTAAGAAGTGATAAGGGATTACAGTTCAAGAAGAGATACATCTTATTTGAAGTCATGTGAATAACACTACTCCCGTGAGCGTTTTGAGGAAGTTTAAAGATTGGACACTTGAGAAACAATTAAGCAGTATGTAATGCATTTGAGAATCAGGGCCAGAAGCCTTATCATTTGGGAGAATGAGATGGAAATTTGTTTTTTTTTTCATTTTATTAAAGTCCTTAAAATCTGTTAGAAGCATTTACTCCCCCCCCCGCCCCGCCCCCCTTTAGCTTTTTAAATTAAGCACTACTCATTAAAAATCAGAGCAAACAAATGGGTCAACACTGGCTTTGGCTGGGAAATGGCTTAATTTTTTAATTTCATTATAGGCACCAGAATTTACCCAAACAAATACCAATGTAATCTGCATGGAGCCTGGCCACTCTTGCACCTGTTGTCTCTTTGTACATTTTTGCTTTGACTTTAATGAGACTTTTATAAGGGTCCAGAGGAATTAGGTATCTAGCTCTTACTGAATTTTAATGAGAGCAGGGTGCCTAATTTCTGTGGGTTTCTTATACAATTTCTGTCTGAGTAAATATAAACTAAGCTATTTTTGAAACATGTTGAATCATAAGCTTTTTAGCAGTTCCGTTCTATGAACGGATCCTTAGTTGGGAGGACCATGTATAATGTGTTCTGGTTTATGGCAGTGGCTGGGTTTTTTAATTCTGTGGACTACTATTTCCAGAGGAAGTGGCATTGTCTCTTTATATCCATGGGTGTTTGGGCAGGATTTATTACTTGCATTCAGGTAGTATTTTCCAATATTTTGTGTTCCCCTGATATAAATCTTATAAAGTACTTTTTTTTTTTTTCCTGCGTAGAAGTATGTTCTTTGACATACAAAAATCTCTGAATACAAATCTGTTTAAGACAATTCACAGTTAGGTAAGATTGGGTGAGTTTATCTGCTCTTAAGGAAAGATAACAAAGGGACTTGAGCTGGTGTGTGGGGTGCAACATCCCCCTCTGGTAGTTACTGTTTTTCACAGGTTGGGCACTTGCTAGTCCATTAAAAAGAATATTAAAATTTCCAAATTTGCATACAGGACTTGTTTAATGTATATGTAAATGACAGTGTAAGTAGTGGAGCTGAGACTGGAGCCAGTTAATTTTTATGAGAACTGCAAGTTGAATTTGAAATAGAGGTGAATAGAGGGGGGAGATTTTGATACCCATTTTAATGCATAGGTGTAGGTAGAAGTCTTTTGTGAAATGGAATATTTTGGGACACTGTGTACTGATAGTAGTTTCGTAATTGATCGTGTTGTAGTTCTGTGTAATTTCTTCTGGGTAGCAGTGGTGGTAGTGCTAGGTTCTGCCTTGTTGAATGGACTGAATTGGGCTTATAACCTGCAAGGAGAGGGTCAGCTGTGAGAAGGTCTGTCTTATATTTTGCAATGTAATGACTGACTCATAAAAAAATCTTTGTTGTGTGGAAATGTCTGTTGTTCTTCATACAGCCAAACTGTAGGCCTCTTAAAGGAAGCTATGGCATGGTACACACAGTTGTGAACATTTGATAACTTGATTCCTTTTGTGGTAATATTGTGTGGTTGTAGGGGACTGATTAGTGACTATAATGTTTTGTTCTGAACAGAGAAACTTCATAGGCATCTCCCTGGTTTTGCAAGGAAATAGTATCCCAAGGTAGCTTATTACAAGTGAGGATATTTTATTTTTAATGAGTTACGCATTGTTCTAATTTGTTGCCTTTAATCAGAAGAGAGTAGTAGCTATTAAAACATAACAAAAGGGAATTTATAAGCAAAAGCTATTAAGTTGGTTTTGATCCTGACAGAATGATTAGGTAAGTAGGGGTAAATAAGTGAAAATGGTCTTGATGTAGTAGCATTTTATCTTTTGTGTGCATTCTGATAAGTAAAGACACCTGCTCATGAAAGAAGAAAGATGATCAGTTCTGTAAGCTTTGAATTCCCTGATTGGCAGCAGTAAGCACCACTCAGCTTTTTTTCTGACATGTCTTACAGATGGACCTCCTTTCTGCTTTGTTGCAAACCTTGGGAGGGTACTTTGTTTTTCTTGAATGTCTGTTTCTTAATTTGACTACAAGCCAGCATGTTTGCAGTGTTACAGTGTGGCTTTATATAAGCACTGTCATACCAGGTTACTCCACTTATGTTAGAAAGTACTTACTGCTAACTATGGATAGTGATGGACCCAGATGTGGAAGGTGGAACACTCTGTGATAAATTCTGTAAGCAGAGAGGCTAGTACAGGGAGTCCTCTTAGGCCTTGTAATGTACCATTGCATTGTCACTACCTTGTAATGTACCAAATCAGAATGCTTTTTAATAAGACGAATTTTTAAATGTATTGACTTTATTGTTATGGGACAAGTAATCATGGGCAGGTAACCTGATTTGGGTAGACCCAAAATAATTAAAGGGAGCAGGCTAAGCCCACCTAACTGTCAGCTACTGCTGAAAGTGGTGATCCTACTTGCTTCCTTGTGCTGGCACTGGGACTCATCTGTCCTTTCAGAAAGTCAGTTCAGTAAACTGAATCACTGGATTTTTATTCTTTTTTTTTAAATATGGGGTCACTTTTCTGCTGGCTTAACTACTCAAATAATGAGATCACTGTGTGATCAAACACATGAAAATGGTGCTGTTTGGAGTGGGGAATACCAAGAAATATGACTGATCTCATTGATAGCAACTTACCATAAGTTATGTAAAAATATGGCACCTGCATCACTGCCTTACTCTGACATTAGTAAACAAAACGTTCCCAATATTAGACATTGGTAGAAGTTCTCAGAATACAGAAGAATGTTTCAAGCCTTCATCAGTTTGTTCTACGAAGAACACAGAAATAAAAATATAGTAATACTTGGTTTTCCAGCCTGTAAAAGTCTGTAATTTGTTCTCAGGGCACTTCTAAGCCACTTGTGCTGCAGTTTTCTGGTTTGACATTGGCAGAACCCTCAAGTCGATTATAGCTTTTCAGTCCAAAGTAATTGTCAATTGTATGTCAATTGTCAATTTTATGTCAATTGTATGATTGCATACAGAGATAACCAGATAGGTCCTACATTATGTAACTTAAAAACCCAAAAGCCAAAAAATAGTCTTAGTAATCCTTTTAATACTTCTTTTGCTGCACTAACATGAATTTTGTAAGTGTGAATTTCAGTGCAGTCACATCTGTTTAGGGAGAGATTTTTGAGAGATTTTACAGGGGTGCCTACCTATCTTCCCTGCCTTTAGTAGTACTGTGCTTGACCCCACATGATACATTTGATGACACCAAGTCATTTGAACTACCATTGCCTCTGGTAGATGTTTCTCATGGCGTACCAGTTGCATTGTTCTGTGAGAAACATATAAACATCTAGAAATTGAGTCAGCTATGAGGATCCTTAGCCTTCTAGTGAGATGTTAGAAGGATGGTCAAACAAATGTGCAACATTAAGGATCATTTAAGCATTTTCTTCTGATTACAGCTTGCGTGCATGTATGTGTGTAATGATTGCCCGTAGATTTTATTATATTTTTTTGAGTGCCCCTAATGTCACATAGAAATTCTGTTTTTGTTTTTGTTTTGTTTTGTTTTTATTATTAGAGCTATTCTGCTAATTGAAAAGGAGACAGAAAATAGATGTCCACGCCTACAGATCCTGGCACCATGCCTCATCCTGGTCCTTCTCCTGGACCAGGACCTTCACCTGGACCGATTCTAGGACCTAGCCCAGGACCAGGTCCATCTCCTGGCTCAGTTCACAGCATGATGGGGCCAAGTCCTGGTCCGCCCAGTGTCCAGCATCCAATGCCGACAATGGGGCCTACTGATTATCCACAGGAAGGCATGCACCAAATGCATAAGGTAATAGTTTATTACAAGTAAACCTTTTTTTCCTAGAGTTTTCTGCACTGATGAAGAAAACTACTTGCACTTAATTTAGATGTGCATAACTGCTATTACACATCATGTATCACCTGCAAAACTGCAGCTACACTCCTACTTCTGTCTTTATTACTAAAGATGATGCGTATATCAAACAGTTTCCTTGTTCTGAGTAGACTACTTTGAACTATAGAGTTAGTAGTTTGCAAATCTTAATTTGTAAACTGTACTTTTCAGTAAGACAGACATTACTAGGGAAAAAATTTGAATTGTAGTGTTAAAACCTTATGGTAGACCATTCTAACCACCTTTTTTTTTTCCCTCACTACTTTTCTTGTCTGTTTGGATGTATCATGTGCTTTTCTGGGGTGGTTTTTAGTTTTGCATTATTTTTTTTTAATTAATATTTTTTAGCTCTTAGAGGGCTTGTGCTTACAAATTTGTTTACTCTTCCATGTTGATGGCAAACCTGATTTCCAAGTTATTTTATAAAGGCTCCATCTTACTAAGGAATTTAAAACTGTAGTGTAAAACATGTAAATAACTGGACTTCACTGGTGGTTGTCATACAGTTAAAATTACATGTGTGCTTAGACTAACATTAATGTAGTTTGCTTCGAGGAAATACTTGCTTGTGTGGAATTCCCTTTGTGAGAATGATCTCTTTATGTATTGTCATTTCTATTTAGTTGTGTACCAGAGCTTACAATAATCTCAATTTCTCTGACCTTCTCCTCTCAGAAAGATACAGTAACAGCTTACAGAGCCAAGATAATGAAAACATTTTGGTAACTATTGTGGATTCCACTTGAAATTGTTATATGAACATAGAAAGAAATTAAATCTACAATAAAAAATAGTTTTAAAGTATTGTGAACATATTTTAATATTCCTCATGAATTGGCAAATCCTTATGGTGCCATCTTCATGTATGGATCAGTTTCATTCATTAAAAGAGTTAAAACAGTGTCTAGTCAGTAGGGACATGACACTACCATCTTTTGTGTGAAGAACTGTGTCTTTAAAATTTCTAATAGCACAAAGACAGCTGAAGTGGAGGATCTAGCTGCCTGTTTGAACTGTTGTAATACCTGAGAGGTCAGTACATTCAGTAGCTAAAACTTCTGCATTTGAATCTTGAAGCATGTAATTTAGCTATTATCCATATTAGACATTTGTAATTGGCATTTCATTGCTGCAGAGTCAGTTACAGCCAAGCTTTCAGTACTCTGGTGCATGTCGCAAACTTCATAGGCAGACAGGGTTTTTACATATTTCAGTTCTCTCATTTCTTTCTGTTTTTAAGAGATTCTCTACCTGCAGAAGAAGACAGAGACACCAGGAATTATCCATTAGAATCGTTGATTGCTCCATACGTTATGTTTTTAACTGCTTGATCCTGTTTCAACTGTGTGTTAAGACATTTAATGCGATGTTAGCATTAGAAACCAACCAACAAACTCATCCCACAAAGTTCTTTCAGAGACTTCAGAAGAGTATCAGAAGTTCTGTGAGCCAGAGTAGAAATTAGAAATTCTCCTACTGAGGTGGCATTAAAATGTTTTGAAAAACACACCATGAATGTGAAGAGTTTGGATAGCTAATTCAAACACTATCAGTCAGTATAGTTATAGGAAAATTACTTTTCCTTTTCTGTACCTTGATTCTGATAACGGAACAAAGGCTGTAATTTCATAGGTCTTTATCTTAGTAGCAACAGCCTTGCTGTCCTCTTGGTTGCCAGTTCACAAGTTCCAGCATGCCTTCATGTGTGTGTGATTAAGTTAGAAAATGGGTCTGTTGAACTGATCCAGGTGAAAAAAATATTCTTCGTTAACTTTTCAGTCTAGATCAGTTTTCTGGTCTGTTTTCCTGTGCAACCCCACGAATAGTGAATTGTAACAACTGATGGAAGGGTCTATTTAAGAAATGCTGTGGAAGGGTGCCTCAAAATTATTTTGCAAATATTACTTGAGTGTTGTTCCATGTAATAAAACACTGGTCAGCCACCTGCAGTTTGGCCAAATAAACGTTTTCTTTCTGCTTAGTGTGAATTTCAAGTCCCAGTGTGATTCAGTAAAAGTGAGAGATTGCCCAAAATGTGTCCCAGTTACACAAGTGCTTGTGGAGTACAGATCCCATGTATGCAACGGGGTGTGCTTCTTACTTTTAAATTCACAAACTAAGTAGGGAAGCACCTTCGTTCTGTGTTAAAAGTTTGACTAGCTTATGAAGAATAATATAATGCATTAAAAGGATCAGAAGTATCCAACAATAGAGAAAACACTGATTGATACAAATCACAGACTCTCAGAATCACAGAATGGTAGGGGTTGGAAGGGACCACTGGAGATCATCTTGTCCAACCCCCCTGCTTGAGCAGGGACACCCAGAGCAGGGGCACAGGAAAGCATCCAGGTGGGTTTTGAATGTCTCCAGGGAAGGAGACTCCACAGCCTCCCTGGGCAGTCTGTTCCACGGCTCTGTCACCCGCACAGTAAAGGAATTTTTTCTCATACTGAGGTGAAACTTCCTGTGTTCCAATTTGTGTCCATTGCGTCTTGTGCGATATAGATAATAATAAATCATAATTCCTAAAGTATGTTTACTTAACAACTGTTAATATGAAAATTGAAAACTCTATATTCACTTAGTAACCAGAAGACCCTTCCACAGGAAAATTTGCTATTGATTTACATAAGGCAGTTTTGACAGAAGCAGTAAATTAGCTGTCTTTCTGCTATTTTCTTAAGTAATCTTTAGGCTGTTGATGAAATTGCCAGGGAAATACTGAACAGATCAAAATTTTACTGAAGTATGCCTTGGATGTAAGACAGCTACATTTAAGGAGAAAGAAGTCTGTCAGGCGGTGACACTGCTAGATGAACAAATGGTAATATGGAGAATTTCATGAGGTGAAAATACTTGGCAGCTGGGAAGATAATAAAGGAAAGCATTGTTACGTGACTGCCCTAATCTTACTTTTCCTTGGCATCCACATACAAGCACCCCTGGAGGCAGAACACAGGGCTGATTGGTTTTAGTTAGAACTGATACAGCCTTCTGTATGCTCTTGTGCACCAGCTGGGTGTCACGATCCACTGTTGGGTTGAACAGTTTGACAGAGGTTAAACCCCCTTGCTTTCCAGCCAACCTTAGATAATTCTGGGAGGTTGGGGGTGACTGGGCTTCACTTCTGATTGACTCCAATGTGTTATCGTGACTAGGTTCCTTTTACATTCTCGGAAACCGAATTAAGACTCAAGATGGAGTCAAGTGCCAAGTCACTTTATTTGGCCAGAAATAGATACAGGAGAGAAAAGTAAAGGAAGAGAGGAAAAAAAAAAAACCCCACAGGTGAAAAAGGGAATGGGAGGGAGAGAGTGGGACCGTTGTGATAGCTATCACCACGGATCTGCAGCAGTCTGCCCGGTCCAGGCGCGGGTGGAGTCCGGGCGTCTGATGAATCTTTGAAGCCGATGGAGGGGGAATGTTCCAGAATGTGCCCCATGTCTTCTCTGCTGGTTTTCCCTTTTATAACGTTGCTCTCTTGCATAGTCAGTAACTGTTCTGCATACCCCTGCCTCCCACTCGGTGGCAGGGCGCATGCCCAGTACTGTCACTAGAGGGTGCTTGAACGTTCCAGAGGGTCCGAGGCCCCCCACCATATGTTGCCAGTTGGCCTTGGGCCCGGGCGTATGCATGGAGGATGAGTACTCCGAGATAATGGAGTACACATTTGTGCTGCGTCAACCTTGGTGATTAAACTGTTCCATTCAGCTGCCGTAATGATCAGGCTTTAGTAGTGAGACTTGCCTGCCAACAATGTTGAGACAAGTTTCTAGTCCCTGACTCTAGGCCACATGATTTTCATAGAATAGAATCATAGAATCACAGGATGGTTTGGGTCAGAAGGGACCCTTAGGGGTTACCTAGTCCAACGCCGCTGCAGTGAGCAGGGACATCTTCAACTAGGTCAGGTTGCTCAAAGCCCTGTCCAACCTGACCTTGAATGTTTCCAGGGATGGGGCATCTACCACCTCTCTCCAGTGTTTCACCACCCTCATTGTAAAAGACTTCTTCCTTGTATCTAGTCTGAATCGACCATCTTTTAGCCTAAACCCATTACCCCTCATCCTATTGCAACAAGCCCTGCTAAAAAGTTTGTCCCCATTTTCCTTCTAAGCCCCCTTTAAGTATTGAAAGGCCTGCAATAAGGTCTCCCTGGAGCCTTCTCTTCTTGAGGCTGAACAACACCAACCCTCTCAGCCTCTTATCATTTTTGTGGCCCTTCTCTGCATGTGTCCAACATATTAACTGCTTAACTCTTAGTTATGACAGCAGTATATCTATTTAATTTGGATGGTTCTCACTTGAGGGATGGGAAGAATACTCTGACCTTTTGGTTTATTTTATCTTCTATTTGTAATGTGATGCATAATCACTACTTCTGTGAATTTGTAATGGTGTGTACTGTAAATGGTTACTGGCTGTGGAAAAATTATTATGATATTATGGGCAATATTACTGGTTTTGCTGAGTGAGAGAAAAAGTAAGCAACAGAAAAAATTATTTTCTTACAAAAAATATTTTTTTTCACTAAGTATATTATTTCTTCATTCAGATGTTCCATTAAAATGGTTTCCCATTTCGAATATTGTTGGCTAACAGATCTGTGCACATTAGATGTTCTGGCAATCTTAAAATTCTTTCATGGTCCTGGAAGTAATGCCTCTTTATTCAGTAGGCATGTTCCCTGCATTATTTTTGTTGTATGTGCTTACATTGGTGAAAAAAAGAAAAAAGTATTATTGTCTATCTTGAAAAATCAGCAGAGACATTGTGTAAAATGGTGTTTTAGTGATTTATAAGAGATTAACAGACTTATTGGCCAAGCCCTTACTGCAAGAACAAAGTCTGGTGGTCCATCAGTAATGATTTCAGTTATGCTGTGCAGTTATGTGACAGCACACTGATGTTTGATCTATGTAATTTTTGTTCATATAGACGATGCATGGTCTAGAAGAAATCTAGTTGGATATTCGATCTTGGTCTCTGTTTTCAAGGCTGGTGTTTTGTTTGATTTTTTTTTTTAAGAAGGGGGAAGGAAACAAAAAAAGGCACTATGATCTGACAGTTTACCTGGAAATAGGTCAAACTGTGATGCAATAGTGCCTGTGAGAAGACCTTAGTTACTAAATTCAGAGCAAAAGCAGTGTAGGCAAAATATTCCTTATGCGTTAGGCGTTATGTAAAGTCTGTAAGTCTGCCAAGTCTGTAGGTGTGGGCTTGCATACAGTTGAAGCTCATCCCTCGTTATGTTTTCTGGAAGCACTGTTTATATATCTGGCCTGTTCTGTGCTTGTTCTTACTTATGGGGACCAATGAAAATAGTAATGTGTAGTCAAAGTTGAGTATGTCTCAACTTCCTCTTTCCCTTCTGTTCTGTCATAATAAAAGCATAAAAAACCACGTATCCCAACATGCTAGTAGTACTTTATTGGTAGTATAGGTTACATTTCTCATGCCAACAATGTAATTGTGGAAGGTGTCTTTAATAATTTATATGGGAAGGAAGAATTTACAGAGATTGCATTGTGTGTAAGATCTTTTCTGTAATTTTTAACCTGTTATATAGGTTTAAAGTTATTGTCTAACTGTGTAACTACAGTGATTCAAAGAAGTTATGAAAAATAACTAATTTTCAGTTCTTGTAGTCCTCTGCTGAATTGTCTCCCCTATTTTATAGTTTTTTTCCACAGGCAGTAGAGGTGCTTTTAGATGGGAAATATTATTGGAAGTACAAGTCTCTCTGCATAAATTAGCAGTACTGTGATCATCCACAGAGCAGTGGAACAGGCTGCCCAGGGAGGCTGTGGAGTCTCCTTCCCTGGAGACATTCAAAACGTGCCTGGACGCGTTCCTGTACCCCCCGCTCTGGGTGTCCCTGCTCAAGCAGGGGGTTTGGAGAAGGTGATCTCCAGAGGTCCCTTCCAACCCCTACCATTCTGTGATTCTATGATTCAAACTAATTTTGTTTCAAAGAAGTTTGTCGTCTTCATCTTCTGTGGCTTTGCTAGTAAAAAACTGGTTAATGAGTTCTACCTTTCCTATTCGGTTTCTGATTAATTTCACTTCCATTTTTTTGCAGCATAATTCCTGCAAACACACAGAAGCAAACCCCTTTCTTGCTATATTTAGGCTTCCTTCTATTACACTTGAAGCATTTCAGTTCACCACAGGTTTTGGTTTTCTTTTTAAATCCTTAGAAACATTTATTATTTTGATCAGTTCTTTCCATAGAAGTATTCTTTCAGGTGGTGTTTTCTTGTATGGGCATGTCTTCACCTTTCTGTTCCTGTTTGGGTATTTGTTTTTTTTTTTTAATTCTGTTTTTGAAAGGCCACGTGTTTGTTTTCCTCTTCACTGTTCCTCTTTGTTAATCCCAGCTCCTTTCCCCACCTTCTATATGCAGGTACTTCTAATGCCCTGGGTATGCATGCTGTATCCCACCTTAGTCCCATCAGAGCTGCTTGCATTCACAGAGGTTTCATGGTTGCCACGCATTAGTGCAGTGACACCCATCCCTGCAGTCACATACCAGATGGGTACACCTAGAGTCCTCTGTTCTGGAAATCAGATCCAATTTCCTGCAGTCTTCTCCTTCTCTTGGTGGCCTAAAGATTTAGTCCTCAACACATACCATGATAAAATAGGAATGGATCTGGCTTTGCAGGTATATTGGTTTCTGTAGTATTCAGCTCCTGCAGCCAGATTGTGAACTGAGCGTTCTGTTCCACGTTGGTTATCTGCAAGTAGGGGTGAAGGAAGAGGGAGGGATCTCCATGCCTCAGAAAGGGTGTTGGGATTTACTTGGTTAGCACAGTGGAACTATTTTTAATGTGTCAGTCAACTATCTCTACATTTCTATTTCCTATTCCAAGTCCTTGTAATCAAAAATATAATCTCAAGTAATGGGTGTTTTTCTGTTACAAGTTCTTTTCAGGAATGTTTTTATACTTCCTGACAACTAAACAATTCAATGAAACATAGAAGATCTATTTTACTTCTCCTTTCTGTATCTTTTCTCCTTTTAGTCTATAGTTTCTGAATAGGAAAAATGACAGTGAAATCCCTCAAAAATGCTGATAAACAACAACAACAAAAAAAACCCCAACCCCATGTGTTTAAAGATACTTTCAATCAAATCTGATTATTGCAATGGAAAGTGGAAAATTTATATGAAGGGTTTACAAATTAAAATTTAGAATTATTTTTTCCTCTATGGAAAGGATCACCTATGTTTAGTTCTGTTTAAATTGATTAATGTGCAACAAATTGCTTGAAAAAAAAAGAAATGTGACAGTTGTCTTTTTTTTTCTGTGACTTGATGTAGCTTCTTGTACACTCTTTTTGCTAGTTGCCTGTTGTTTCCAGTGGAGTAAGTTTTCTTAACTTTTTTTTAAAAAAGAATTCTTAATAAATAGGTGTGCATTTAGATAGACTGTAAGGGCTCCATTCACAGTAGGGTTTGCAAGAACAGTGTTAGTGTGCATGCACGCACGTTTTACAGAGGGGGGCAGAGCTGCATGTTTTTGTAGAGATGTAGAGATGTTTTGGAAGAAATGCCAGCCTGTTCCTTCCTAATATAAAGCCTTGCAGAGCTCTAAGTTAAAAGTTAATGAGAAGTTAATAATCTCTTCCCTAGTTAGGGACCTGATGTAATTTTTCCTTTCAGGTAAAACTTTTTAGCTTTCTTAAGACATCTTCCTTCTGATGTTACTTTTCCCCTATTATCACATTCAGAGTCCTTCAGTTTCTATTATGGAGCCTTTTCCAATGCCCTGCATGCCTTCAGCATGTTTTTCTGACCCCAAGCTGTCTTCTCTTTCTTCACTCTGAAGAAGGCACTTGGCCCTGTTTTGCATTTCAAGTACCACGGGAACTGTAGTTTTTGAGGAGCGAATGAAGTGACAGGAGCTGTAGGGAGCACAAGTATTTGAGTCTTCAGTTTCTTGACTGCCTATCCCTGTTTTTACCTGCAAAGAAGAGGTTACCTCCTGCACTGTCATCTTTGTTTTTGAAGAGAAACAGTGTTTAGGGCATTCCAGTAGAGCAGTGACTGAAAGGGCAAAGTTTGGGCTAAAAATAACTCTAGCCAAGCCACAGGCTGTACTTTCATAAGTTGGTGTGTGTTACACTGCTTTGTAATATGAGGCCAATACAGTTCCTCTGTTTGCATTTGGAAAGTTTGCCTCCCTGGCATTGCCAAACAGTTCATAAGGAGAAAAAAAAAAAGAAAAGGCAAAAAGGAAACAGAGGGAACGAGCAGCCTTATGGTGCTGTGTGCTTCCCCAAATGTCTGATTCCGCGGGTAAAGGTTCCCATTACTTTTCTTTTGAGTGACTGCTAAGAGAAGTTTGTACTCTTTATGTATTTGTTCAGATTTTGAGTTAAAGTCCTTTCAATTTTTGTAGTGTATTTATATATATGTCTATATAAAAACTTATTTTGTTTTCACAGTCTATTGATGGCTTGCACGAAAAAGGAATGGTTGAAGACGTTCATTGTGGCTCCATGAAGAGTATGCGACCTCCTCACCCTGGAATGGGCCCACCTCAGAGTCCAATGGACCAGCATAGCCAAGGTTTATACATACTGTGCATGCTGTATGATTTTGGGGCCCCTTTGTTCCACAAAGAATCAGTAGTTCCATGTAACAGATTTCCATTTATTTCCTTCCAGCTTTGTTTGGAAAGGCTGAACTGCTATCACAGGGCAAGGTGAATAACTGAATCCCTTTCTTTCTGGACTGTCCATCAGTCATGTGTTGGAAAAAAGCTAAGGTTCAAGTCTGCAGCAGGGGCAAGTAATTGGACAAAATCTATTAGAGATTATACATCTCTAAAAAAACCCCACCTACTTTCTTCCTATCTTATGTGGCTATTCTAATGTAAATGCATTAGAATATGATCTATTTTAATCCTGTGGTGAAGGAATGATAAGAGAGAAGAACCCAAGCAACCTGGAGAAACTTTCTTTAATATCTATAATGTTTGGTCAAGGGCTGATCAAAGTTCTTTCCAAAATTTGTAATGCCAGAAAATAGAAACTCTTTTTACCACATTGCTACATGCCTTCTTTGTGTCCTTTAGTTTGCAGCATAAGAGGACATGTGTTCTATAAGCAGCTCAGTATGTTGGAGATTTAAGTGGTAACACCTGCTAGTATTAATTAGTTCAGCAGATAACACTTTGTATATTGCATAATTAATTATAGTGCATCAACACTTGAAGAACCCCAACTGAAATTAGGGTCCTGTTTTGACACTGTACAAATCTATTAAGAGATGGTCCCTGTTTGATATATTTGCATGTTTATTACATAGGATAAGTGAAAAGCTCGAGTGAGAAAACAGGTACAGATCAGCAAAATTACTCAGCCTGAACTGCTTTGTGACTTTTCAGTGAGCTATGACTGAAACCCTCGTCTGTAATTTGTCAGCTGAATCCCTGTCTGGGACCTTGAATATTAGAAAATACTGTTTTTCCATTAGACCTTTTAATATTAGTTAAGTAAAATAGAACTGACTTTGCAGGGACAAATCCTCCATCAGTTAAAACTCTTCCACTGATTTCAGTGAGGTGCAAGCGTGATCGTCCAAGAGCAAAATTTTACCTGACTTTGCAATCAGAGCCACTGTTTTCCTTGTAATGAACTTGTTCCTCAAAATTGACAGAGTGCTTAGTCTGAAGATGAAGATGGGTCCAATTCAAGCATAATGTGATCAAAATACAAAAGCGTGAGTTGCAAATGCTTCTAATGCAAGTAGCTCTGAGGTTTTTTCCCTTCTTTTCTGTGCTGGCTGAGATCAGACTTCCAGGCTGTGTTGCTCTGCAAAAAGATGATTGTGTTAATAGCAGCTGTGGTAGGCTAAAGACTACAGATCCCTGCTCTCTTTGGTGTATGTTGGCAACTCGTGCAAGGTAAACAGGGAATACTGGAGTTCTAATGTAAGCAGGCTTTTTAAAGAAATAATTAAAAAACCCCCCACATGTTATAATCTTTTAAATACTCTACTTGAAATTATCGAGGAGTGTTTTAGCTTTCTTTGCCTCTGTGTATAATTTTTTTATTCTTACAGAATTATCTTCTCACAAAAAATGGTGAAGGCACTTGAGGCTATTCTGATACATGTTGGGGAAAGTCCCATCTGCTAACCTTGTACTTTCTCGCCATTAGTGTACACATCCAAGGTAGAAGGCCAGGTTTCTTAGGAGCCTTTCCACCTATTGGATACTTTCATTCTGATTTACCACAGGATTAGGGTCCTGTAAGACAGTTACGTTTCTACAAATTTTGTGGAAAGAGGTGATGTGGTAAAAGAGAGAGAGCTTACCCATGTCTACACTCATGGGGAGAGGACAGTATGAGTTCTCTGAGAATCCATGGAAAGATGCATGGTAAATCTTCCAATTTTGACAAAATCTTTAGTTGTTTGGTACATTGTTAGAAACCAAGACTTATTATAACGTTTACTTCCTTGTAGATTCTTGGACATCTGATAGTTGAGCTTACATTGCAGTTCTGTACAATTTTTAACAATATGCATGTCAAATAGAAATTGCACCTCATTAGTTCTAGATCTATTTTTTTAATGGCTTATTGTTTGTAGGCCTCAAATTGAAGTAGATAAATGTATGTGCTAATTAATGTTATTATTTTCAGTCATTTGGTGGAAAGTAGCTGAAGAAGTTCAAAGCCCCAGGGGATGGATTAACCTAAAGGTCTGCCATTAGTTTGAAAGCATAAGAAGAATGGCCATGTATCAGTCAAATATTGTTTAATCTAGCATTGGTTCTGGGTAAAATCAAAGAATGTTGACTTTTAATGTCATATGACCTTGCCTATAATTCAGGCCATTGAGAATAGTTTTAAGGAAAAAGCATAGTGTGATTTGGGTAAGAAGGGACCCTTAGAGGTTACCTAGTCCAACGCCGCTGCAGTGAGCAGGGACATCTTCAACTAGGTCAGGTTGCTCAGAGCCCTGTCCAACCTGACCTTGAATGTTTCCAGGGATGGGGCATCTACCACCTCTCTCCAGTGTTTCACCACCCTCATTGTAAAAGACTTCTTCCTTGTATCTAGTCTGAATCGACCATCTTTTAGCCTAAACCCATTACCCCTCATCCTATTGCAACAAGCCCTGCTAAAAAGTTTGTCCCCATTTTCCTTCTAAGCCCCCTTTAAGTATTGAAAGGCCTGCAATAAGGTCTCCCTGGAGCCTTCTCTTCTTGAGGCTGAACACTAACGCTCTCAGCCTTTTTTCATAGAAGTGTTCCATTCCTCTGACCATTTTTGTGGCCCTCTGCTGGACTTGCTCCAACAGGTCCATGTCTTTCCTCCGCTGAGGGCCCCCAGAGCTGGATGCAGTATTCCAGGTAGGGTCTCACCAGAGCTGAGTAGAGGGGCAGAATCACCTCTGTTGACCTGCCGGCTGTGCTTCTTTTGATGCAGCCCAGGGTACGGTTGGCTTTCTGGGATGCGAGTGCACATTGTTGGCTCATGTCCAGGTTTTCACCCACCAATACCCCCAAGTCCTTCTTTGCAGGGCTGCTCTTAGTCCGTTCTCAATCCCCCAGCCTGTATTGATATCCATGGTTGCCGTTACTCAGGTGCAGGACCTTGCCCTTTGCCTTGTTGAACCTTGTCACATTTACATGGGCCCACCTCTCCAGCTTGTCCAGGTCTCTCTGGATGGCATAAAGTCAGCCTTGTCAAACAAATTCACTATTCCTTTTGTGGAGATCACAAGCTAAATTGATTTATTAAGGTGTAGACAGGTGTGGTACAATACTTAGTGCAGTTCAGTATTTGTAGAGTCATCAGGAAAATGGATCCTGGCCCCTGTGTGGGATTTCTCTGTGCATCATTAAAGCCAGTAGTAGTAATGATAGACACAAGTTTGCCCACCTGATAGAGTTATAAAAAGTGCTTAGCTTGTTGGTCTATGTCATTCCGATATAGCAGGATGATAACACTAAGTGAAATCAATATAACCTATATTAAATATATTAAGCTAGTTAAATGACAAATTATAAAACTAACTATAAATAGAAGCTGACCATCCAATTGTGAATTTTTCTAGTTAGTCTTGTAGGACTCAATTTTGGTTCGGTGCTGTTCAATGTATTTGTCAGTGGTCTGGAAAAAAGTGTAAAATCAGCACTGTTAGGATTTGCAGATAGCACAGAGGCTTAGCAGTAAATAACGAGCAAGATGTTTACAAAGACTGATCAGGATTCTTGGTAGAATGCCCCCTCTAGCGTGGACTTTAGCACAGCCAACAGCATTCTATGTCTAGGAGCAAAGCCTTTTATTGTGTAGGTGGTATGAGACTGTATCATACAAAGCAGAAAGGCTGAAAAGAGTTGGTTATTCTGGCACACTTAAATGTGTATTGCCATATACTGTGTTTGAAACCATGAGATGGAATGTATTACCTCCATACAGGAGCAGGGGCATATTAATTGAGGAGTTGTATCACCTTTTCTAATGAATTAGCTGAAGGCTGTATTGCATTCCATTCTAGTATCTGCAGTTCAGAAAGATGTTGAGAAATGTTTAAGGTAGCATCAAATGTTTGAAGCATCTTTTGTATGAGAAGAGGCTGAGTGAGCTGAAACTGCATAGCCTGAAAAAAAGAAGGCTTGGAAATACCTGATGGGACAGAGTGACAAAGAGGGAGCCAGACTTTTTGTAGTGAAACTCAGTGACAGAAGAGGAGACAACTGGCACAAGCTGAAGCACATGAAATTCCATTGGAACACCGGAAAACATGCTTATACTGTAAATGTGGCTTTGTAAACAGTACAGTAGGTTGCCCAGAGGGGTTGTCTAGTTGCTATCCATGGAGATAGTCAAAACCCGACTGGACGTGTTGCTGGGCAGCCAGCTGTAGCTGACCCTGTTTGAGTTGAGGGTTGTGAAGTTCCTTCGATCCTTAATTCTATGATTCTGTGAAATTGTGCCTTATTTAGAAGGCAAAGGAATTATTTGAAACTTGAAAGACTTGGGTTTTTGCCTGGAGAATGTTAAAATCCGTTTTTGTGCTCTCAGAGAGTGACTTGATCAGTCTTCACATTCCCAGGTGTTAGAATAGCTTGTAATAGATGGATCCTTTTTAAAAGAAAAGAAAAAAAAGGTGCAGTGAATTTTGGTACCTGCAAATTTAAATTAGGTGAATTCAGACTGTATTAAATATTTGCATCTTACTTAACGAAGATATCCTTGTCCCAAAGGTTTACCCAAGTATTTGTGGTAGGTTTTGTCACGTGAAATTTAAGTCAACACTGGCTGTCTTTCTCATCTGTTCCACAGACTGAAGGGGGAAGATGATTTAGAGGGTAAGAGGAGTCTTTGGTCTAAGATGTTAGGTACACTGTTGTAGCTGTAATGGTCCCTTATTGCCAGAAATCTGTGAAGCTGTAAACAGGCTCCAAGATTCTGAGAAGAATTGGTAAGCTAGAGGAGGAAACAATGTTTTTAATTCTTTGAGAATGGGGAGATGGATAGTCTTCATAAAATGCTGCTGTTCTTGAGAGCTCTGAGTGGAACAGTTGTGATAAATGCATAGGCAGTAGTCCTTCTGTATGCAGTTTACAGTTGGAACTGATGACAAAATGACATCTCATTTAAATGTTCCAATAGCAGTCTTTTTAGTAACTTTTTAAAGGGAAGAAGGCCTTGCAAAAGAGTCTCTCGAAGTACAAAAGCAGGAATTTTTATAAAATACATGCTTATGAATGTGGGTGATAAATTAGAAATAAATTGGCTAACTGCGGGTGCAGTTGTAGATATAATCTATATAAATCAAACGTACAGTTGTGAGTGAACAATCTTGAAATAAAGACCACTGAATTTACAGGGAACAAATCGATACAGAATTATGGAAGTAATGATTGTTACAGTCCATATTAAGAAATAATTAACTGACCCATTTTGACGTGAGATGACTTACTTTTGATGAGCAAATCAGAAACAGTTGCAAGCTAAATCTGCAAAAACTTTCATTTTTCTTGTAAATGCCAATCGGCTGCTTGAATGGCCTGCATTTTTTTAACTAACAATAATTACTAAAATAAGGTATGCAACTTTAATACTTAGATTCTGAATTTTTTTTTTATTGGTGGGATGCTAGTCATGCAGAAAGAATCTGTTACTAGCTCAGACAGATTGTCACATTTTTATTGCAGTCATACTGCAATGGTTTGCAATGGTACTGCAATACTAAAATGGTTTTCAGAAGGTTGACATGAATTTATGGGGAAAAATATTCTGAATTGGTATCTTTCTCCTCAACAGTTACTCCTTTCCACTCTTGCTGCCAAATTGGAGAAAGGGTAACATTACTGACTATGTCTGGTGACCAGTTTTCTTTTCTTGAACTTATGCACAATGATGTCCCTGTTTAGTCTTAATATCCTTGTTTTCATGCTTATAGGTTAAATGAAAGGAAGATCCATTGCTCTAATTTCTTTTTACCTGTTTCAATAGTAATCTTACTACACTTAACTGAATTTGAATTGTATTAGAAACTGCCTTTGACTTTGTAAGATTTATAGGGAGAAATCGCAAAGACAAGCCAAATATTTATATAAAATAAAATATCATTATTAGAATACATAAAAAGATATAAATGGACTGAAACAAACAATTTCTGTGGTTTTCTGGAATTTGGAACAAATTAAATGCAGTTACTGTGATACAGCAGCGAAATACAGACTAGTCTGAAGAGTTCAGGTGTCTTTGTGTGCTGCTTGTAAGTGGAAACATAAGTTCTGCAGGGATTTAAGGTTCTGGGCCTTGATCTGTATATATTTTTAATTATAATTCAGTATTTATTGAACTTCATATAAAGATACACAAATTAAGCTTAACTTACAGAATTCACTAAGTTACTGCTTCTTCACAAACAACGTTCATTATCCCTACTGTTCTTAAATTGGCTGTACTTCCTTTTCTGATTTTTTTTCAGCCTCTTAAAGATGAGAAAAGATCTGGCACCTTATCCATCTGGCTGCCAGCATAAGATCTCTCAACAGTTCATTTCTATGGTCCTAGTTTTAAATGGCTTGCACACATGTGGTCTCTCTTTCTCTTTGTTGAGAGTTTCACAAGAATTGGTGTTAACTCTGGCCACACTACCAACAGGGAAATGTATTTTGCTTACCTTGAGAAAGTGTGTAGCCTTGGTCCAACATGAAGTATTTTCCACAATGTTTCAAGACATTATGCTTTCCTACTGTGTATTGTGGGCTTGTACCTGATTCTTCTTTTTTTTTTTTTTCAAAATGAATTTCAGCTGCTGGTGATTGAAGTGGTAGTTAATATAAATGTTTTACATCTACATCTTCCTAATCCAAAAATCCTCTTATGGTCACATTTTTGAGTGAAAATGTACCCTTCCTGTCAATTTTAGCAGAAAGATTTGACGTTTATGGTCCTCAGATACTTTCATCATTTCAGTCTTAATTTTTAGTGGCAAGTCAAGACCTCTGTTGAATATTCCAGTGTTTGGACTGGTAAAACCTTGACTCTTTCTAATATTCGTTACCAGGGTTTAGAATTCATGTGTGTTCTCCTCTGTTTAACAATAGATTAAAAGTGGAGGAAAAAGGTCTCCTAATTTTTAGCTGTCTTGTTCTTCAGCTTTAAAACAGATGAGGAAGCTGTGCTTTGCTTCTGTTAACTAAAGTGAAATTAAAAGCAATTAAAGCAGAAACTCTTTATGCAGTCTGCCCTGCAAAAATATTTGTGTTTGGTAAAGTGTTAGAACTAGGTTTTCTTCCAGTGTCAATACTGTAAAGAATATATATTGTTTACAACATGTTGTGATGATATATTTCTGTCAAACAAATTGATACCAAAGTGGGATGCAAAGAGTGTTACTAATTATGCATTCAGTTAAGAAAGCAGTGCTTTGTAACTGCTGAAAACTTGAGAAGGGTTTCAGACGTAGCCTTCTCTACGACCCATTGAAGGATTATGGAGAAGACAGAATGAGGCTCTCCTCAGAGGTACATAGCAAAAGCACAAAAAATAATGGTCACAAGTTATGTAAGTGGCATTCTGATGGGACTTAAGGGAAAGAATATTCACGATGGGAGCGATTAAGAATCACCATTACTGGAGATTCTCAGAACTCACCTGGATAAGATCTGTAGAGACTCCATAAAGCTTTGGAGTTACCACAATTTTAAATGGTGCATTGGGCTGTTTGGCCTCCTTTTCCTGGTGGTGGGTGTTTTCTATTCCATATATTTTTCAGAACTAAAGGTTCCTGGTCCTTTGCAAGCACTTAGAACTCTTCTGAGTGTTCTGCAACCTTATCATTCAGTGCTTTTGCCATCTTCCATTGCAAAGGTTAAATTAAACAGAATGATTTATGCAGAATAGAAAACAAAATTTTCTGTGGAAGTTCTAGAGGAAGGGGTACCTGGCAGTTCAGCAAGTAACAAGTAATGAGCTAGTTATTTAAAAACCTGCTGAATACTTATTGTGGAAATTCATGTGTGCCACAGAAGAATGCTTCTGAAGTGCTTCAAAAGAAATGAAAGCATGTTTGCAAAGTTCAGAAGGGTGTCTGTCTTTGCCTGTGTATTAAACATTCCTATGGACAGTATCTTTAATATCTTTTTCTTTTATGACAAGTTAAACTTGTTGGTTAAGCTTAATCTTCGTGAACCTTGATGCGTCCTTACTCAGAGCCCATGTGTGCGTGCCCACCTGTATTACAGTATGTGTAATAAGATAGGAAAAAATGCAAGTGGTATAGGGACTTTATTAGGACAGGCTGTGACTGTGTGTATTGTCACACTGCTAAATCTTTTGAAAGTATTCAAACTGAAAAAGGGAAATTTCCATATAGCATAACAAAATTTAGGTTCCGTAAATACCACATTTTAGAGCCTTTACAAGAAATTTGGAAGGCTTTTGTTCTTTCCTGAGATGTTTTATTGGAATTTTGTTTTAATTCATACTCTCATGAAGCCTAGTTTCCTGTTGCCAAGAATCCTAATGCATAGGGCTTTGAAGGAGAGAGAAAGCATAGGTAATATATGTCTAGAAAGCTCAAAAAACGTCTGCTTGCAAAAACTCCTCTCTGCAAACATAGGCACAGACTTGCAGCTGGAACTGTCAGGACTGAAAACAAGTGCTCAATGTCTTACACCACAGTTTTAGTTTTTATGGTACAGATGGATTTCAAGATCCTGAATCAGAAATCTATCACTGATTAAAGAATATATAACTTGAACCATAAAACTTGAGCAGGGAAAGCAGCTTATCTTTGAAAGCCAGTTTGGAAAGCAATGTAATTCTAAGTAGGTGCTATTTAAAGTAAATGTTGATATTTTGAAGTGTTAATAGTAATGCATAAACATTGCATTAAATCCCATTTTATAGTATAAAACAATAATGCAGCTGAATATTTTGGTTTTTGTTGTGGCATGCTGGTTGTTCTTTTAAAGCAGTGTGCTCAGCAAGAGGGATTTGTAGCTTCACCTCTTAAAAAATTGAGGCAAAAGTAAGTTAGTGGAAGGAGATGAATAAGTTAAGTGAACTTACGGATATTTATCATAGCTTTTATCGCTGCCAATGGATGTATAAACAGTTTTTATATACAGTAATTTTAACTTTTAAAGGTCTCTTTCAACCTTTTCCTTGAACTCCGCACCTCACTTCCCTGTTTTTCTCTTGAACTGCTTAATTTTCCATATTCTCACTAGGGTGTTCTTCCTTTCTTCATCTACTTCAGTTACAAGATTGAACTCAGTCTGTTTCTGTCTTGTCTTACCTGGTCTTTTCTTTCCTTAGTGTACCTCTACCTCATTTCCCTTTTTTCAGAAGAGCTCAAATTCTCTCTTCTTTGTCCTTTATCTCAGACATTTACAACCGTTACTTTATTGTAGAATATTTTCATCCCCAGACCTCGGCATTGGTGGACTTTCAATTCTTTAGCACTCTCACCTACGCACTTGTGTAAGTTCTAGTGACTTGCAGCTGCTGTCATCTCAGAAGAGTTGAGACTACTTGGTGATTTTGCCTGTGCTGCCCTTAATGAAAGGCCACTAAGAACAGCAAAGCTAAAGAGGGGGCAGAATTACTTGCTTCTGTGATCTGGACTGTGTATAGATGAAATAGATGTATTTTCACTTTAAAGTGTCAGGAAGAGTGTCACAGAACCATGAATTGTGGCATGAACTTTGGAGTTCAGTGATCGTGGCTTGCTAAAGACTATGGAAGTGAGCCATAAAATTTCTTGATTTTTGTGAAGTTGGTAAATATTGTTACCTCTTTTTCACTCTTGGTGGACATTTTTAAAATCTAGCTGTCTGTTGTGCATTGCCTGAAGGGTCATCTTTGATATTTTTTCTCTAACATGCTACATATTCTTGGAATCCTCACTAGAAATTTATGCCATTTCTTTTCATGGGTGCATTGTGAAGCTCAAAGAAATATATATTAAGTGTATTTAAAATTAAAACTTAAACCCACTGTATTTGCAAGTGCTGTAATAAGATACAAGCACTGTTCACTTCAGAACTGTACTTGCTCTTTTGGACCTCTGTAGAGTAACACAGTCTTCATCAGTTTCTTCAGAAAGTGATGTCTGTGCTTGCAGTTGATGTTTCAAGTCCTTGAGCACCCAGATGGTAAAAGGTATTGAACATTCTTTGTCTGGCTCAAACGTTTAATCTGTATAAATTAAAGAGCAGTTGTATAGAAATTGAATACCATCTGTTTCTGTTTCTCTGTGTTGGTGAGTTTTGGCGAAGAGGGCCTATATCAGTGAGTTGGTATTCCTTGATGTGTATGCATCAAAATAAACTTATAATATTATGCTGTAAAATAGGCGGACTTCACTGCATGTGTTCCACAAGAAAATATTTGTCCAACATTGTGATGAAACAGTACCACATCCTGATGCTTCTGTATTGTATTTTATGTTTTAGTTTGTCTTATTCCAAATGTGAGGGTAATTGTTATTTTTCAGAATTATTGGACTATATAATCATGGTTCTTCTTAAAGAGTAGCTCATGAGGCTATCTTGATGTCCCAGGGAACTTTGGATTGCACTTTTGTTCATGAAGAAAATACTACAGCTATCCTGACTTGAGAAATTTTGATAATGAAATTTTTGTACTGTTAAAGAAATTTGATAGAATTTAGATGTGACTAACCTCTTACCTGTTCTAGGTTATATGTCTCCACACCCGTCTCCACTAGGAGCACCGGAGCATGTGCCTAGTCCAATGTCTGGAGGAGGTCCAACTCCACCCCAGATGACTCCCAGCCAGCCAGGACCCATTATACCAGGAGATCCACAAGTTATGAATCAACCTACCAGAGGTCCTTCCCCTTTCAGCCCTGTACAGCTGCATCAGCTCCGGGCTCAGATTCTAGCATACAAAATGCTAGCTAGAGGTCAGCCTTTACCAGAAAACCTCCAGCTTGCTGTTCAGGGCAAGAGGACCCTGCCTGGCATTCAGCAGCAGCAGCCTCCCAGTGCCTTCAACAGACAGTCTGGTAAGTGAATCTAGGCCTTGTGTCATTGTGCAAGTAATTCTTGAAGTTCTACCTGTGGAAAATAAAGAAAAGGGTGCTGTGCAGGGCTATAATTTTGGCATCTAAGTGAACAGCAGCCTTTGGTTTTGATCTTGAGCAAGTGCATAAACCGCATCTACTATCAATAGGATATTGTCAAAACTGAAATAAAAGTGATTTCACTCTGCAGTACTGTGTCCGTCCTGATTATGTTTGACGTTTTTTGAATGTTTATTGTACTTTACTGATAATTTTACTTTTCTTAGAATGAATTTTCAGCCTCCTGTTGCTATGCAGAAAGGTAGATTAAAAAATCTGGAGCAAGCTGACTGATTATTTAAGTTGTTGAAAGTAAACCAAACCATTTATAGTGTGCTGTCAAGTGAAAAACATAAGGAAAAGAGCATATTCATTTGTTTTCTCCTAATGATAATAGATGTTACAGTGCAGTAGGCAAGCACATAAGCACATTTTTGTCCTGAGAAAGCTGTTACATTAAATGCCCTGCACCTGTTAGTTTCTGAATGCTTCCATTACTGAGTCTGCAATAGAAATTGAGTGTTAAGATGATACTATTTTCTTTTTAGTAATGATTTTAATAATTTCACTGGTCATTTCAGTGGAAATAGCTTTGCTACCAGGTAAGGCTTTTTTCGGAGACGTGATTTTAATATGCTTCATTACATAGATTTTTTCGCAATAAAATCTACTTAAATCCTTATTTAATGAAGAGAAATACTACTTGCTTGGATAGACTAGTATGCTAGAAAGCAGAATAATTTCTGAGTACTTGGAAATGCTTTGTATCTTAATAAATTTCTTTCCTCTGTCAAATTGCAGGTATTGGGTTACATACAATGAGTGGTGCTGCAGCTGGACCAGGGCCTGCTCCAGGGATGCCTGGACATACAGCTGCCATTACCCCTAAAACTTGGACTGAAGGTGTAGTGGAATATAATGCTAATTTTGTGACATGCAGGCTTATGTTTAAACAGTGTGGGTAGAGTCTGGGGAGAAGATGCAGTGGGAAAAAGAAGGTAAAAAGCATGCAGAAAAGTAGTGTAGCCTTTACTGTGCCTAGGACTTTAATCAAGGAGGGTCTAACCATTCATTCATCCGTGAATGACTTGACCACATGAAACTACTGCAATTGTTAGGCATACTGAACATAAAGCACTTTTTTACAAAGTGAAATATGTAAGCTGCTTGAGGGACACCCATAAAATCTACATACTAAGTTATGTTCTGAGCATACTTAATTGCAGCAAGCTTGTCTTTCAACTATAGTTTTTGCTACTGTAAACCAAAGTTCTCAAACCATGGTAAAATTAAGCTGGGTGGTGTTTTTTTTTCCCTAAAGTGGTTTGCATTGCAAGTTCAGTGTAGTCATTGAGATCTAACAGTGTAACTTTTTTCCCCTGCGTGATTATGGTTTTGAACCAAATCATTCAGATTTCGGTTTACAGGCCAATTTTATTCTTTGAAAGTAGAGTGGAAGAAGTATTGTACTGAAAAGAATTAGAAATCCCTAGTAATACATATTTTTTTGAAGTTTGGGTTTTTTTTTGAGAGATTTAAAAATAAGTACAATATTGCAGGCTTATGAATAACGCAGGCTTCTCATACAATAGAATGTTATGCTATGTTACTTGTGGGTAAATCTGGGTAGAGTGATGACTCCATGATAGTTGATGTCACAAAAAAATCTCTGTCATTAGTCATCTACTTAGGGCAACATAAAAAGAGAATGAAATACTAGTATGTAATCAGATGTAGAATTGCTTTTCTTGGAACACTCCCAATGAATACTTAAAATTTGAGTAGGATAATAAAGAGGGGAAAAGGTGTTCCTTAAGAAATTGTATGTATGAGCTTACCAGGCACAGTGCCTTCTAGCTCAAATGCTGCTACTAAAAGTGCTGGCAGGTGTAGAGAATTGCTAGATTGATAGTTTTATCTAACTAATCCAGTATGTCATAATAATATGTGTGTCCTGTTTCACTGATGTTGTTTTTATAGGAAAAAAATATCGGTCCTTGTTGTATCTGTGTGGAGGTTTCTTTTGATGTATTTTTAAAGACTGTGCTTATTTCTTTACACTTATTTTTCATTCATTATGCAGTTCGTGGTAGTGTTTGTTTTACTCTTCAGTGTGCATGATTCCCTGAAAAATGAGGCCACACAGAGGCTTTTGGTGGGCTTGCTTTCTTTTCTTTTTCTTTATAAGCTGAAACACAGGGTTGCTAAATACAGAATCTACAGCTTGTGCTCAAGCTTCTTTTCTGGAGTTTGATGCAGATGTGTGAATGACAAATTGTGATCTTTAAAGGAACATTTTTATCTAGTTTTCAGGGTGTTCGGTTTGAATTAAGCCTGATTAGAAGATTGCAGGTGTACTTTGTAATTGTTTTTCCTAGCATTAAATTGTATTACTCCTCAGGCAATTAAGTGCATCTTTGTTTGCAATGTCTGTTGTCAGTGACAATTTTTGAACATCTGAATGCATGGGTGACTTGTTGTCATAATGGCATGCTGAAATCTCTGACCCTTAGTGTCTATAAATGGCAGGTACTATTTTCATGTTAACTGGGGTTTTAATTTTCAAGACGATTAGATTGCTGTAAGGTAAAACAGTAATCAAATTCCTGGTATTTGGAATACTTAAATACAATGGATAGGAGATTGTAACAAAGCAGAGGCTATTTATATATGACAGGTACTTCTAAGTACAGTTGTAGAAGTTTTAATATGGCTGTCTAGTTCTGACAGTTCTAAAAGCAGACCTACTTGTGCTTGTTGCCAGGTTGTGATCTAGATGCCGCCTTCTAAGTGGTTCAGTGATAGTGAACAAGAGGCAGAATTAAGTCCTACACTTGCATGAAATCAGTTCTACAGCTGTTTTATTTCTTTTAATGCTAGAATTAAAAGTCAGCAGGAATGGGATAAATGGCATGCATCATAAAGTTCCAGTTGTTTTGTTTTTATTTGGACCACATACTGCAGTGTATGGTATACCTGCTTTTTAGTATGCTTTTTTAAATAGGGAGCTTAGTCTATCTCAGTGTGCTTTTTCTGGTAATTGTGAATGTTTACCTTAGCTTCACGTTCTGTCTTCAGAAACCATCTTGATTTTCTTCTGTGTTCCGTATTTCATGTTATGAATATGTACTTTTTGTGATTCAGGCCAAGCCCCAGATATGAGTGTCTCCAATGCACAGCAAAAGCTTCCTGCGCCACCCCCTAGTGGGAGGCCTTCTCCTGCCCCCCCTGCTGCCCAGCCTGCTGCTGCTGTGCCTGGGCCTTCTGTACCACAGCCACCACCGGGACAGCCTTCACCCATTGTTCAGCTGCAGCAAAAGCAGAATCGCATCAGCCCTATCCAGAAGCCACAAGGATTGGATCCTGTTGAAATACTCCAAGAACGTGAATATAGGTAAAAGTGAATAACAAGATTCAAATGCATATGCAGGTTGTTGGTTTTTCACTTTCTCAACTGAAACTCCTTGCAATCAACTACTGTAGTGACAATAGTATAAAATGAGTTTCCAGAGTGAGAGTGTGTCAAAGAGAAGTACAGAAATGTCAAACCAAACAATGGTTTAATTCTGCTCCAAGTTATGAACTAGTGAAGCGTTCTGGCAGCATATTTGCAAAACAGATAAGATTAAAACAGGCTCAAGGACTCTGCTGGCTTAGTGTATCGCCTGGGTGCTGCAAACACTGACAGTTAAGAAATCAAAATCCTTGTAGTCTACAGAGAAACCAAGTCAGTGCAGAAAAATTTCAGAATAAAAACGAAAGGGAAGTTAGAAGAGAACAGTGGAGGTCAAAAGGATGATGATTTAGTGGCCACAGCAAAAACAAATTTTATTAGTGATGATGGGTTGGCTCTTAGGATGTCTCAGTAGTTAACTTCTTTAATAAAGGGGCATTACACTTTGAAATACTTAGAAAACTGTTTGAATTACTTATTTTCACGAAAAGACAGAATTATCACATAAGTATTTCAGGGGTTTGTATTTCAAACAGATAGACCTGAAAGGCAGAATTTTGTTATACTGCCTTACTGTGGGAAAGTATGAGCTTTGACATGATTAAGTTAGGAATCCTTGAGAACTACAGATTAGGTTTACTCAGTGACTGTCCTTGTTTTGGCTGTGATAACGTTATTTTCCTTCACAGTAGCTAGTAGGGAGCTATGTTTTGGATTTGTGCTGGGAACAGTGCTGATAACACAGGGATGTTTTTGTTATTGCTAAGTGATGCTTACAGAGCATCAAGGTCTTTTCTGTTCTTCACATGGCCCCTCCAGGGAGCAGGCTGAGGGTGCACGAGAAGTTGGGAGGGGACATAGCTGGGACACCTGACCCCAACTTGGGAGGGGACATAGCTGGGACACCTGACCCCAACTGACCAAAGGGATATGCCATACTGTATGACATCATCATGCTCAGCTTTAAAAGTGGGTGGAGATTGGTGGGGGTGCTCAGCCTGGGGACTGGCTGGACCTCGGTCAGTTGGTGGTAAGCAGTTGCTTTCATTTATTTTGCTTGTCTTTCTTGGGTTTTATTTTCCTCACTCTTTGTTATTTTTTCTCTCTTTTCCTTACAATTAAAAAAAATTACTATTTGTTGAATTGTTAAACTGTTTCTATCTCAACCTATGAGCTTCTTTCTCACTTTTACCCTTAGATTTTACACCCATCCCATGGCCGGGGGTGGGGGTGGGCTAGCGGAGGGAGATGTGGGGGGGGGCTAGCGGAGGGAGATGTGGGGGGGGGCTAGCGGAGGGAGATGTGGGGGGGGGCTAGCGGAGGGAGATGTGGGGGGGGGCTAGCGGAGGGAGATGTGGGGGGGGGCTAGCGGAGGGAGATGTGGGGGGGGGCTAGCGGAGGGAGATTGGGGGGGCTAGCGGAGGGGGATTTGTGGGGGTGGGCTAGCGGAGGGGGATTTGGGGGGGTAGCGGAGGGGGATTGGAGGGGGTAGCACAGGGGGATTGGAGGGAGTAGCAGGGGTGGGTGGGCTGCGGCGGCAGCAGCAGGCAGCGAGTGAGCGAGTGGCTGTGTGGTGCTTAGTTGCTGGCCAGGGTTAAATCACGAGAAAGACCTTGAATATGGTGTTTCCGGACTGAAGGTGTGAAGTGTGCTGCTGGGGAGACAGTAATTTAGTGCTAATTCATGAGTTACGTGGTTAAAAGTTTTATAATCCATCCAGAGGGAAGAAATAGGAAAAAAAAATCAGTATGTCTAAGTCAGTACAAATAGTACCTTAGAAAACTCTAACTGAAACTCAGGTCTATTCTCTATTAAAATAAAGTCTTGGTCAAAAAATTTTAAATACTAATGAAAATCTACAGCATACCTGTGGAAGAATAATGAAAAATGACAGCCAGATGAGTTACATATAAAACAAACTACAGGAACATATTTTGAAGTTTTATTCCAGACTTTTCTAGAAGTACTAATTATATTGTCTAGGGTACTAACATTACTAGTAATATTAGTAGTATTTTTTTAAAAAAAAAAGACATTGAAAATTTCTTCAGTATTCAGCTGCCTTACTAAGTTCACAGTTCAGAAGAGAAGTTTGGAAAGGTTGTGGCTGCTCTCCTAAAGTTTCATTAAAGTCAGTGAAACTGGGATTTGGCTGTTCTGTAGGTGATGATTTCAGGAGAAGCATTGCAGCTATTTAGGGAGTGAAATAGAGTAGTAAATCATAGTTGTTAATCATGATTACATCCTTGTGTAAATAAGCAAGAGGCAGGGCATCAGTGATTTAGAACAGTATTTTCTTGGCTGCTTTTTCATATGGATGTACAATAGTACATCTAATCTCCAAGTAAACTACCTAATTCTCAATGTTCTACATCCTTAGGTGTACTAAAATCTCTTCTTAATAACTGGAATGCCTAGTAACAGGAGAAGTTGTAGGAAATTCGGATTTTTTTTTTTTAGTGTAGTACATACATTTGAAAGAACAAAATATGCTAATGTCATTTTCTGAATGAATAATTTTCCTGCAGGAATCATGATCTTCTCTGTGCTGGACAAATATCTGTAGCTTTTAATAGAACTTTCTCTTGTTAGGAAGTAACCCTTCTTGATCTACTTTTCAATCTGTTTGAAAAACTTAAATAGCCTAATTCTTCTCCAATTTTTTGCTGTCTTGAGGACCCTAAATTAGTCTTCTGCAGTAATGCAGCATTACCTCCTTCTCAAAAGTCTTTTGGTAATATAAAAAAATGCATAGTTTTAGGAAGTTTAGGAGTTTTAGGAAGGAGTACCATTACAGAAGAGATATTGTCTTAAACTGTACAAGTGATTCCAGTTGCTTTTCAAATGAGGCATGCAGTTACTGTGAGATACTAGTATTTTGATTTGTTCTGGCTTCTGATATCAGGTGCAGCCATTTTGCCTGATGTGTGATCTGCTTTCCAGCTGTGAGGCTGACATGTCGAGTGCGTGAGAGTTTATGTCGCTGTGCTAAAACTGTGGAGTGATAAGGGGGTGAAAGGGCAGGGAAGAACGATCACTGTAGGCAGAGAAGCCTTATAGAAACTGTTTTATTTCTTCCTTCACGGCACTTCCAAAGGCATCATTCCAGGAAAACAGCAGCAGATACTTTTTCCTAACATGATGTTTTGTGTTTTGTGAAAGTAAAGAAGAGGGGAATTTTGTGAGTCCTGTGCAGTATAGGGAGATGATAGATACCTTCCTGTTCCTGCACCTCGAGGTTTTTGACTTTGAAGAGAAAAGACTGTCTGGTTTTGCAGGGGGAGTGTGTGTTTGGTTTTGGTTGTTGGTTTGGGTTTTTTTTCCCCGTTTTTTTTTCTGCTAAAGCATGTGGGAAATGGAGGGCACTGATTCAGTTGAACTTAGATGCAGCTTTTGGATAACTTAAAACTTTGGGCCCTGTTATTTTAGTGCCTTTGCAAAATTTGCAGTTCACAGTGGTACTTACTTGTAAATAAAAACACAAAAACTATGTAACTGTTAGCTCTGTGATCTTGGTTTTCAATGTAAAAAATAGAAAACAGCAAGTTCTGTCTGGCTTGTCCATTATTCTTGTCTTTCTCTCTCTCTTGAATTTGCAAATGAATGCAAAAGGAGCTTGTAAAGGAAGAGTGAAATAGAATCTGATTTACAGTGTAACAGCTATGTAAGTGTGAACACTTTACTAATGAACTTTTCATTTGTCAATAAGCCAGTAGAATTCCAGATATTAAAGTTCTGTCTGTGCCATCACTGACAACACTGTGCATAAAACAATACCCATCAAAGAAGCTTGAAAACAGAATCCTCTGTAGTATGAGTGAAATAAAATTGCCAAGTTTCTTTTCATGCATAAACTTTTAGTGAAAATTAAAAGACGGGTCAAGGGGTATTGTCATTATTTGACAATTGATTTTCAAAGTGGAAAAGGATACCTAATGTCTTCTCTGCAAAAAGCCTGTGTAGTTCAGAAAGAATTAGTAAAAGCCAAATAAATGCCTGAGAGAAACTGCCTATTTGTACTGTATAATTTTAATAACTACTTAAAGATTTCTCCTGATGTCTTATCCATTTTTCTATTTACTTAGACTTCAGGCTCGAATTGCTCACAGAATCCAGGAACTGGAGAACTTGCCTGGTTCTCTGCCACCTGATTTGCGAACCAAAGCTACAGTGGAGTTGAAGGCACTTAGGTTACTGAACTTCCAGCGCCAGGTAATGCCTTTTGCTTTAAGAAAATTCCTGTAGAGGTCACAGACAAATGTTTTAATGTTGCACAGAGTAAACTGGCAAGAGATTTTGCAGCAGCACTGAGCCTAAGCAGGAGATTTTGCATGACAGCAAACTTGGCTGATAAGCAAGTCACAGAAATGTTTAACTTAGATTTTACTTTGTTTTGTTAATAAAAATGTGCAGGTGTTGTTTTTGCTTTCTGCTGTATCTTCCAGTCTGAACTGTTACCATAGAACTGTGTCCTTCATAAAGAGCATGGCATTGGCAGAAATGCAAAACAAGAGCTGGACAGACTGCAAGCTGATTTTTCAGCACAAATCCCAACAGATGCCTCTTTCTGGACATACTTCATATTTGTATGGGTCCCCTTGTTTTAGGAAGAGTTGTACATTAGTGTTACGTGTCATATTTCTGTCATCTGTTTTTAGGATTGTCACTGTGGCACACAGACTTTGAAAATTAGTTGTAACAAGATCATACCCAAGATATAAGTTGGATGTTGAGTGCATGTGTCAGCAAATGAATTTCAGAAAAGGAATCACGCTGCCAGACTTTCATGGGCCTCTTGACAGAAGCTTTGGCAGTAGTTGTACCATGATGTTCAAGTCTTCCTTCATTCTACCCTTGGCACTCCTTTGTAATGAAGTTGTATCAGAGGTCAGATGAAAAGCAGCAGGCTCCCCCTGCTGTACTGCTGGGATTATGGCAATACTGCTCCAAGCCTTAACATTTACCTCTCCCTGCTGTCTCCTGTGCAGCTGGCAACAAAAAAATGAGTTGTTAGCTATGTTCAAGTCCAGCTCTAAAAAGTATGTTATGTTTGTTTTTCATTCGTGTTTTACTTCAGTGGTGTAACATCATGACTAGCACCTTTCATTGCAGCAGGACAGTCATTTGCAGCATCTTGTAAAGAAGGAAGAAATGGTGATTAAGAGTGATTAACACTTTTGGCCATCCTGTGGAGACTTAAGATTTATTTAGGGAGACAGGCAGAGCTGCTGCAGCTGTATAGATGCTGGATCTTTTCCGAACTGTAAGAGTTCTGAAAGGGAACTGAAAGGGAAGAGGAGACTGGGACATCTTCTGGACTGTTTTTTACTCTGCCATACCAGTGTTTAAAGTTGTTCCTCCACGTATTAAAAATGATAATTTTTAAAATTGTTTTTTTTTCCCCCACTGGTAGCTAAGACAAGAGGTAGTAGCTTGTATGCGTCGTGACACAACATTGGAGACAGCATTGAACTCCAAAGCCTACAAACGAAGCAAGCGCCAGACTTTGAGGGAGGCCCGAATGACTGAAAAGCTTGAGAAACAGCAGAAGATAGAACAAGAAAGGAAGCGCAGGCAGAAGCATCAGGTATTTTAACTTATTACCTGTTTGCCCCATCACAGATATGCACCTTGCTTTGTTATGCAGGTCTTCTCTACTACATATTTTATTTAACTTTGGAGTTTCTAAGATTAAAAAACTCCAGATCATGTGATAAGCAATTGGAAAATGATAAGATTAGGACTTCTGTATTCCTGATTTCAATCCTGTGCTTTGTTGAAGTGTCTGCACTAACTTCTTTCTCTTTCTAGGAATATCTGAATAGCATATTGCAGCATGCTAAAGATTTCAAAGAGTACCACCGGTCAGTTGCTGGGAAAATTCAGAAACTTTCTAAGGCTGTAGCAACTTGGCATGCTAACACTGAACGTGAGCAGAAAAAAGAAACTGAGAGAATTGAGAAAGAAAGAATGAGGAGACTAATGGTAAGGACCAGAGGAAGGAATATGTTTATTTCAGCTAAAATTACGTACTTATCCTTTTAATATTTCATATACAGCCTCAGCCACACTCATGTACTTCCTTCACAGAATAAAGCCTCTGCAATGCAAAAAGTACAAACCTAAAACTGCTGCAGTTTAATTATGTGTATTTCTGATGATGGTAGTGAATATGTTCGTGAAACTGTTCATTTTAACTTAAAGCTACTTATTTTTTAAGGCTTTTGATAAGAATAATTGTTTCTTCTGCCAGCATTATAACTTAGCACAGCCACTTTTGTATAACATCACTTAAATCTCATTAACTTCATATACTATCGCTGTTACATAATTGCATGGCTATTATATAAATCCTGGACTATGTTTTATATCTAGGTTTATAATTTTGAAGATTCCATATGATTTACTTGCTAATGGCATTACTCTACAACTTTTACATAAAGCTGATTTCACATGTGAAAACACAAAACCAATAGGAGTAATGCATGTGAGAATTAATAGCTGTCAGTTCTACTCATTAATACTCCAGGACCATACTCCTTGCTAGTTCATACCTTTCCTTCCTTGCATCTTTACAGTATCAGTTGTATCATTCTTAGGACAGAGTAGAATGGGTTAGTGTACAACCATGTCTTTTCAGAACACTATGGAATGAATCAGTGGTCTGCCTACATTTCAGGAGTTAAAATAATTGTGGAATTTGAAGTGTAGACAGATTAATGCATATGTACAAATATGTTAGCAATTGGGATTGGAAAAATTTCTTCAAGACATTGGTTAGCTCTTTTTTAACACTTTATTAACGCTTTACCAACATAGAATTTTATGGGAATTTACATGCTTGCTTTGAAAGATGCTGGTAAAAACCCCTAAGTATCTAATATGAGTGCAGCTGTAATGCAAAACTCTAGTCCCTGTCCAGAATCTAGTCCCACCATGAATAAGAAGTGAACAGTTTGGTTTTAAAAATCACAGACGAATGTAGAAATAATTAAATATAAAAAATGATAAAAACTTAGAAATAAAAGTGTTTGTAAAATGTAAGTCAAGAACTTGCATAAGAAAATAACAAATGTTTAGGCCCTAGAGCATTTCTTAAAACTACATAGTAATCAGCATTATAGAGCATTTTTGTAATTAGACATAATTGCCAGCCTAACCAGGCTTGTAAAATGTTAATTATTAGAGAAAAAAGAGCTGTTTGAAGAAAAGGTAATCTTTATATTTTAGAAATATTTTTGTGCATTGTGAGGTTCAACTTATGTCAGTCTAACATGTAGCATGATAAATAATAAAGATGTACACTGCTGCAAAATATGAAGTAGATTTGAAGGTCCAGAAATGGCACAGGATAGCAGCGCTTCCAGAATATCAGTGCTTTCTCCTAAGACTTCTTCACCAAGGCTATGGTTAAGCTCTTACTGTAGATACAGCACTTCATAGGCATTTTGAGTTTGAGGCTTTGCATTCAGAAATCTTTGCCCCTGCTGCTCAGTTAAATCCTTCTGCAAAAGCAAACTGTGTGGTATGTTAGTGGGGTTATTTAGCCTATTTATTTTTAGTCCAGTTGTGATAAATTTTGAATTTGCAGATATGTACTAGGGGTTTTTACAAACATCATCTTCTCTCAGATGCCTGGTGTGGTCTAGTAAAATGTGCTTTGTCTAAAACTCTTCATGTATCTTTACAGGAATGTTGAATTCATTCCATGGATTGTCCTTCACTGACTATGATTAGAAATGGTGGTTGTGTCACAGCTCATTAATACTAGTATATATCATGTGCAGGAATGGGCACTGGTATGATTTAAAAAGATACTGTCAAGACAAGCTTGGAAGTAAAGTACCTTGGCTAGATTACAATGACTCTGTATTCAGTAATAATGATGATGATGATGATGGTGATAAATTCTAAATAATGATGATGATAAATTTTAAAAACTTAGGTTTTGACTTCTGTAGTTCTGATGGCTTGAACATTGCAACTGAATTTTACAAGCAATTTTACAAGCTCAATTTGAACATTACAGCTATTCTTGCCAACTTTCTGCATTTCTGGTGTCTTTCCAGAAAGGCAGGAGATTTTTTTTGTATCTCCCAGAGTGCTGTCTTTAAAGTATCAATCTTTAAAACATTTCTTCCTCGTGTTTGGTTTTTATAAGGCATTGTATACGTCCTTTATTTGCTGTTTTAGCCAAAATTGACAAAGGCATTTCTGCTGCTTTAGTTGTATTTTTCTGACATGCTCAAATGCTGCATTATATCTTCACAGCACATGAAAATAATATTACCTAGTATGTCTTACCCCTAACGACACACTACATAGTGCCATAAGGATGCAGGAGTTGCCAGAATATCTCAGAGATATGGCTTATCTGGTGAATCCTGTCTCTGATAGTGACCCATTTCAAAGATGAAATAATACCAGAGTAGAAAGATGATAGATAATCTGCTCAAAAGAAAATTTTCTTCTAACACCTAAACCAAAAAGATTTGTATTCATGCTGGCAAAGGACTGAAAGCAAGTTCACATCCAGCTCCTATGTTCTTCCTCTGGGTATGGGCTATTTGTCTTTGAAAAATCGTATCTAAAAGAGACTCATCAAGCATTCTATTTTGGGATGTTGTAATCTGTTTGATGTGTCATTAAGTGATACCCCCCTCCTTACCCCTTCACGCCCCCTCACTTGTCATAACTGCTGTAGATTTTCTAGTCTTTAGTTCATGCAAGTAGGAGATAGAATCATAAAGTGACCCAGAGTCACTCAGGGTAACAGGGAGCATTCTAGTCCAACCTCTTTCCAAAGCAGTGTCAACACTGAGTTCAAAGCAGGTTGCTCAAGGCTTTTTTTCAGTCATGTCTGGAAAACCTCTAAGGTCAGAAATGGCACAGCTTCTCTGCCTGTTCAGGTCTTTCTGAAGTGCAGCCCAGCCCATGAGGGTATTGACTGGGATCCCCCAGTTTCACATCATGTGCAAACTTGACTAGAGTGCCCTCCATCCCTCCCTCTGGGTCACTGATAGCAAAGTTAAACACAACATGCCCCAGGATAGATCCCTCTGGTATCCTGCTTCTTACTGTCTCCAGACTATGACCGTTCTCAGCCCTGTGGAGAGCGACTTGGGGATATTGGTGGATGAAAAGCTGGACATGAGCCAACAATGTGCGCTCGCAGCCCAGGAAGCCAACCATATCCTGGGCTGCATCAAAAGCAGTGTGGCCAGTAGGTTGAGGGAGGTGATTCTCCCTCTCTACTCTGCTCTGGTGAGACCCCACCTGGAGTGCTGCATCCAGCTCTGGGGTCCCTGGCATAAGACAGACATGGACCTGTTAGAGTGGGACGATCCAGGGCTGGAGCACCTTTCCTGTGAGGACAGGCTGAGAGTGTTGGTATTGTGTAGCCTGGAGAAGGGAAGGTGCAAGGGAGACCTTATAGCAACCTTCCAGTACTTAAAGGGGGCCTACAGGAAAGATGGGGTGGGACTATTTAACAGGGAGTGTAGTGATATGATGAGGGATAATGCTTTTGACCTGAAAGAGGGTAGATTTAGATTAGAGACTAGGAAGAAATTTTTTACTGTGAGGGTGGTGAGACACTGGAACAGGTTTCCCAGGGAAATGGATGTCCCCTCCTGGAAGTGTTCAAGGACAGGTTGGATGAGGCTTTGAGCAACCTGATCTAGTGGAAGGTATCCCTGCCATTGCAGGGGGGTTGGAACTGGATGGTTTTGAAGGTCCCTTCCAACCCAAACCATTCTGTGATACTATGATTCTATGACCCATTAACACAAATGTATGACCCTCTGGGCCTGATCATCCAATGAGTTCTTTACCCATCTAATTTTCCCCCTATGCAGATCATAATCACCTAAGATAATACATGGATATTGGCATATGAGTTGGTTGGTGTTTCTCTGGAAAGATTTCTGTCATGGCTGATGTATATTTTGTATTGCTAGGCTGAAGACGAAGAAGGCTACCGTAAGCTGATTGACCAAAAGAAAGATAGACGCCTGGCCTACCTGTTGCAGCAGACAGATGAATATGTGGCTAACTTGACTAACCTGGTATGGGAACATAAACAAGCACAAGCAGCCAAAGAGAAGAAGAAGAGAAGGAGAAGAAAGAAGGCAAGTAGTTACAGCTGGTATTTTTAGGCCGTCTCTCCTTCAAATCCAATTTTAATGTTGATATATGTAGTGATACCCATTTGTCATACACATACCAGAATATCTAATATCATTTACACTGCCAAATTCTTAACACTGAGGGAAGTAATCTCTGTACACTGAAATATACAAGAAATTTGCTGTCATTAATTCCAAAGAAGGTGGGAAGGAGGCAGGATTAGAAAATTGCAGGCTGTTAACATTGGTTTGCTGATAAACTTTCTGTGGGTGAAATTCGGCCAGGCTGGCAAAGTAGGATTAAAGTACCCAAAAAAGATCCAATGGATCCAAAATACATAGTGTGAAGAAGATGGGAAAAGTCTGTTTTGTGTGGCTGTTTCATATGGGATAACTTTTTTAGTCCTCCACATTCTGCACTTGGTTCAGTACATTTTGTAGGACCACTGGAAACAAATAGAGAGAAAGAACTTGGGTAGATTTATTACAGTAAATGGGTATTCTGCCAGTAGTATTGTTCATTGTGCATTCCTAACATTTAAGCTGAAGCTTTCCAAAATTACCTTTCTTTGTATGAAATATTTTACCCTGTGAGAGAGACTTGTGGAAACTGAACAGTGCTATTTTTGAAAAAATAATTATGTGTGAAATAATCATCAAGTAATGATTTGTCATTTTTCTGACCTCATAAGTACCTTTCATCTCTTGCAAAATGGATAAGAGGATTTTTGTAATCCATTTCCATGCCTGGTTGCTACTAATTACTGATACAAGTGCAAACATTATATCTACATGGTTTACAAGTAGCACTCTAAATATATTGATAAATACCAGCATATAAAGGTAGTCATTTTGGAGCTATGGCCATAAAAATGCTACATGTTTTCTCCTGTGCCTCTCAAAAACTTCTGTACTTTTTGTTGAAAGTATGTTCTTAACATAGGAGCAATCCCCCACCTACAAAGACGTGCCTTAAACAGAGTTCTTGACCTGTATTACCAGTGAGAGCAGACCTGATTTAATGTCCAGAATTCACAGTAGAGATTATCCTTAATGAGATAGTGTGTGGCGTAAATGCACTACTGTAATGAAAAATACTAATTACTTCAACAGTCCACATCTGTGATATGATTCCATTTCTGTGTCAATTTAGTTGAAGTATGTATGAGGAACAGAGTATCTTCTGGCCATGTCAATAAAGGCATAATTTTCTGTCACTGAAATGAAAAGGAAATATGTGCCATAAATATTCAGTGCTTGTAAATATCCCAGCCTAAAACTGAAAGGAAAACTAGCAGAAAAAAAATCTCAGCTCTGTCATGATCATCTGCAGCTTTTTGTTTGTAGTTAAGTTCTTTCCACCAAGCTTTTGCTCATCTGCCAAAGATATAGAAGTCCTCACAAATATTACCCTTTGTTTTAATTTATAATTCTGTTAATTCGTTGTTGCTTGGCTCTGTAGTGTTGTACTACTACAGTGTGTGAAACATTGCAGCACTCATTGAAGTAAGCAGGCACTATATCTTTTTCTGAGCCATACACTTTAAATACTTACCCTTTTATGTTTTGTAATCTGTGTAAAACACGGTTTAATCTACTAACACATGTAGTTAAATGTCTTGTACTTACAGAGAAATGAGAGAAAAGAGTTCTTGGGATTGTCTCCTAGAAATGGCAATGAGGAAGTAGTTCAAATTAATCCTTTTTTCCTCTGAGGTACTCTTTGGGGAATATTTATGGTGGATATTCCCTCTTTGCCTTTTTCACGTTCCTGTATTTGCGTCTTCTGGACCAGAAATTCAGTAGGCCAGCCACTTCTTAGATGGAGATTTATTACAGTGACTAGAGGTGCTATAGGTACCCTATTCATACTAGTAAATGGTTTGTGTGTGGTAGTAACTCTGTGCCTACCTCTGCCTATATCCACCTACACCTTAAATTGTGTGAACTGAGTGAAATGTATTCATGGTCCAAAACACACCATATAAAGTATTCGCTCTGTACTTGTAATCTGACTGATATTTTTCACTTCTTCATTTGTTGTAGAAGGCTGAAGAAAACGCAGAAGGGATGGCATCCGGTCTTGGTCCTGATGGAGAGGTATGAATTTTACAAGGTGGTTTTTTTGTGTGGTGGTGGTGGTGGTTTTTTTGTTTGTTTTTAACTTCACAGTGATTGTTCTGTGTACCATTGCTATAGCTTAAAAAAAAGTCATGACCATAAATATTCTGAGAAGAGCAGTTGTTTATAACCAGGAATAAAAATTATCTAGATTAACATTTATGCTAGCCTGTTTCTCTTCAGAAAGTTGAAGACTAAAAGTAAAATATATTGAATCTATCACTGAGTATGCTGTAGGATCCCTCTCAGCTTTGTTATATGCTTAAAAGTAAATGGTTTTCTTCCAGTTCGTGTGGAGACGTAATTTACTTTCTAAAATGAGGTTGTAAACACAATATATTCTAGCTTCTCATTTTTATAAATACATTGTTGACATTGCATGTAATTACCTTTCAGACACAGGACAGACTATAGTACTATCATGGCTTAAGAAATCTGAAAGTTCTTTCTTCCTTAGAAGCAAATGGAAACGAGTAATTTTTCTGCGTCATTTTTTTGAATAATATTTTTTATTCAGTAGCATAGCATATGCTGCCTCATTCAGAGCTATTCTGTTATTGCCATTTTTATGCTCCATTTTATTTTTATATAAACACTTTAGAATTGTATTTGTTGTTTTACTTCTGGTCTTTTTTTTATACTTGCAAGTGATTTTTTGCTCATGTAGTTAAAGAATTATAGCAAAATCCTTCATTATAGTTACGGTTGCACAAGAAAACTGCAGTATTTATGGAAATGGGGTACGTTTGACACTGTCAGTTGCTGTATTTATAGCTGTTCAGAAATATTTTTTCTTGTTCATATATATAATAGGAAAAGATTCTTCAGAAGAAGCAGCACTAGAAGGTGAAAAGTTTTTAAAGTAGGAAATCTGTGATTAAACAGGGCGAAGAAATAACAGAAAAAGTAATTACACTATTCTTGCTTTGTTAGAGCACCAGAATAAGTAAAAGGTTTTGTTGTTGAAGGTGCTTTATCAGCTTAATTGAAGAAGTCAGGACAGTAAATCTTTAAGAGAGGCCATCTTGACTTAAAAAGTTAGCTAAATTGTTATGTCCTTGTTTCTCCATATATGAGAAATATTATAAGGTCAATGTATATTTTTTTTGTTACAGATGTCCATTGGTATAAGCAACAGCATTAAATGCCTGTAAGCATACATACCTTGTGTCTTGTTTCACAGAAGGCAACAGTATATTCTTTTTTGTGCTGCTCTTGTTAATTTATTTGGAATACTGTGATGTATTTGTGGATGTCACACAGAATATATTATGCACAGAAATACTGTGACTCAGTGTTTGCTTGATAGCCATGTGGGAAGGCATGGCTTCTAATAACAAAACTTCACGGCTTGTTTGGAGCTGGAATTTTGAAGGTGCCATTAGTTCTTTTCATTATGCATGGCAAGCATGCAGTTCAGTTGCCTTATGGTATAAAATTTCATTTAATTTTTTAGCCCATAGATGAGAGCAGTCAGATGAGTGACCTTCCAGTCAAAGTGACTCACACTGAAACAGGCAAAGTTCTTCTTGGACCAGAAGCACCAAAAGCAAGTCAGCTGGATGCTTGGCTGGAAATGAACCCCGGGTAAGTAGTTAGCATACACGTAGGCTGCTTTTTCTATTTGCATTGATATTTCCCATGGGTTTCTCTTAGTTATTCTTTTTTCTAGTCTATTCTTTTTTCTAGTCTATTCTTTTTTCTAGTCTATTCTTTTTTCTAGTCTATTCTTTTTTCTAGTCTATTCTTTTTTCTAGTCTATTCTTTTTTCTAGTCTATTCTTTTTTCTAGTCTATTCTTTTTTCTAGTCTATTCTTCCTTTAATTTATTATGTGTAAACTGAGTAGGAGGTGTATTGAACCTAATCCCTCCTGTTGTTATCTGTAACCCATAATCTTTCTGTTGTATTTCTACAGCTATGAAGTTGCTCCCAGGTCGGACAGTGAAGACGAAAGTGGCTCTGAATATGAGGAGGAGGTATGTACTTTAAAAAAATACTGTGACAAGTAGTATAGTACAAAACAAGTAAAAAAACTTACTGTATGTGATATTTTCCTCTTTTTCATAAGGAAGGAAAGGAAAGCAATAGCAGGTGTGTAGGTATTTTAAGAATAATACAAACAGGAAAAGTAACTGGTTTTGTAATTCTTTTCTGTTCATAGCAGTTGCCCTTTGTATAGATGTAAATGCCTAACTGGTAATCGGGGTTAGGAAAAGTAAATATTTTACTCTGACTATTAATAATCATGAACTAGAGAATATTAGCAGGTTCCTATTTTAAAACATATTTCAGAAAAGGAGATATTTTGGCTTTGTGCTGAATGAAGTTAACTTCTTTAATGTTTATGCATTGGAGGTTTTACTGGCAATTCTGAATAACACAGTTATTATTTATATATTATGTTTATTAAAAAGTTAGGGATTATGTCAGGGATTTAGGTTCAGACTGTTCAGGGTAAGCTTATCTGATTCAGTACTGTAATGGTGATTTAAATACTATTATTACAAAAACTCTAAAAAGAATCTGAAACTTAAAATTAACATACACAAAGATCCCAACCCTGCTGGGTCATATTATTAGATACTATGAATAATCAGTACTGATACTTGTATAAATTTTTTCAGACAAATGCTTTCTAAAGGAGAGGAGAACTCAGGATTAGGGAAGGACCATGTTCAGTCAACAGACTAGTAGCAGAGTTAGGTATAGAGTTCAGGTGTCCTAATTCCAGCAGTCTTTATAATACTAGACCAAATGACCACTGAAACTATCTGGACTGTATGATGTTAAGGTACATGCCTTTGTAGGACTAATTACTGATAATGTAATTTTACAACACTCTCAGTATTAAGTAGGAGGGGAGAGTCTGATACCTATCACATTCTAGGAGGAACATTAAAAGAGGTGTGCCCCCATTTTTAGCACAGACTCTTTAGCAGCAGTGTTTTTGGAGCTGGGCAAATCGTTCTTAGGAGAATACGCTTGCAGAACTCAGAGCAGTGTTTTGTTCAGCTTCATTAGTGAGATCTTAAGTTGTTGGTTATCTGTTGCAACTGTAGCCAGAAGATAAAGTTATTTTGAAAAGATTAAAATGTGGTCTCTTTTTAAAAAGTTAAGAAACTAGTAGCCTAAAGAAGCTTTATTAAATTATCATAGATGAGGAGTATGGTATTAACTTATACGTGGTGTTGGAATCCTCTCCATGAACACCGCAGACAGAGTAAGGCTTTTAAAAGTCACATCATTAAAGGGTAAAATACTTTTTATTTCAAAGTATCAAGATGTTGCACTTCCCAGCACCCCTTTTCTTCTGTATTCTGTAGGATGATGAAGAAGAATCAAGCAGGTTAGAAGCAGATGAGAAGATACACCTGGATCCTAATAGTGAGGAAGTTTCTGAGAAAGATGCAAAGCAAATAATTGAGTGAGTGTTCTTTAAGTGCTGTTTTTTGTTAGAAATTGTGATTTCTTACAGTGGCATTTCCCAAGAGTAGCTTGGTCTACATTAGAGTGAGTTGTAGTTTCTCTGGTGTGACCAACTGCAGGAGAAGGAACATGACCATGTGGTATTAATTGTGTCCTGTTTATAAAGTGGCTTGCACCCTTTGGTGCACTAGCCATAGTTGGGGATTTGCACTGTTTCTTCAGACACACATATGTGATCTGTGACCAAAAAACCTGTTTGTGTGTGGGAATTCACTTTAGTCCTTTTTCTGCTTTCCAGGACAGCCAAACAAGATGTGGATGATGAGTATAGCATGCAGTATAGTGCTAGAGGGTCTCAGTCCTATTACACTGTTGCTCATGCAATCACAGAAAGGGTGGAAAAGCAATCTTCTCTTCTTATTAATGGCACACTAAAACATTATCAGGTGAGAAATCATTAAAATGTTATCGTATTTAAAACTTGGCATTATAGTCAACATTTCAATATAGTATTTCAAGTGGAAAACTGAAAATTTGTTGAGAAATACAAGATCTCTAGTAGGTTAGAGTTTGGAAATTTTATGGACAAAACAATGACAGTTACCTACTACAGATAACATTTCATACATACTGCTTGAATAATACCAACTTTCTGCATATACCTGTAACTTCCTTTTTCATTGCAGGCCAATAATAGCTTGGCTTTGCTATCCCTATTGACCTGGAATTTTATTTCTGCTTGTTGTTTTCATTTGTGGTGGGTTAACAATATTTTTCTTCTTCCAATAATTAGGATTTTATTTTTTAATTAAGATCCTAATATTTCAGTGCAGTGATACATAAAATTTGGAAACAAGAAAAATATTTTACTATGGACATCGATGCCTCGTATTCTTTACAGACATTCACTGGTTTTAGTAACTAGGAACTTTTGTATTCTGACATAAGCTAGATTCATTTATGATTGAAAATGTCCTTGGTACATGTTTTCAACACTTCTGCTATTGTACACCTTTCTAAGAGACTCCAAGAACCTGCATCTTTTCTGCAGTCAGAACTTTATTCCTACATCCACATAAAATAAAGAATAATACTTACTCACCAAGATGTCGTAAAGATGTTATCTATTTCTACTTGCAGAGGGCTAATAGGAAGACTGTTTTAGAAGTGTGCAAAGCATTATGACTACAGCCTGTGCTTCCTGTGCTCCTCTGCACTGTCATCTATTACAGTAGCTTGTTCAAATAAATGAAAATTCAAGAGTTAAGCTGATTTCTCTTTTCAAAGCATTTTAGTATTTTTATATTGGGCTTCTTACTGTGGGACATGGTGCGAAAACAAAAGACAATGAACAAAAGCTGAAACGAGGGTTCACACTGGGTGTACAGAAGCGGACAGAGCTGCTGTGGGACAGGGACTCAGAGAGGTTTTAGCTGGGAGGTTTTCAGTTGCTGACCATATAAAGCCTTGAGCAACCTAGCCTCAAGGCTGGACCTACTTTGGGGAGAGGATTGGCCTAGAGACTGCCTGAGGTCTGCTCCAAACTGAATAATCCCATGAGCCTACCTGTTCATAGCAAAACTCACATCTGAATTTGAATTCTGTTGTGAATCCTTAGCACTTATAGGTATCTTGCTGTGAGCCCTCAACAAAAAGAGGAGTGTCGTTCAGGGTTGATTTTAAACATGATAGATTAAATAACATTTCTGGCACCATTGACAAATGCTGTGACTAAGATAGGATAGAATCCAACCATATAGAGAGATATGCCACGTTCTCAGCTATGGCACTCTATTTTTCCTGCCTCATTGTCAGTGTTGTCCAGCTTGTGCACCCAATGAAGCAGGGAGCCAACAGATGCAGTCAGCAGCCTTCTTTACTGCATAATACTGATTCATTGTCTGTGAAGGTTTACTTAACACACTAACTGAATAGTGTGTAACAATACTAATTTGGTGGCCATATTGGCTTAAAGTGCTCATGGATGGGAAATTAAGATTGTGTAATTCCTTTACTTTCTGAATTGTAGTTACTTATGGAACATGGAAGTGTTCTTCAATTATGCAGATCTGTGTTTTGCAATGCAATTTCCCTGTGTGCCATAAAGCAAAGTAATTCAGTCTGTGGAGTTACACAGATGCTCACAGGGACTACCAATTAGAGCAAGTCCTTCAGCTGCTCAATGTGATATCTAGCAATTGAATAACCATCTTTATGGTGTTTGTTCTGTATAGTAATTGCACCAGAGGTAAGAGGCATATGTGTCTAAGGAGCTTTATGTCAGGAGCATTGAGGCTTGGCTTTGGTTCTAGCACGAATGTTCTGAAACAGACTGTTCAACTCTCCCCTTCACTCCCTGTGCTTCCCAGTCATCTAGATTTTACATGCTTCTTCCTTCTCTACTTTTTTTCCTGCTTTTCCATGTTTCTTACTGTCAATTTTGGTCTTCCTTCATATCAGTATATGTCAGTGGAGAAAGTTCAATGTTATCAAAAAGACAGTTTTCCTATAGGCAATTCTGAAGCTACTTTGTAAGTGGGACTTATGGTTGCAGGACAAATTCTGATCAACTCTTGGTGGCCTGAGTATTTAACACCTAAGATTAAATCAGTCAGCATGTATATATAAAGCCAGTAAATTGGCAACATTATTTTGTCTACTCTCTTGCAGGGACAACAGAAGGTTACTTCAAGCATTTAGTGTCTTCTCTCTGAACTTTCTCAGGCCTCTTAATTTACTTCTCTCTCCATGCATGAGACACACCAAAAGTCTGGATCTTAGAAGCAAAAACTTAGCTTTGCACTTGCATGAGTAATGTTATACACATATATATGGAACTTTTTGTGACAAGGGAATATCTGAGTCGGTGTTTTCTAGCAGTACTCCTTGGAGTGTAAAACTCTGTTATGTAGACATTTCTTAGCTACAGTACTCTGGCTTCCTTCCAGCTCTGGGGTTTTATACATAAGGCATAATTGGACAAAGAGGGCCTACTCTGACACGTGGGGGGATGGACAGCAGACACTATATGGGCATGTGCTACAAGAGCTTGAGCATACCAGTGATGCAGTTGGCAAGTGTGAGGCTTACGTGTTTTGTGCAGACTCGATGAATTTGGTTTTGAAAGATTTTAATCGACACAGTCAATTGGCATGAAATATACACAGAAATTTTAACATTTGCAGTGTTGAAATTGAAGAATGAACTCTTGTAATGTTAAGTATTTATCAACCTCACATGTTATCTTGGTCTTTTTTTTTTTGTGGATTTTTTGTGATGTGGTGTTTTCTTTTGGTGTGTGTTTTTTTTTTTTTTTTCCCCCTGGGGCAAGGTGTTAAGATAGCCAGGGATCCCCATGCAGATAGTATTATTAAATGAAATCAAATATCTAACTAAGGAGAGACATCAGAGCCTTGGTTCTGTAGTACTGGTGGTATTCTTTTGTGGGGGTTTTAAATAACTGAAACTATTATTCTTCATTTCAGCTCCAGGGACTGGAATGGATGGTTTCACTCTATAATAACAATCTGAATGGAATTTTAGCTGATGAAATGGGACTAGGAAAGACAATACAGACTATTGCACTCATCACTTACCTGATGGAGCACAAAAGACTTAATGGCCCCTATCTCATCATTGTTCCCCTTTCGTAAGTAAAGGATCTCTTTCTGCAGTTATCATCCTAAGCAGTGTAGACTGCTTTATTTGGAACACACATTGTGTCTCATGTAATGACAAGCTGAGGTGCGCAGTGACATTACACTGAGCATGTATTCAGTGTTTTCGTTAATCATTTCTCCCCAGGTGATTGTCTGGCATTGGAAGGATGACCAGAAGGCTGATAAAGCACTTGATTCTGTTAGTTTCACTGTCCAGTCTTTTGCAAACTGAGTAGTGAATTTACGGTATTTCATTCTTAAGCTACAAGAGGGGGATGGTGTTTTCTTTCATATTATATGCCTGCAGTTCCTCATTCAACTTTTATCTATTATGATATTTTATGATATTATGATATTAAAAATCTGTTGCTTAATTCTTTAAACAACTGGCACCCCATCTGATACCAAGTAATCATGCTTTAATGAGGTTGAATGATCTTTTAAGTACTGTATAACTATCCCTGGATGTAGCCTTGATGAGTGATATTCACACTTCGGTCAGGTGTCCAGATTATGATTATTCATTGTACTGCTCCCTTTGCTTTCCAAGACTTGATGGAAGTGCAGAAGTTCTGTGGCTTTTTTGTTAGATAATTTGTCCACCGATTGTGCTAAGCATGCAAATGTCTTGTAGGATTGGGATAAATTTTGTTTGTGATCATCTCTTTTGGTTTCTTTTGAGGTATCCTGTCTTCTGGCTGTGCTGCATTAGTAACTGATTGATAACATAAATACCGTAGCTGTGCCTAATTGCATGAACACAGATGATGAGGTCTAGTGTGAAAAGAAGTGGCTGGGAGAAGACCTATAAAATAAAACAAAAATAAAGGGAGAGTGTTTTCAATGGTAGATTTCACAGGGTCACAGTAAAAAAATCAGATTTCTTTTAAGTACTCTGTAATGATTTTTCTTATGTTTCTGAAAGAGAGGAGCTGAAATATCTTTCTTGTATACATTTTAATAGCTGCCTTTCCCTGCCTTTTCTTAATAGCTAGTACTGCTGCCGTCACAGGTCCAGTAGGAAAAAAAAAAGCAAACAAAGAAAAAACCTCAAGGTTATTGTTTGCTGCTGTATCATGATAGCAACTAGCTTAATTTTTTGTGATCAAAGAGGAGAACCACAGTGCAAAAATGGACCTGCATTAGTGGCAATGGGTAGCGCTGTGAGTAGTTCTACTCAAGTAGAACAAAAATGAATTCTATTATCGCCTTCTTGAGGCTATATTTGAAATACTGTAACATCAGTTTTTGGATGCTAAGTAGCATAAAAGAACTTACAAAACTTTTTTATTCAAGGTTTTCTTTCTTAACCTTAATATGCTCCAAAATCCACAGGTGCACATAAAATATTTCCTGAATTATTTCCAAAGAGGCTCCTGAATATGAGTTGAATGAAGGTTTCACACTTTTTACTCCCCTCTGAGGTGCTTGTTACAGTATATAAATCGTGGGTTTTTTTAAGAGATTCTGTTGATTATAAGGGTTGACTACATGAAATATGTTGAAAAGTTGGCAACCACTTGGAAACATTTATAAATTTGACCAGCAAATGATGAAATTTATTACTTTTTCTTTATAATCTCTATGATAGGACTTTATCCAATTGGACGTATGAATTCGACAAATGGGCTCCTTCTGTGGTGAAGATATCTTACAAGGTTTGATTTGCTTTTTGTAAGATTATAGAGTTGAGGGAATGAGAATAGAGCCAGTTTTCCTCTCCTCTGCGTGCCTTTCTAAATTGTTTGCTCATGAAGTTTTGTCATATATATTGGATACTAAGCAGTGAGAGTTAATCATATGAAGAAGACAACTGTAATTACTTTCACATAGTGAGATGCAGAATAAAATTGTTAGTTATCACATCGTAAGTCTTCTGGTGAGAGTAATACAAATGATAACTACTTCATATTTTATACATAGCTGAATGCTGTGCTGTTTGGCTACTGTAGTAGTGGTTTGGCCAAGCAATTTGTAAGGAGACTAGACCATTAGCTACATGTCTCCAGGGACCCATTAACAGAGCTTTACAGTCTAACAGCGGTTTAGGGAAAGCACTCTGAAGTCTGGAGTGCATCAATATATTGTTTGCTGTACTATAGGATTACAAGTTCATGTGGTTGCCCTGTGTCTGCTAATTCATAAAGACGTTATATTTTCTTCATCAAGAGAAAGAGTAACTACTTACCGCTCTTTCTCTTTTAGGGTACACCTGCAATGCGCCGCTCACTTGTTCCTCAGCTTCGAAGTGGAAAATTTAATGTTCTTTTAACTACTTACGAGTACATAATAAAGGACAAACATATCCTTGCTAAGGTAATAATGACTTGCTAAGGTAATAATGACTTCATCTCTTAACAGCAAGACCTTCGAGACACCTTTTAAAGGTGCATAGCACAAAACATATTTTTGTTTTATAGGGTGGCCCTGAGTTGTTCTGTCCTTCAGTAAAAGTTAAACCTTTTATTTACTTTTCTGTTCCTATGTTTATGACTGAACTTCTCAGCCACACCTCTTCTCCCTCTAAACACGGGATTTTCCTAAATATGGCGAGGAGACCAATTCCTTTGTGCAATTCTGTCAGTACTGTATACCTGCCAGTCCTTGGAAAAACATGACACTTCTCCCCTCTTTTTAATGGCATTTAACCTAAGCTGCAGTCCTGACTTAAGTTTTTTTTCCATTGTTTCTGACCTGAACTCATTTTAATAAGAGCCTTTCCAGCTATGTGGTCACTTTTCCCCAAATGACTAGATAGTTACCTGTATTATGAATTTGGTGTCCAGAATCTTTACTACACACGGCCTATTTCTGAATAGGTCACTGACTTTCAACAGGTGTGCCTCAGATGTAATGAAGTAGTTTGAAAGCTGCTGTATTGTAGGACTATTTCATATATACACAAAGCAGACTAAGGAGGTATTTTGCCATATGGAGAAACCATATGTTTCTATTGTCCCTTTGTTGTTTATTTTCACTTTATTTCATTCTACTACATAACTGCATTTTCAGATTATTCATTTTTTCTCTCTTGATACAAAGGTAGTGCATTTTCTTAGCATAATTCTGAACACTTGACAACAGTTTGAGACTGCAGAGTTTTTCTTCCCCTCTAGTTTTTGCCCACCCTTGCTAAAAGATAGGAAGGACAGCACTATGCCATTCAACGTACCCTGGGAAATGGAATTAATTAGCACCTACAAAAGTACAATCCAAGGCCTTCCTAGTCATATGGTCAGTGTGGCACATGCGTTGACTGCCCATGTTGTAGTTGTAGGTGGTAACAGAGAGCTCAAGCAACTTTCATTCAACATCTGCTGTGACTGCATTTAAGCTTTCACATGAAGAAATAAAAACTTTATTGCAAGGTGCAGTGATTGAGATGAGATGATCATAATTATGCTGCTTTATTCTTGAGTAAAAATATAGGATTTGCTGAAACAAAACAAAGGTCAGGGTTGCTGTTGCTTGTGAGCATAGTTATTTTGTCTGAAAATGCTTTTGTCTCCTGACAAGGTTCTTGTTGCAGACGGGTTGTCTGGAGTTTATGTGGTCTCCTTTTTCCCCTGTGAACAATATTCTCTGGTCATGAAGAACCATTCGTCCTAATCTCTTTCCCAGAAATGGGAGGAATCTGCTGTTCGCTCTTGCAATTCACATCAGAATTCAGCATCAGATTCAGTGTACCTAGTGTTTGTTTCTATTTTTGCTCCTTGCCAGGGTAGTTGGGTAATGCTTCATTTGGCTTTTCTTACAAATTAGAATGACTGGTGCCTCAGGCTTGAAATATTTTTGTTCTACACCTGTTGGGAGGAATTTGACTAAGTCTTACATGCTCTAACGTTGCCAACTTTTCTTCTTTTTCTTGCAGATTCGATGGAAATACATGATAGTAGATGAAGGCCATCGAATGAAGAACCATCACTGCAAGCTGACTCAGGTCTTGAACACTCACTATGTGGCCCCTAGGCGAATACTGCTGACTGGGACTCCATTGCAGAACAAACTGCCTGAACTTTGGGCTCTTCTCAATTTCCTCCTCCCAACCATTTTCAAGAGCTGTAGCACCTTTGAACAGTGGTTCAACGCTCCATTTGCCATGACTGGAGAAAGGGTACTGTGGCAGGCTTTTTTTAAAACCTCACAAACAGACCACTTTGATGACAACAGAAAGGATCTTATAAGGAAGGATTAGTGTTTGAACTACCCCTGGTACTTAGGGAATTAAAGTAACTAAAAGCCCCCTTTTTTATTATGCCATAAAATTTTATTATTAGTATATTTTTTTGACTCAAAGTCAGTTTGATTGTAACATATAAGTAATTATTGCACATATTTAACCTTTTATGTCAGAGAAGACTACCTAATATACTGAGTTGCCTTGTAGTGACTTTTGTAAACTTCTGTAGGTGGACTTAAATGAGGAAGAGACTATTCTGATCATCCGTCGTCTCCATAAAGTGCTCCGACCCTTCTTGCTGAGGAGATTGAAGAAAGAGGTTGAGTCTCAACTCCCAGAAAAGGTTTGCAACGAGAGGAGTTGTTGAATGGGTTTAATACTTTTTTTTTAAGCATTATGTAATGTTCCTTTTTCAGATTTATTTTGCAGAAGAGGACTTCTTTAGCATCTGTTATTGCAGTGGTTTGTTTGCTTATAGCTCTGCAAAGACAGTTAGCCACAGAGGAAGCCTGAATACCTGAAGTTTCTATATTCTCAGTATTCCTTGCGAGTCTTATGGCTTTAATTCCATTTGTAGTCATCCATATAAGACATGCAACTTCTTTCCATTAAATCTCATTTCAAGTTGTGAGTGAGTCAGCCATACAGTGAGGATTATTCTGTCCTGTCCCATCCTTCTTGTACCAGGTGGAACCTTTGCTCCCTTAGGTAGTTCAGTGAAATGCCTAAAGGACTACTGGAATTTATAGAGCAGGCAGAATTTGGTCCTGCATTAATATTTCAGGAGTTGTGTGAAGTGTCTTGTTGAAATTGCACAAGTGTTTTTTTTAACTAGTGGCTTTTTAATTCAGAACATAAAATTCTTTTCTGATCTGAAAGATCATTGTTTTTATCTCTGGGCAAGTCACCTTGCCCTACCCTGTCCTCCTCTGCAGTCCTGCATCACTTTTCCCATTCACCCTTCCCAGAATAACAACACCAACTAAATAAAAAAAGTAAATTTGAAGGTGTACAGGGGAAAGTTTGGTGCTAAGGTCAACTAAGGTTAAACCCATACCAAAATGAATTTTTTTGTAAATTTTGTTATGAGCTGACTAACACTGGCTGAATGAATGAAGAGCTCTGTAGAGATGCTAGTGACAGTACTCAAAGGAAAGGCTTTTTAAAAATTTATTTCTCATCTTAATAATGTTGTGAACTTTATTACTGTTGTGACTTCTGTTCCTTCACATGTCAGATTCTCAGTGTCCTCACAAGCATTTATTTGAGAATGAAACATACTTGCATTTAAAAATATTACTGAAATCTTTATTTCTATTCAAATTTCTGCCAGTTAGAGCCACTGTATTTGATAAATCCATTAACAGGCATTGGAGGAGGAGGATTTAGAAGTTGTGTACACACTGGTACTCAGAGGACCATGTTTCTTTTTGTTTCCAGTATCTTGTTCATGAAAAAAATAAATTAGTCCAGGACTGAACTTGTTGACCAAAGCCTGTTAATCAGTTTCATTTGATCTTGGTAAAGAAGCTACTGAAGAAATAGTCACTTCTCTTTAATGAGTTCATCCTCCTGTCTTTCTGAGAAGAAAATAACTTGATTAATTTTTATTCCATTTATTTATTAAACACTGGGAAGCTTACACTTTCTCTTTCAGTCACCACTTGAAAGATTTCTAGCCACTAGTGTGGCTTTATTATGTGACTGTTTTTATTTTACATAACTTCCTAAAACATAGTGGCTGTAATCTGGAAATTGGGTAATAGAAAAAAATGGGTTAGACTGAGGTATGAAGTCTTCGTATTATTGGATTTAAAGAGAGTGCACAGTCAAAAACTGCTTTAATAAATATAGTTTAACAAAGCTGAACAAGAAGTCAAACTGAATGTGGGGATCGTAGAGTACTTGATTAATTCCCTGTGTTTTTAGTTGAAGTTGAGAAAATGGCATATTTCTATGCTAACCTATGTAAGCATAATGCAAATTAGACACTGTGAAGGATACTTATTTGCTAGGTATACAGTGATGATATTTTTGTAATGCTTTGCTTCATGTTTTTATAATGCTTTCCAGACATCATAAAGTCCATAGGTTATTAAACATAATTTTAAAAATTAAATTGTAAACAAAATGTAACAGAATTAATTTTAAATTATTTTTTAAAATTTTAAAATTAGTATGAGAAAACAATATGGTTGGCAATTCTGCAGTTATATTTTTAGGATCCAATTGTCTGACAGTAGTTGTGAATCTCACAGATAATCTTTTGAGGTATTCATTGCTGTACTTGCAATTGGATTGCTGGTCACTGAAACCTTATGTGGTGTATGGATAAAAGATTAGTATTTTTTTAATTTGTGTTTTAGGTTAACAAGAACTGACAGTTAGATTGTACTAACATTATATCAGCATGTTTATGGGTTTTGGGTGTGTTTTTCTTTTTTTTTTTTTAATACTAGGTGGAATATGTGATCAAGTGTGATATGTCAGCTCTTCAGAAGATCCTGTACCGTCACATGCAAGCCAAGGGAATCCTTCTTACAGATGGTTCTGAAAAAGACAAGAAGGTACAAAAGAAAGACTAAAACTTGTAGGAAACAATGTATTATGATTAAACACCTTAACAATATGATTTCTGTTTTATAAAATTAGTATGTAGGCTCTTACTGCAAGTATCTGTCAAGGGAAAAGAAATTTCTGTCAGCCATGCTTTTGTTTTACAAGATTGCAGGTCATGCTCTGTTCACAAGGAAAAGATGCTATTTGTATTCACTGTAGTTAACAATGCCTTCCTGCAAACAGGCAACATTTGAAAAAACAGCATTTGCCTTGGCTGAGTTTAATCCAATAACGTACCTGAATAATTGTGATTGTGGCAGCGCTGGCTACAGAAGGTTATTTGTAATTCAGAGCTATTGGTTAAGTATAAGTCCTGTTTGGGCCAGCTAGGGCTGTGTGCTTGAGTGCGTCTATTAAAGACAAAGTTCTTTAAGAGAACAGTAGGATTCAAAGTCATTTAGGCAGATTCAGACTACATGTTAGTAAATGTTCACTATGCCATCATGGGACTTGATCCAGTTAAAGAATAGAGAGTAAAGAAATTGCCATTTATCAGCTTATTTATGTATACACTTTTCACATTATAATAAATGTGAAATACCTTGAATAGGCACTGCAGAACAGCTGGTGTGTAACATTTTGTGTTTGCACCCTGTAATGTGTATATTACTGATGCAGTGCAATCACATACTGTCTTTCCATCATCCTTTTGCAGGTTGCATTGGTACAATAGGTGACTCTTCTTATTCAGTATTTTACTTTACCCACCTTGTTTTGTGCAGTCATATAGTTTTCTTTGCTGGTGCTTATTCAAACTCCAGTCAAAGCTGGTTCTTATCGTTGGATGTTGATACTCATGTTCATAGTTTGAGCACATTGTAAACATTAATTTATTTTCCTCTGTTGCATTTTTAATGTAATTTTCTATTTTGATGTCTTTATTTTCATCCTACAAAAATTTTATTTTGTATCAGTCTTCTACCTCCTTCCCCTTCTGGTGTCTTTTACCAGCTCAGAATCTTCTGTTGATTTTCTCCTACTTGCTTCTCCACACAGGTTTTTGCTTAACCAGTTCAAATTACTTTTGCTGTCTTCTGAACGTGTTCCTCTCCTTCCCCTCTTCCCAGAGGTCTAAAATTTTTCCTTTCTTGCCACCCTCTCTTAATTTTTTTCTTTAACTGCTTCATCAAGCTCTGTCATCCATGCTACCTGTTGCCAGCAGAGGGAGATGGATGTTGAGAATGCTTGGCTTCAGTGATCAAACAACTACTGTGTTAGGGAAAAATCCTGTCTTTCTGCAGCTGTGGCGTGCAGCCAGCTCAGACTAGACACAATTCTTTAAGCTGGAAAGCCCTAGGAAATGACTCTTAAAACAAATGTGGAGTGCACTTTGGAGCAAATTTGAGAGGATTTTGAAAAGAGCAAACCCAAGTTTTAAATGCATGGAGTACCCCCTTCAAATGTAAAATCTCTGCTCTAGATCGAAGTTATGATTTCACTGTACCTTCCAGGAAAGGGTAGGATATTACTAGTACATAATACGATCAAATGGTGTACTTTCCCTAGTTTTACTGTTGGAAATTGCTAAATTGTGTTGGCCGAGATTTTTAAAATAAATCGGAATTAGTCGTGCAGTAAGCTTGGAATATTGCAGCCAATACTGATCACATTTTCATAAAATTGCAACAAAGCTAAGTGGCATCTGAAAGCAATAAATATTTGGCAATGTTAATATGATATGACATTCTCAAACGTGTATCCACCAGTTGCAATTAGTTTTTAACCATACAGAGGTTAGTCTAGCAGAACTGACTATTGTCTCAGGTCTGTCCTTGCTCTAAAAACAGATTCACTGTAGAGTAAGTTTTGAGAAGATGCTTTCTTAAATATTAAGATGACTCATGCGATATGGTTATCTCTAGCTTCTGAGCTGCCTGTGGCCCTATGTTTTACTTGGCCTCGAAAGAGAAACCCATATATCCAGTCAGCAGACAGGAGGAGATACTGTTGAATTCAAAACCATATGTCTAGAATAACCTTCTTTTAGAAGGTTCAGACCAGATGGAATTTGCATGGGTTTCATAAAAAACAGTATAAATAAGCAGTATGCAGGACGGTAGATGCTCTGCTTGCCACTGTGAATACTGCAGGTAGACATATAATGCACTTCGTGGATTACATCCAGGTCTTCCTTTTTTGTTACAGAGCATCCTTATGGTAGATGAATTTACACAGCAAGACAACTGCACAGTAGCTTCTGGTTTTCTGCTGGGTTTTGGTGGGTTTTTTTGTTGTTGGTTTTGTTTTGGTTTTTTTTGTTTGTTTGGTGGAGGGGTGTTTATTAGTGATACAGTGTTCAGGTTTGGGGTAGAATTATTTTTATGCCTGTGTTTAAAATATCTTTCAAAAGCTTCATTAAAAAGCTAAGAAATCAGATTCATCATTTGATTTGCATTGTTTGTACCTATAGGGAAAAGGCGGTGCAAAAACTCTTATGAACACTATCATGCAATTGAGAAAGATATGCAATCACCCATACATGTTTCAACACATTGAGGTAAGACTGACAGGTTTGATTTTGAGAGTTGTTTTTATTTGGTTAGCTAATGTAATAGAAAACTGCTGTTGAAGCTTATCTGTATAGGAGAGGACATCTCTATCCACATAATTTCTGCTAAAAAGGACACATTTGAAAAAAACCCCAATCATTATGGTCCCTTATTTTTAGAAACAAATGGACCAACCACCAGGTTTTTATTGGTAATTTGAAGTCTAATTTTTAAGCATTTAGTCTTGTGTAGACACTGTCTTCAAAAAATGAAGTGGTTTTTTTTTTTTTTGATTTAAGACATTCCAGAACAACTTAATCTCTACTTAGACCTAATTTATGATGTAGAAACACTGGTTCAAAATTCCATGTGTAGGATCTTTATAACTAGCAGGCTGCTAATCTAATACAACATCAACCAAAATTGTCCTATTCTATCCCTCTTGTTTTTTCAGCAAAAATATACTATCTATATAGCATCTTTCCTTAGGACTCAAAGTACATAAATATAATAATATATCTGGAAAGACAGAACGTGTCATGGGTATCTCAAATGTAGCTACATTTATGAATGAGTAATTAAGTACCGACTGTGATGTATTATCGTTGTAGTTTTCCCTCTTTGTTCTCTTGTATGCTAATTAATTAAGTAATTTGCAGATGGATCTTCTAGTAATTATTTTAAGTTAATTAGTTTCTACTGTTTTTTAAATCTGGTATAATGTATGCTGACAGAATTTACTTCTGCAAACCATGAATTTCAAATGATAGTAGTACAGTAAAACGTTAAGCAGAGCACTGGTGCTACGAGGTGGATTCCAGAGGATGAACATAAAGGAACTCAAACCCCAACGCTCATATATTTAATTTAATTGATGTAAGAATGCATATTTTGGGGTTATTGTGTAGTTTGTAATAATCTATTTATTTTTTATAACTCTGCAGGAGTCCTTTGCTGAACATTTAGGCTACTCAAATGGTGTCATCAATGGGTAACTCTTTCAATTTTTCCTCCTGTTCATAATGTTGTATTGGAACTAACGTATCACATTCTTTTTCTAGAACGTACATGCTAACAGACTTGAGCAGTTATAGAAAGGCAGAGGAGGCACAAGGCACATATCTAACGCAAAAGCTGACAGTACTAGAAGTGAGCTTTTTATGACCCTCTATCTGTTTCAGGAAGACAGGCAGAGAAGATTGTAAATTGATGTCGTACTTTCCCCTTATTTTGACATAGTTCAGATACCATCTGAAATTCATTGGGATGACTCTTCAGAGTTACCAGTTGGGATTTCCTTTTCTTTCTTGTTACTTTTGCCTTGTGCTTTTCCCTCTTAACCATATTTATTCCAAATCAAAGTAGCATTTCTTCCATTATTTGAAATGAAATAGATTTAAAATTTCTTGGCACTTCTTTGTGCAGCTCTCTAGAAATGGATGCTATCTAAAGGAAGGGTTTATATCTTCCACCTACCACCCTTCCTGTTCACGTGTTAATTACATTTTTTTTTTCCACTTAACTGGCATACCAGACTACTTGTCTCCTAAATAGTTCAGTCTTCCGCTAATTATGCATATCAGAAGGCCATGCACCTCTGGACTTAAGTATACCATTGCTAGTGACAAATCATATTTTGAGAGTACGGACTCAAGGTTGGAACAGAGTTAAGTGAAATGCGTTTTTGTAAAGTATATGATTCTGATGCTGATTTAGGCATCCTGTTTACTTTTATTAATTTCCTCAGTTTCGACTTGGATTTCAGTGCTAAGAGTCTGTTTTGCAAGTCATAGCATAGAACACAGAAGAGCAGCTAATCAAAGCAACTAAATGTTGTTCAGGACTGCTAAGGTTATATGGCTAAAGACTATATCCTCTGGGAGACTCCTCCCATTCTCTCTGTTTATTAGTTCAGTTTGGAATAGTTCACTTTCATGTGCTTAGCAGTTGAGTGGAAAGGGAATTGTTTCTGACATGTGCCTGATGAATACAACTTACAGCTGCAGTAAATGACAGTTGAAAGCAAAACTAGCAGGTGAATGTCTTAACTGATAAAATGCTTATCTAGCTGAAGAAAAAAATGTTTGTTTTGATAAATAATGAAACAGAATTTGTTTTCATAGACGAAGGTATTCTGTGTGGTTGAAAGTCCACACAGTTTTGCAGTGGAAGAATCATCCTTTCCAAACAGGAATTCATATGGGTGTTTGGGGTTTTTTTTTTAATTAGCATAAACAATTTTAAAGAGAGAAAGTGCCGTTAGTCTTGTTTCTGTTAAGGAAATTAATCTCTCTGGTATACTCTGACATAATAATGACTAAAAACTTTTCTAAATGCAGGCTTGCTCCAGCATTTACCATGCTTTTTCTCTTCAACAGAGCTGAACTTTATCGGGCCTCAGGGAAGTTTGAGCTACTCGATCGTATCCTACCAAAGTTAAGAGCTACTAACCACCGCGTGCTTCTTTTCTGTCAAATGACATCACTCATGACCATAATGGAAGACTACTTTGCCTTTCGAAATTTCCTTTACCTGCGTCTTGATGGTAAGCTAAATGAATCAAAAGGATAAATAGTAAGTTAGGAGGTATTATCCTTCATTAGTTTGGGCATGGGAGACCTGGGTTCTCTTCCTAGTGCTGTCCTAGCACACCAGTGCTGTGGTATGGCTATATGAAAGCATAAAAAGGTTCAACAAATGGTTTGACAGATCCACGAAGGAAGAGTCTGCAAGGCTATTTTTCATGAAGTTATGGCAGTAGACCCTTAAGCTGCAGCTTAGTAGAATTTTCCTGGTCTTACAGACAAGATACTGAGGAAGATGTAGTTTTGCCTCTCTCAGTAGAGTTGATCTTAAGTAATTCTCTGTTTCCCTGGCTCTTTGACTGTGTTCTTTCATCTGTTTAACCTGCAAACCATTTGGTTTAGGGATTGTTTTGATGAGCACTCAGGTCTGTTCCTGGAATGCAGATTATGTAGAGATTTTATGTTTAGAGGCTGATCTCTTTTTCAAACTAGGTTTAAAATCCAAGGTCGCAATCAGTTGTCACTCTCTGAGTTGCCTGAAAGTATTCTTGTGATGAGAGATGCTAATGCCAGTGTTTTGCCTAGATTCCAGTGGAAATAATTAATTTATACCTGTATAAAGTTTGACTGCTGTTCTCCACAGGACAGCTGAATTTCGTGACAGTTAAGGTAGTACCTGTAGTTTTCTTCCTGAATTTCACAGGAAGGTCAGTAGCCTCAATTACCTTTTGTGTAGATACGTGTTATTACCTTCGAATGAAAAGGTGGTTTAGTAACACAGGAGAGTAATACAGAAAGGAAAATAACTAAAAATAATATATCCCATCTGAGGTTTAAACCTGTTTGAAAGAAGTTTCCATTTTGGCCTTCTTCCATGTTGATGATGTCTGGCCTCATACTGACCTTCTAAAACATTATTTTTATTTAAATATTATTTTTACTTAATGTACTTATCTCACACATTATAGTATTACATAGGGCCAGCAGTATTTCTCAGAATACCTTTTTAATAGAAAAGCAATGGTTTTAAGAAAAACACAAAGAACAGCATGAATAAAGTGAGAGTTTAAGGTCCTTTTGAATATTCTTTTTACAGCATTTTAAGTCAGCTCTTTGCTTCATACTTTATTTGGAAGAAAATGTAATGCTGGGAAGTATTCTTGTCCTTTACAAATATTAACGAACATAAACTGGAAATGCTATTATCCTCAAATGTAAATGGAGTAACGAAACTGAGACACAAATAAACTACCTCACTGTGCCACAGGATGTCTTTGTCAAAACTGGCTGAAGAACGTAGTAGCATGCAAACAAAACCCTCCTTGCATCTCTGGCCTGCCAGGGTACTAATGCAATGTTTCTAATTCAAGAAAGATTAATTATATTGCATTTTAAATGTTTTAAATTACCTTGTACAATGTATTTTAAAATGTGTTCCTTTTCATGCCAAAATCTCTATGGCAGTATGCAGTATTGTTAATACAGCACCTTATTTTCTCTAAGTTTTTTTGAGGAAATTTATTAAATTAGTGAGACAAACCCTTTTTAATATCTTTTCCAGTTTTGTGATGACAGATACTTTCCATGCTGGAGTGTAATACATATAAATTCTAGGGTCTAGGTATATAGATTCTATCCAGCTGTCTTTTCACATAGAGTGTTTTCTACCCAAGTCATGTGCTTCTTAAGGGAATAGGTTTCTGTAGGCAGCAAGGTGGCTGTGTGATTGTACTGATCTGGCTGGGATGAAGTTAACTTTCCTCCTAGCAGCCCATATAGTGCTGTGCTTTGCATTTGTGGCTAGGTAGGGTTGATAACACCAGTGATAACACTCCGGTGTTTTGGCTATTGCTGAGCAGTGCTTGCACAGTGTCAAGGCTTTCTCTCCAAACCACCCCTCCACCACCAAGGTCAGTTGGCTGAGGGTGAGCCAGGACCCAGCTGGGACAGCTGACCCAAACTGCCTGAATGGATGCGCTCAGCAATAAAAGCTGAGGGAAAGGAAGAGGATGCAGGGACATTCCTCATTACAGCATTTGTCTTCCAAAGCAATCATTATGTGTGCTGAGGCCCTGCTTTCCAGGAAGTGGCTGGACATCTGCCTGCTAGTGGGAAGTAGCAAATAAACTCCTCTTTTTGCTTTGCTTGCATACACAGCTTTTGCTGTCATTAAACTGCCTTTAGCTCAGCCCAGGAGCTTTTCTGTCTTATTTTCTCCCCCTGTACTGTTGAGGTGGGGGGGGTGACGGGGTATGGGTATCTTGTACCCAACTGGGGTCAACCCATCACAGTAGCATTAAAACTTCATCTTCTATACATGTATCAGTACCTGAATAAAAATAAGAGACTTTCTTTGGCTTTCAGTTGCAGCCAGAAGTGTAAAAAAGATGAGGCAAACAGTGGGCGAGGCTAAGGTGATCCATATAGACTGCTGTTGAAGTACATTAAATTCATCCAGTTACCAGAGAGCACAGGGCTTGGTTTTTGCTTAGAACTTTGTCTACGTTTTCACCATGATTGAATTCCTTGCCTGCTCTCCCTCAGATATAGTATACTGTCATTCTCAAGATAGGACATTTTAAGAATTTTCAATCTTTCCATATTAATTTTGATTCTGATGGCCAACGCTGACATTTTGTTAAATCCTGTATAAGTAACTTAAAAATATTTAGATGCTGTTGTGGCCAGAAGGCATTACTCAAAACTGGAGCTTGCTGCTGTTTGTGTGTAGTAGCTTCAATTGAAATTTACGCGAATCATAAAAAGGTATAACAATGTTAGCCAACATTTTAAAGACCACTTTTGAAATGTCAAAAAGAAATACTTAAAAGAGGTATTGAAAGTCCGCCTCTTATATGTGATAGGCAGTTGATCAAAACATACGTGGCCAGTGTTTATTCTGTGTTATGGAAGAAGTGGCAGTGACAGCAAAGAGCAAGTGAGCTAAAATTGCCCTTCCACATATACCTTTAGCAACTGACATTGTATTTGTATTATTTCAGTTCACATCTTTGTTATAAGGTATTTTTAAAATTTCTTTTCAGGCACAACAAAATCAGAGGATCGAGCTGCTCTGTTGAAGAAGTTCAATGAACCCGGGTCACAATACTTTATCTTCTTGCTGAGTACAAGGGCTGGAGGACTAGGCTTAAATCTCCAGGCTGCTGACACTGTTATAATCTTTGATAGTGACTGGAACCCTCACCAGGTTATTTTTGTTTACTTATCTTCATGAAATATGCAAAGAATTAATGATGCTTTTTTTGATTGCTTCTTTAAACTGGGGATATAGCCTGGGGTGAAAGGAATAGATCCAGGTAAGTCATAAAGTGCTGCTTTGAGAGGAATTAATGAGGCAAACTGCTACAATCAGGAAATGTTTTGGTTTGAATCAGTGAAGTAATTCTGTGTCTGTGTATATATTTTATCTGAATCTCAGGGAATCCTCAGAGCTAGGGGCCTCACAGACCTTGTAATATGTATAACTGTACTCATTCTTTAACCCAAAAGCCTTTAATAAGTAACTCCCCATTTTGAGTCTTTGGTAGGTAGGTTGCAATATTTTAGTAAGGCTGTGCAGAGTGCTGCCTATCTCAGGAAATTAGTGGCTGTATGAGTGCAGCAGTCTTGGCTCGAGACACTGAACTTACACTGTTGGTGTGGGTGAGTAGTAGTAAGTAGAGATCACGAGGAAAAGAGGGTATCAAACCACTTCATCTTATTTGAAAAAGACAGAACAGGTAACGGAAGTTCATCTTTGTCGCTTAGTGCCTTTTTTTTATTTTTAAGAACGTATGTTACATATCTCTGGAAGTACATAAGTATGTGTGTTTTCAGCTATTGTACAAATGTATGCAAATCACATCATAATTAATGGCTACATGTAAAAGTAAGGCAGGTGAGACTAAAAAGAGTTTTGTATAGAACTTTCAAGGCAGCAGTCCCATAGGTGCCATGGTAACCAGTTTAAAGCAAGGCTTAAGAAATTCAGAGCAATTATATTTAGAGGGTTTAAAAGCAGCTCAGAAAGCACTTCATTCTTCGATTTTTGGTTGTCTTTCAGTCACTTTCAAAGACAAATTTAATGCAGAGCACTGTGTATTTCAACAGTTGGATAGCAATAAATCTTTGCAGTATAGTAAGAAATAGAGAAGATTTTCTGGAGTATTCAATGTGCAGATTGCTAAATTACAAAATCATAGAATCATTTAGGTTGGAAAAGATCCTTAAGATCATGAAGTCTAACTGTAAACCTAACACTGCCAAGTCCACCACTAAACCATGTCCCTAAGTGCCACGTCTACAAGTCTTTAAAATGCCTCCAGCAGCGGTGACTCAGCCACTTCCCTGGGAAGCCTGTTCCAGTGCTTGACATCCCTTTCAGTAAATAAATTTTTCCTAATATCTAATCTAAACCTCTCCTGGTGCAACTCAATTTCCTCTTGTCCTATCACTTCTTACTTTGGAGAATCGACGAACATCCACCTCACTACAACCTCCTTTCAGGTAGTTGTGGAGGCTCAGGGGAGATCTCATCACTCTCTTTTTCAGTGTGTACAGTTTCTCTGCTCCTGTAGATGGGAGTGATTTGTTCATGTTAATGAGCAGTATGCTAAAAGGGGATAGGGGGGAACAGATGGATGGTATGGGTAGCACTTAAGTGGCATACTTCCAGAAATAAAATCTTCTGTTTCTTCACTTTTATAATTTTCCTGCACTTCTGAGAATCATTATATAAACAAACTCATATCGTATCTTTATCTTCACTGTTAATGCAAACTTCAAATACACCTTTAGGCTGCAGTAGCTGCATTGTGTGTAAGTGCTTGGTAAGGGAATTGTGAGGGGGAAGAGCTAACAATGGTAGCAAAAGCAAGGCGCTGGACTGAAGTAGGCAAACTCATTGCTGTTTTCTGTTTTTGTCTATGTTAAGAAATCTCAATGTTGTGAGGTAGCACAAAACTGTGATAGCATTTTGACGTTAGGTACCCTTCATTATCTGACTATGCTGAAATAGAAACACATCATTTATAGGAGTTAATGGATTTTTCTTTTCCAAAAAGAAAATAGGTAAGATTCTGAATTAATAAAGGAAATTCTTTATCTATGACCTGCAGTGTACTTTTTACTTCTACCATTTTTAAGTGCCATCACCTGACCAAAACCAGTTATATTGATTTATGGTCTTGTATATATGACATTTCAATCAGGAGGATCATACTTAAGCTGTTTTAACACAAATATTCCAAGTTAAAAGGCAATTCAACAGATCAAATAATTTTTAGTTAACACATTTAAGAATTAGCAGTGGCCTTTGGTAAATAAGTTTATGTATGGGGTTTTTCCTAGTAATTTTGTTGCTTTCTTTTCCTGCAGCCGAGATATTTTACTTTAGGGTTCATTCTGACTTGGAAGTCCATGAGTTTTGAACAGAAGTGAAAAAAAAATACATCAGCCCTTGTCAGTCAGTCCACATACTTTCAAGAAGTTTTTGGCTTACTGCTTTTACACTGTACAGAGCATGGCCATGTTTTTTCCTTTCAGTTCTCCCCCTACCTGGGTCAGATGAAATTTTTGGAAAGAAAACAATGAGGATGTGAATAGTGGTGGACTGTCATTTGAGTACTTCTTTTTTATACCAAAAAGCATTCAGCATTATAATGTCCTTTAAACACAGAATGATTTCTGTAGCACACTTAAAATATATATCATTCTATGTGTTCTTTGCCTTATAGGACTTGCAGGCCCAAGATAGAGCTCACCGAATTGGTCAGCAGAATGAAGTTCGAGTCCTGCGACTGTGCACTGTGAACAGTGTGGAAGAGAAGATACTTGCTGCTGCAAAGTACAAACTGAATGTAGATCAGAAAGTTATTCAGGCTGGAATGTTTGATCAGAAATCCTCAAGCCACGAAAGGAGGGCCTTCCTACAGGCTATATTGGAACATGAAGAAGAGAATGAGGTAGAGTAGTTAGAATAATCAGGAAGTACTGAGTCACTTTTTTCATCAGTTACAAAGATTGTAATCTCCTCTGAAATTAGAAATGTCATCATATTCTTACCATCCAGTCAAAGAAACAACTTCATTCTTCTCGGTTTTTTTGGTCACAGTTATAGGTTATAATGTAATGGTTATGATTAAATCTTAGTGTAGAATTAGGCATTCTAACTTAAACCCATTCTGCCCTTTCATAATTTTGGCAAAAAATTGTATTCAGATAAAGATATTTTTCCAAAACAGGGTATAAAATAGGTCCTAAATCCAGTTTGTATGTTAAACTAGGTGATCTGATTATCAGACATCCTGAGCAAGTAGCACTACCTAGGTTAAATAATGAAAGACCTTACTTACTGTGCTTCTTTTGGATCCTGGGTAAGAGTTAAGATCTGCTGTGATGTGCTTTGGGCTTAGGGCAACCCAGTAAAATAACTGTTTCTTTCTGGTGCTGTCTCCAACCTGGACTTCTGGTTACCACTTCCTCTTCAAGAAACAATTAGCTATTTAAACACAGCTGTCAAGTCTTTCCTTATAATAATGGGAAGTGAGGTTATAGAATCACTGACTGAATGTCCCTGTCTTTTTGTTGTGTTCTCCTCTGGAATTGTGATTGTGGAGTGGTGAGCCCCTTCTTTTGCCTGTCACTGCATACTCTTCTGTTAATGTGAACAAATTCAGCGTTTGGATAAAGCTGCATTTGGGAGAGAGTGTATAAATGTATCAATTATACTGAAGACACACACACAAAAATCCTATTCTGCAATGGTTTTTTCCTGTGTCAAAAATATCCTGTACTAGTCAAAGACAGAGATTTCAAGCCTAATTTTGCCTCTGACTATGCCTCATATGTCTGAATAAGGTCCACACTGAAAAAAAGAAGACTTTATAGTCTGTGTTTCACAGGCATCCTCCATTATGTGGTTTTAAGTTTCAAAGACTAAGGGGTTCACTTCTTCAATAATTAAACCTTTTGTGTAAACTGTCTTGTTCATTTAGAAATAGCTAGTACATCGTTAAGATATAATTCTGTATTGGTTTTTTTAGTATTTTTCAAAATAAATGAAAGAAGAGAGGTAAACAGCTTTATCAGTAATTGTCTTTTATTTAGGGTGTGAATGCAGAAGTGGGATGATGTATATGTACCATTTTTGATTAAGTAAAGCTGTAGTTCTCAAGTAGCCAACACCATCCATGAGAAGACAGGTGAATTTAAACCAACAGAAATTTTCAGTGAACCTGTGGATTTGTTTTTAAAACTGTCATAGTTTTGTTATGTTCTCAAAGGCCTAGAAAATATTTATCTGAAAATGTTTTGAAAGTCAGGACCTTAGTTGAGGCCTGCTTGACATGCCTTATTTCATAGATGACTTCAGAGCAATCGGCTTCTTGTGTGTTGTTCAGATACACTTGGTCTGCTGTCCTGAAGCAAGCACAGATTTAACCAAGGTTTGCTTGCCATAACCCAGGATCAGTCTTTAAAGCAAGCATTGGTGTGCTAGTCTGACTCCTAGCAGTCAGACTGAAGCTGAAGCTTTCAAGTAAAATTTCTTTGTAAACACAGACTATACAAAACTTTGCCCAAACGCTGAAACTGTTGAGGGTGTAAGAAGGATTGAATTTGCACCACCCTGCACTGGTCAGCTATTGCTTCTTCATTGCAACAGCACTGGAAACAAGATTTGAGTATCAAATGAGAGATTGGCAAGAAAAAGTAAATCTCTCCATTAAAAGTTATTAATGTCAAAACATCTTTTACTTGCAAATACGAGTTGTCATGAAAAATTCTAGGTCTGCAGCATGCCGTAACATAGGTTCACTAAGCCCTATGTAGGAACAGTTTGTGGTTTTACTGTTTCAATTGACCTGTTGCCAGATTTGAAATGCCATGTGCTTTCAAAGTAATTCATGGAGGGAAACTGAATATTGTGGACTCTGATTGTGTTAAAACGGGTACCATGGCTGTTCAGCTTTAACGTTTTTAGTTTAATTCTACAGATCTAAATTGTTTTTCCAAGGACTGTTTCTGATTTTATGAAATAATTGATTTTGTCTGAAGTTAGAGGGTCACATCTCAATTTGTAAGCAGATAATGGTCAAGAGAAAGAGGGATTCAGCAGGGGGGTTTTCCAGTATAATGGCGTTTCATTTTTTTCATTTAACCTTGCTTTATCATTGTCCTTGCTTTGACAGCAGAGACCTCGTAATGCAGAAAGGTATTTTTAAGGGAGTACTGTAGAACAGCAGAACGGAAATGCATATATTTTAACTGAAGCAGTAACTGTGCTTCTGACCCAGGAAAACCACAACCCAAAATTTCCTGGTTGCATATTTGCTCATTTCCTCATACTCAATTTATGAAGGTGGTAATAAGTCCCAATCTTCTCTCTAATTATGTCTGTTTTGCGTTACTACCAAATCGCTGAACACTTCAAAAGTTTTACTTTCATTTTAAGTGTTTCACACGTGTCGTGACAGAAGGAGAGTCAGTGCAACCCTGACCTGATGCAGTCCGTTACTTCAAGTTGCACGTAGCTTCTTTCTAATACCTTTATCCCTCTGTGTGACCAGGAAGAAGATGAAGTACCTGATGATGAGACTCTGAATCAGATGATTGCGCGACGTGAGGAAGAATTTGATCTCTTTATGGTAAGCATGATATAGTCATAAGTAGAGTATCTTCTCTGGTGTTTTTAACAAAGGCCTTAACACTTTGTCATTCAAATTTTGGAAAACTTTGTTGGAGGAATAGGCTTTATTTGCTTGCATTTCTTATCGAAGGAAAGAAGGGTAGTCTACTTAAATACAGAGTTCCTCACATGACAGAAAGACCTCATAGGTCCTTGCGGACAGTATAGTGGAACTGTGCCAATCTGGAGGAATAGTCTGGCACAACCTGAGAAATTTACAGTGCAAAACTGATAGTCGCAGTTTGGCTTCCTAATTCTACAACATACTTGTATTTTTCAACATTTCTTCCAACTTCTGGGCTACGATATTGGCAAGGGCAACTACAGGAACTTAAAAAGATAGTAAATTAGTAGACTGACAGTGCTGTTTTCTTTGAGTTAACTGGGCTTTGCTGATGATTTTGTCAAGGTCCCAGTTAGCTGCATCTCTGCTGCTACAACTGTTGAACACTTACCAAAGAAAAGCTAGTGACAGTCATTCAAATGCGAGCAACTCATTTTTGTTAGTACTTCCCTTTTTGTTAGTGCTGCTACCACATCGATGGAATAACTACGAAAATGTCAGTGTAGGCATGGCTTTTGCCTCTTAGTATGTGTACATTGTGAGGATTGCTGGAGGACCTTTGAAAGTCACCGACACAGCAACAGGAGAATACTTAAGTGCTGAAGATAAAGCACCATCCCCTCTAATTCTACAGAGGCTGCTTTGTTCTGCAAGGTGGAACAAGACAGACACTTGTATGTGCATGAATGAAAGTGTATCAGGTGGTATCCACAGAAACAATCATTGATAGGACCACATCTTCTGCTCAAGGATTAGTCTGTAAAACTTCACTGTTAGACAAATGTGCAGGGGTCCTTTTTGCATAAGTGACAGTTGTTGAGATGATAAGTTGGCAAAGGCCATATTGCCCCCACATGGCTGTGCCTTTTGTCATTGCTGACTTGCCTGTTTAGTTCTTTTGTGCTAAGTTTCATTTAATGCTACCTCAGAAGAACTGTAACCCCTAAAACTAGGCCATAAATAAAATGTGTGCTTAACAGACACCTGTCTTATTAAGCTTTCTGTAGTGTTTCGGGTCTAAGGACATATACATGACAGAAACCAAGAGGTGGCCATTTGATCCAAAACTCAAAAGGAATAATTTCAGTCAAATTATTGGCTGAAAGTAGCCTGACTTCTGTGAAAGCAGATTTGCTGCTGGAAAAAGCTTCTCAGTACTTCTCCTTCAGACCCAGAAGGAAAGAACTAATTCGTGTGTTGAAAGAGGCTGGTGAATTTATGTCTGTTCGCAGGAAATGTCTACAATTCCATCTTTTTGGATCAAGTTTGAATGCTTTTAACAGCCATTCAGTAAAGAAGTTGAGGGACATAGCGTGAAGACAGTTTTGGCACTGTGTGGGCTCAGCTTATGTTTTTCATATTAATTTACATAGAATTTTTTAAGAGAGAGAGCAAAAAGTTGGTGGTAGGTGATAAAAATTTGAAGATGCAAAGCTAACATGCTTTGAAGGCCAGGGGTTTGAAAATACTTAAGACAGAAACAGTGAAGTTAAATACTAATGGCTAAGAAATTATTCCAATTATTAATAATAATTTGGTTTTCATTTTAGTAAACTGTTTAATTATAAAAGAAAAGTCTGAAAAACAAGTTTGGCCGTCAGGGTTTATCAATATTTTAGGTCTTGCATAGTCAAATAAAGAGCATAAACAAAGGTTTGTACTCCTCTTACCTCAGTGATACCTGTGTCACCTCATTCCCTGTTAAGGTTGTTCAGATGTAATCAGAATTCAGCAAATTGCAATATCCAAGAAAAATGTATTTTGGTTTGTTCATTTAACTAGGCTTACAGGTGTAAAAGCATGTGTTTTGTTTATTTAAAGTGAGCAGTTCCAAAACAATAGGCAAGAGAGCAGATCAGTTCCTTGAGAAGCTCTGCTGTCGTCAGTTTTCAAGTTAGAAGTATTCTTTGACATAGATTCTGAGATGTAGCTGTAGAGCTAAATACACTGTTCAGAAAGAGGATGTGTTCAAGTGGACTTTGTTCCCCTGACTTTTAGAGGCTCCACATATATAACAATAGCTAAAAAATCTAGGTAGCCTCAAACCTCACGCTGTCCTACTTTTGCATTCCTTGCAAATGATGGCACTTCATCACATAGTAAAAAAGTAGAAAATATTCAGAGAAAAGTCAGCATTTCAATATGATCTGAACAACTCTTATCATTGCATAATAGTGTGTTTCAACAAGTGTTACTCTTCCTGGAAAAGTTTTAAAGTTATTTTTAATGTTATATTTACTCAAATAAAGGTTCCTGATGTAAAAACTGCCTTTCAAGGTGGAAGAGTGGCCTTTCAAGGGAGGCCTCTCACCGAAATGGGTTCCAGTACTCTAACTGTGCTAACACAGTCTGTCTCCCTGAATCCAAAATTGCAACACAGCAGCAACTGAGTGTATAAATTACTGGTTTTATACTGAGTGGCTTGGGTGTTTTTTTAAAGGACTATTTTAGTTGTAATTTGGAAAATTTAAGATAACAATTCACAGTTCATAGGACAGCAGTGCTCTGTGTTTTTTCTAAAATGGAAGTTTTAGGCCTTGAGTGGGCCAACACTTAAGTTCTTCACTTACATGTAAGCATCGGTAGCACAGAACTTTATTTCCAGTGTTTAGGCCTCATTGGGGACAGTGTAAATACAATTATTTTATTAGTTACAATAAAATAAGGTAGACCTGGTTTGGAAATACATGTTTTGGTAAGACATGGGAAAATAGGACCAGAGTTCTCCCAGAGATAAAAGTGGTTTAAGTAGTATCATAAGAAAAAAAAAAAAAGGCTGTTTGTGTATCTGACATCTCAGATTAACTGAAAGTATCTTTAATTTTCCTGCCTGAGCACTTTTATTTCAGAAGACAGCTATTAAAAACACTACTTTAGTGTTCAGTCTTTGTCTTAGAGATAGAAACATAGTCATCAGGGAAAAAAATTAAGCATTCATTTCATATGCTTAATGTCATTATAATAAGATACCCCTGGCTTCACTGAAGTTCTCTGCTAAATAATAGAGAAATCTATCCCATCTATCCCATTTGGGCCTTCTCTTAGTGCAGCTTGTTGGTCACCAAGTTAGCAATAAACTAAGCCACATGTCTGGCTTGAATATGGCATTTTTTGAAAGGAATTCATATTGAATGAGATGTTCTATAAAAGGTGTAATACGGAAGTCTGCTATAAAAACAGTAAAGGCAATATGGCCCATTCATCATTGTCTAAGGTAATGAAGGGTAGGGAAAACCCACATGTATTTATAGTAGTTGGACCCGCAGACTGCAGACACACATCTTACGTTCTGCTTTTCACTGAGTTTAGAAATCAGATAGGATGCCAGACAAGATGATGAAGACCATTTGTAAGATGCTGTGCTTGAGGCGGTATTTCAGGAATGCTTGTATTTGAGAAGTGCCAAGATGAGAGAAGATCAGCATATTCAACAGTGCCATCATTAAGCCCCAGTTAGTAAATTTGGCTGGATGTGACCTGCTCCTATAGATAGCTAATACCTCTGAATTTATGCACGGCTGTGTCTTGTCTAGGGTTGTAAAAGGATGATATGTCTAGTTGGCATACTGTAAAAGTGCAGCATCATGCACACAAGGGAGAGGTTTAGGGATAATTGAGAATGCTTTTTGCAAATGTTTCCTTGCCAAAGCAGTAGCCTGTTCTGATGCTACAGCCAATTCTGGTGCCAGTCTATTTATATTAGTTTTTCAAATATGAAAATCAGATGCTCACTGGCCACCTGTTTGTTTTCTCTGCTTAGCAACTGATTACTGCGTGTTTAAGTACTGTATGACTTTTCAGAAAGGCCTTTTGAAGAGGCTATTTATATTATCCAATTTGGGCTACTTAAAAAAAAGCAAGTGAGATTCACAGACCCATAGGAGCCTAAGTCAGCATACAGTCAAGAGAGAGAGGTGGATGGTTCCCTGGGATGATTATAAAGCACCTGCTGATGAGTCTACAGTGGGTCATGGGAACATATCCTGAGTATCTGTACCTGTTTTCTGAGGTAATTGCTCACCACACTTGAAATTCATTTTTGTGATTATTTCAGTTTCAGCTTAGTCTTTAACATTACCTTCTAATATTCTTAACACTTTACCTAATTTTATCTGATATTTTTAATATGTTTTGATATTTGCCTAATACTCCGGTGAGATCAGGAAAAATTCAGTGGTTTACGCGTGTTGGCTTTCTGGCAAACTTTTGTCTGGATTTCTTAAGTCTCTTGATTCTTTTTCTCTAATACCAGCATTCAAATTTTTTTTTTCTGATTTTCAGGTTCACAAAACTAGTGTGTTTTCAGTTATTCTTTCCAGTCACATAATGACAACACCATATGGCAATGTTGTCAAGGAATGATTAGTATTTGCAGATCACACTTATGAATACAAAGAAACCATAAAACCTGTGCAAAAAAGGAAGAGAGTTGTTTAATTAACACACCAGTGTTGTTCTGATCTGCTTTGTATCACTTAGCTGCTGATTGTTACACAGTTACTTCACTGTGGTGAACTGGTACACTGTTACTTCAGTAAAAGCTAGTTACCGAGTAGTGACCTTGGCTGAAAATGAGCCATCAAGAGTAGCTGCTTCTTTCTATAGTGCATTGTAGAAGTATTTAGAAGTATGGTGGAAGGGAGATATCTGTGAAGGACTTGGTTTAAAGTTTCAGGTATTATTAGATAGCCTGGAATTTCCATGATTCACTTAATATTTGCCCTTAAAACTGTTCTATCCTTTCCCAACTGCCATTGCAGCGCATGGACATGGATCGTCGCAGGGAGGATGCCAGAAACCCCAAACGTAAGCCGCGCTTGATGGAGGAGGATGAATTACCATCCTGGATTATTAAGGATGATGCTGAAGTTGAAAGGCTTACATGTGAAGAAGAAGAAGAGAAAATATTTGGAAGAGGATCCCGTCAACGTAGGGATGTGGACTACAGTGATGCTCTCACAGAGAAACAATGGCTGCGGGTAGGTTGTCCCTTTTGTTTGTTTTGGTTTGGGTGTGGGTTTTTTTTTTTTTAAACAGTTGAAATGTATTAATTTGTGATAGGGTTTTTTTCTTTTTGAGGACTGCACAGGGGCACCAGTTAGAGCACAATGTAGTAGTTAAGGCCTAAATATACTTGCCATCCAGCTTTTGCTGCTGTGTTGAAAGCATAAATTAGTTTTAAGCTGCATTGCTGAAACTTAAATCAGTGTTACTAAATGCTGAATCAGGACTATGATAGCTTTCTATTACAACTGTTATATTGCCATGGATCTTGGCATATTTCTTACATCTTTAGACACTTTCATAAGTGTCACCTTGAAGATATATAAAGAATTCTTTTAGAGTGGGGGAGATCAGTGTATGCTACAGCTTTCTGTGCTGCAGAAGCTTAGTTTTATTATATTTTAAAAAACCTGAATTTAATCCTTTTAAGAATTTTGAAACTTTCACATAAGCCTTCTTTCTTTCATGCTGTTTCATTTCCAAGTCCTGCACATTTCTTGTCTCCACTGAGGTCAAAACCCTTGATAAGTGATATAAGAATTTAAGACCTGAAAGTAAAGATTCTGAACCTAACTCACAACAAATCCGTGGTTTTGTTGTAGTTGAGGATTCTTGCCATTCTTCTGTGAAATACACATCTAATGAATTCTAATGCATGTGCCTTTTCAGAATCTTAGTAACAGGTGGTGAGGTGAGGACCGATTGTTGGAAAATCTTTTCAAAACCAGGAAATTTGATAATGTTATCATTTCTAAAACATATAGAGGAAATGTTGTATGTGCAAAACTAGTCTACGTCGTTTGACATGGTTTGACTAGTTCTACATGGTTTTATTGTAGAATAATTATAGACTTAATGCCAACATGAATATACAGTGTAGCTTTTGTGTATAACTTGCTAAAGATAGGTAGAAATCTTACCTACTTCAGTTACAAACTTGATTGTGAGAGTGCGTTGTACAATACTATCCTAAGAGCTAATCCAGATTGTGCTGTTGGGCGTAAAGTTTAAGGGTGCAAAGGTTTGAATTATACATCAGCTGTAAGTCTAAGCAAGTTTATGAAACTACAGGAGTTTGATATATGACATCTTCAAGTAGTCAGTGGAGATGAAAGACCTAGAAACCTAAACTTCTGTCTGGATTCTCAAACATTTACCCTTCCCTGTAGTGGAGTTGCTTACAGTGTAGCGTACATCTACTCAAAGCCATTTTAAGATAATTATTTTTAGTGATGGAATACTCTGGCTATGGCAACATAGATTTTAGCTTCGGCTTTCATGTTTTTGTGTCTTGAGTTGGCTCTGATGCTTGTGTTAAGAGCTTTACTGTCAAAAATGGCAGCCCTAAAAAAAATCATGTAATCTATCTTCCTAGTCAGGGCAGAATCAGCCAGTCCTGTGTCATTTATAAGAGAGATCTGATCTGTTCTTCAAGACATTCCCTAGCAGTGAATTTAGAAGTCCACAGAGTCCACGAGGATAGGCTGGGAGAACTGGGTTTGTTCAGCCTTGAGAAAAGGATGCTTATAAGGGATCTCATCACCATGTACCAGTACTTAAGGAGTAGCTACAAAGAAGATGGAGACTCCCTTTTTACACAGAGTCACATGGAGAGGACAAGGGGGAATGGACACAAGTTGCTCTTGGGGAGGTTCTGGTTGGACATGAGAGGGAAGTTTTTCACAGTGAGGACAGTCAACCATTGGAATAATCTCCCCAGGGAAGTGGTTGACTCGGCCACATTGGACACTTTTAAGACTCAGCTGGACAGGGTGCTGGGCCATCTTGCCTAGCCTGTCCTTTTCCTAGAAAGGTTGGACTAGATGATCCCTGAGGTCCCTTCCAACCTGTGATTCTGGGATTCTGTGAATGTATTTAACTGTTTGACTTTCCCTTATATTTTACCTGGATTTTCTTGTTGGATTTTAAGCCAATTAGTCCTTGTTCTAATCACTCTGGTCATGCAGAATAGGCTGCTACCTTTCTCTTTTTTTTTAACATTTCTTTATGTCATAGAAGAGTTGTTTCACTGTTCAGTCAATTCTTAAGGTTAACAATCACTGCTTATTCAGTCTTTTCCCGTAGTTCCTATTTTCTAGATCTCTTGATTGTTTTCACTGATTCCTGTTAGGTGTTCTATGTGTGACTGATGTCTTTCTGCAAGTTTGGTCAAAAGCTAGACATCAAAATTCCAGGTGCAGCCTCATTTGAATAAGGAGGAGGAGTTCTTCTGCATAACATGTGGGATACTTACACCTCATGATCCAGTATATCATCTTCTTAACAGTAAAGGTATTGACTTGTGTTAAATTTTTGATCCAGTATAAGCCTTAATCCTTTTCTGTGGATCTACTTCCTGGCCAGTTTTTTAGTATCACATTTTGTGTAGTCAATTCTTCCTTCCTAGTAAGAGGATTTAGCTTATGCCCTTGTTGAATGATATCCAAATTTTCTTCACCAAAACTATTCTGAATTTAAGCCTGTCCTCAGGTGAACTTACAGTTTTTTGGTGTTCTTTGGAGATTTAGTAGGCATACTTTCTGTACTGTCTTCCTAAAGACACTAAAAACAGTGAAAAGCACTGGATCATTTGATAAGAAGCCACTAAGGACTATTCTGAAAGCAATTTCTTACCAGTTGTCAATTTACTTTATAGTAATTGTTTTTTCATTGTTTGCTTCTGAGACTGTTGTGTGAGGCCACGTCTGAAACCTTGCTAGTCAAGGTGGTACATATACTACCCCTTTTTCAACATGGTTTGTTATTCTGTTTAGGAAAATCAGTCTCCCTCCTTTTCCCTATTGAGTTGTTAACCACGTTCTCAAATTAGTTAAGTTAAATCTAAGTCAGATTGCTTTACAGTGCATTGCAGTCACTACTGTGACTCTGTTGTATACATATTTTAACTCTCACTTTCAGGGGACTTCAGAGTAAGTTGAAACAAATGCAAGTGTAGGAGCTACTAATACACTATAAATATAATTCCTATTAAGAGAGACTAAAAAGTAACACTGCTTGTGCAGGTTCAGAACAAAAACTCCTCTCCATTGGGTAGATACTGAAAAGTCTTCTGAGTTTTTCCATGACCTTATTTTGTGTGTGTGTGTCTGTATATGTGTGTGAAAGAGAGTTCTTTGTCACACCCATTGGCCTCCCACCATCATCACTTCTATGTCTTTGAGAATTTAAGTGTTTGTCTTTTCCTGTAATGACACCTTTGGAAGAATGTAGAAAAAGCGATAATGTACAACATTTTCAAGGGAATCTTTAACTATATAAACACACAAAATTGTGGTACCTAGTGTTATAAGCATTTGTATCTTGTGGCTTTGTCACTGTAACTTGTAACACTAATGTGCGTGTTGCATGAACATTTTGAATTAATCATTTCATGTTAACTTGGATGCAGTGAACTACTAATATCAGAAAAAATAGAAAAGCCAGTGTGTTCTGAATTGAGAATGGTACTTCAGTTCATAAGACATTCTTTTACCCGTGCTCCATATCATGGCACTCTCCAAAAGTTACTATAGATACATACATTTTTGTTGCAGTGTTACAGAAGAATGAGATTTATTTACCAGCATCAAAGGACTCCCATCATTTTTTCTCTTGCTGTGGCTGCTGTTACAGCTTTATAGCTATCTTCTCATGGGGTTTTCTGGAGTAAAACATCACATTTCTGAACTAATAAGTTGGATTCATAATATCAATATCCAGTCCTCAGCTGTCTCTTTTTCTTTATGTGTCTTGGGGAAGTTGACTAGATCTCTTCTTTTCTGAGGAGTTTTGCCTCAGTCAGCAGCCACAGCTCTGACTGTGGAGATCAGCTACCTGCTCCATTTCAGTTAGACCCTGACCCCTCCTCCGATACACCCAATAGTGAAGAGCCTAGTTAAGGTCATGGCAGATCCCCCCAGGATCTGCCATACACCTCAAGGTCTGTATCCATGCATGTACACTGACAAAGTATGTCAGCTCCCTCTTTGCTGGGAGGTCAAGTCCTGAGTTTGGAAGCAGGAGACAAATAATTACAGAAGTCAAACCTATGGACATACGCAGTGTTTAATGAGATTGTGCTGCTGCCCTGAACAATCTTGTAATTCAGTAACAGCCTCCCAGGGAAGCTGTAAGACACAAACAGGCTTCATCACTAGCTGTCGCTGCAGCCTGCTGTTCTGTAACTGTTGGCATGACAACCATATTTCCTAAAAAAAAAAACCAAAACAACAACAAAAAAAACCAAACCCACAAAAAAAACCAGGAAGGAGGAATTTGCTTGCTGATCCTATGAAGCATTTGTATTCTGGGTGTATTTCATGCTCAGATTTTATCCCTGCATCACTTTTAGCAGGACTGCAAAATACTTTGCTAGATCCCATGGCAGATTATTTTCAGAGGGGTCTTCTACTAAGGACTCCATTGCTTAGGGCAGGCTTCAAAAGTCAGAAGATTTGTTTGAGTACTTACAAGTCTCTTAAGACAGTTGCACTTGGATTCAGCTTCTCATTCAATTTGATTGCTGGCTAGGTGACATGAATAAAGTTTTATTCACAAGTTGTGCAGTTCATTTGAAGTAGCTTTGCATATTGTCCAGGGAAACATACTTGAGTCCGAAATGAGCAGTGTTTTGTATACATCATCCAGACATACAAAAGTCAACTACTGTGGACTACTTGTTTTGCTCATCTAAAAATTGTAAGTGAAATATAAGCATTTGGTCAGTAATTAGTCAATCTTATTTAAATCTAAAGAAAACCACTGCTGGCTTTCATACATAATAGAATATCTGGTGGATACTTTGTAACGTAATCGTGACAAATTTTATTTGCTTTTTTGTTTATGTTTACTAAGGTAAATATGTTGTGTAATAAATCAAACTACCAAGCAGGAAATTACTGGGCATGTTTTCAACTGTTTTTTCCTCAGCTGGAACTTTATATAACTTTTTGATTTTGAACACTCTCTAATAGTCTGTTAGAAGTTAGGTCTGGCATCAGAGGTAGTGAAGTTGGACCAGCTTGTTACTACAATTTGACATAAAAATTTTTCAGTTAGGTTTCTTTTTTCTGAGAGTGCTTCTCTTTTATATATTTTAACTTTAAAACTTTAGACTTACTAAAGTAATACTAAAATACTAAGAACATATTTTAAGACATGATTTTGTAACCTGTGTTTGTGGAATTCGATCTTTACAGTAGTCTTTGTTACATACTGAAATAGCTGTGAGGAAAATCAGTATTACATTTGATAATTGTTTTAGCTTCACTTTTCATCTACTGGTTGTTATTTTTAATTGTAATGGAGGTTTTTTATATAGGCTATATTGGAGGTTGAGATTCTGTGAAGGAGGGGAAAAGAAATAATATTTTACCTAATGCATAGATCGTCTGCATAGTTCATGTACATGATACCCCTTCCACCCATCTTTCTCTCTTCCTTACGCCTCTATACCATTTCTGGTTACAATTGCAAAGTTTCCTGACTTGGTGCTAAACCTGTTTAACAGTTGAATAAGTGAGCATTTGCCCAGGGCATTTGAAGAAAATTGCATTCCAATCTAAACTCTGCTCTGTAATATTGAATTGCAGATAAAATTTAATTTGTTAACCTGTAGGGGAAAACAAGTCAATTTTGAAGCCTTTGTCACTGGAGGATTAAAAAGTCCACCATCCTAGGGTGCTGTCTATTTTGTGACCAGCAATCATCAGGATGCCCTAGGTATTATTTTTTAATGTGCAAGGTGAGGCTGATAAGTTTTATGCAAGTGGAAGCTAGTTTCTTGAAGGATTAGGAAGTTGGACTTTAAGGACTCACAAAGCCAAGCCATTTTTATGTTCTGAGTAGTACTGTCTATCTTTCATGCCCTTTTGAGGAAATTCAGTTCAAAATCTGCTGAAGAAAAGGAAGAAGATGGCCTCTGTTAAGTTGCAGTGAAATTAAAATCAATTAAGCAGTTCAGATGAGAGGGGCTTTTCTTCGCTTTTGATGTGTGAGAAGGAATTTAAATGCATCTACCTGATCGCTTTGGCTCTCTGTTTTGGCAAGATGGGTTTGTTAGTTTATAAAGAAAATAACCTGATTTACACTCTGGATATCTTTTTCAGAATCTGGAGGCAGGATTGAGAGTATTAATTTTGGAAACTAACAAATTACCCAATTACTTTGAAATTCCTCTTCAGTATTTGAGAGGGAATCTCAGTAAGACAGTTTTCAGTGTTCCAGAAATAGTTTTTGTGTGAGAAGAACCTCGAGACAGGAAATCTGAAGAGCTCTTTCAGAGGAATACCAGTTATCAATAAAACATCTTGCCATACTTGCATAGGAATCTTCTTTTTTCAGTCTGTGATTTTGTCCATATGATGTTACGTGTAAAATACTAACACTGTTTCAATGGGAATTGTACATATATTCTCCCCTAGAAAACATTAGAATGATAGTGTCACATAAACACCTTTCTGTATTTTTTAAAAATATGAGTAGTATTTTTAACGTTAGACTAAAATAAACTGCACTTTCTTTGAAATAGCTATACTTTTCTGACATAACAAGTTTATATAGCCTGGCAACCATGAGTCAAAAGTCTGTGTTTCAGACTTTGTTATATTATTATTCTTTCAAGTGCAAAACTCTTCATGAAAAAATTAGGCCCTGTGGTTAAGATGCCTGAAATACTCTTCATGTGGAAGGTCAAAATTGAAATCAATTTCCAAAACTGAAACACAAACAACTATTAAACACTTTACAAAATCCACAAAAAAAGAAAGTCTGCATTAAAAGTTTAAAACATTACTGTTGCTAGGAGCATTTGGCAATGCAAAGAGAAGCAGCAAACTTTTTAACACGTGGGTCCGCTGCATTGTTACATTCTCTGACGTACCTTGACAGTAATGATTATAGACCATATGCAGTAGGTGACCTTTTGTCACATATCGAACTTTTGAATAGAGGCAATAAATTTTCCTATGTTGATTTGCATTTACGACATGGGTAAGAAATTACTCATACCTTTCCAAGCATATATTTTGGCCAAAGCATTTATTCACTCTGCAAAAAGGGAAGCATTTAATATTTTGACTTGTCATCAGGAGCAAATTGAAAGGCTGTTATTGTAAAATTACATCTTTTCAGGGCAGACCTGAGCAGGTGATGGGAAGCTTCACACTGTTTCCCGTGCAGTAGGCACGACAGGCAAATGTAATCCTTTTGATGGAACAGTGTATGTACACAGAGTTCTGCTGCTTCTATAGAAATGCACAACTTAAATGAAAGCAATTTGTCTCTTCTTGTATGTAAACCAGTATGGAAGTACTAACTTTGCAAATACGGACAAACAGGGAAGTTCAAGGCTGAACTTCTGAAAAATTACTCAGCCTTTCCTTAGGCATGTTGCCTTAGGCAGTTAGCTTCCTGAGTCATCTTGAGGTACTCTGTTAGCCGAGTAGAATGGTGTATTTCCTTACTCTAACAGTGGGATTAACTGTAAAAAATGAAAATCCTGCAGAAGTTTTCCAGTAATCGTAACCCTGTAATTTCACCCTGTAATCAGAAATTGTTGAGTTTAGTGTGTTACAAATTTTGGTTTAATGGATAACCATTACGAATTCTTTTCAGTTGCATCTGACAACGTATATAATATTTTTAGCTGGATTTCAAACTCAGAACCTAAGGGCTTTGCTGCTTACACCCTTCCTTTAGTTTTTCATATATGCACTTGTACTACGCTATACATTATTCTGTTGAGAACCTTCACTTCCTCTTAAGTCTCATTGCATTTCCAGGAATCTTTTTTGTATTCTTCAGTTAGCCTTTGCTTAGGTAGTAGTTTTTGCTTGTCAGATCATGATCTGCATTGCAGTTTATCTCAGAAGACTAAAAAGGCCTTCTAGACAGATACCATTCATGTTAGATTTTTACTTTTAGGCTGTGATATGCATACTAAAGGGTCAACCTCTACTGTAAGTCCTGCCACAGTCTGATAACTGCAACTTTAGAAGCATCCTGAAAAAATGGAACTCACTGCATCACTGCTAGAAGTTAGCCTCACAAAATATTGTTTTGGTATAGAATACATAAGAGATATATATAATTTAGCTTTTCTCAGCAAGTTGTCCAAAGTTTGACTTAGTTTCATTTTATGCTAGCTTCCTCCAAATTCTGCAGAGTTACTAAAATACTATATTGGGATTGTCTTAAAGGGCTACCTCCTACTGTTTATTCTTCGAACACGGTCTGTTTCTATACATAAGATTTTTTTTTTCCTTTGTCAGCATAGGGAGTAAGTACTCTAATCTCCTGCCAATCATTTTCTCATATCATACTCTTAACATTGCATGCATCCTATTCTTAATTGCTTCAGAGTACCTGCATTAATAGTGATATATCTCTAGATACCAATTTCCCATACTACTGGAAAAATCTTTAAGCTGTTTTCTGTGAATGACTAGATCCAAGAGAACCTATGAACATCCACTGAAAAATAATGAAACTGTAATGATTTCTGAAAGCTGTTCTTTTTTTTTCCCATTGTATTTGGTTTATGCAAGATATTTTATCTGTTTTGTTTTGAATTTATTTTTTCCATTTTGTTGTCTTCCACATTTTAAACCTGGGAGAAAAAACATCTCTTTGAGAATGCATGAATATATAAAGAAGAAGGAGAACATACGGAAGTAGTTAATGGTATACCTCTTTGCAGATGATGAGTTTACTTCGACATGCATAAAAGTGCCAGTTCGTGTTTTGTACTATAAGCGTCTCACATTGCATTATTAAGAACAGTAGTGTTTCTTGGCATGTGTGAAATTTATGCTCATCTGTAAAATAGAAGCCTCTTGTTAGTCTGCTAATCTGGTGATTAAAAAGAAGGAAAAAACTTTTAAAGTTTTTCTGAGCAATTAGAAGTCATCACAGAATATCTCTTCATCTGAGAGTGAAATAATTCACTTATTCTAAGGCTAGAGATTTGACTCAAAATGAGTGATTTCACTCTGGAAAACTGCTAATCACCCCTTTGTGTAATTGTCCTAAGCTATGCTGTTTCCACAGTAGAAGAAAAGGCAACTTGTTCTTTATAGGAAACTTTCTGCTATGTTGTCCTGCTGTTGGGTGTGTTGCAGAGCAAGAGTTATTTTAAAGGAATATAGGAAAAAAGTAAGAAAAATAATCTCCCCCAACTCTCCCTGGCACCCCTCAGAAAAGGTAATTTTTTCATGCAATTAATTTTCCTTGCCCCTCTCCTAGGGAAGATACTGTATTTGGTCAAGAAAAAAAGCATAACTGGAGTACAGATTATCCCACAATACCCTTGTCAGTATACTGTCCCCTACACTGCTCAAATAGGCTTTCAATGGTCAAAATTCTGTGTAAGTCTGGGAGAAAATGCTGGTAAAAATAAAAAATGGAAGAAAATTTTCCCCTTCCGCTGTTCCTCACTAAAAAAACAGTCAATAAATACTCCAGAATCCTGTCTACACAACAAACATATGCATCTCTGTCATACTGAACCAGATAAAGGGGAAAAAATGAGGCATCTCTGTCTTGTTAGATTTTACTTCAAGATGGATTGCTTGTGAATCTGAAGCCAGGAAACAGGTATCTTTTGGTGCTGGTGAAAATTGCATGTAATAGATCATTCACAAATGGGAATGGAAAGACTGCAGCAGGTATGAAGGAAGACTTGTTGGCAGTCAGAGCCCTCTTTCCTAAACAGGATCTTTCTGTGTTTAGTGTGAAATAAAACACTTCCTAACTGAGTTCTTGTCAGAGGTTCCCTTGGATTTCCGGCTCATCCATTTTACTTCAGCAAGCCTTTGGCACCTGCAGTCATCAAAAAAACCCAGAATTTTGCTGTCCTTATCAAGCTTGCTGAGAGGTTCTTAAAATTCTTCACCTTTGATTTTTGGTAAGATTCACTTTTGGCAAGGGAGACTTGAAGAAATCAGGACCTTCTGTACAGAAGAAAAAGTGTAACTCATTACTTAATAGTGTTATTTCTAAATCTGGTAGACAAAAGCAAATGTACAACAGTAAGTTGCCATTTGTATTATCTCAGTTCTATCAACTGAATATTATCTTCATGTATACACATTAAATCATTTATCATTTTCTCCAGACAATTTAAAAAGCAAGTAGATATAGAAAAAATACATTAACTTTAAAAAAACACATGCCATGGCTTAATCATAGTAATTTCCTGGGTTTTTTTGTAATTTAGTTATTTGAAGTTATAGTTGCAAACTAAAATTAATACAGCTAAATCACTCTTGAAAGATAGCTGTGGTCACATTAAGTGTATTCCTTTACAACTGTGAGCCTGTAAAGATTATTTCCTCACCCCCCACTTAAATTTGCTTGCAGTATTTTCATAAGTGATAGTCTTGAATTGTCTTAAGTTAGTTGCAACTCAGTCTCTAACCTTTACTTAGACTTCTAAAGATACCTGCAACTATTTCCAATGCCAATATGTTAACAATGTTTAGTCTCTGAGTCATAAATATGCTGTAAAGTTCTGAGCAATCTGAAGGCAATCTGAAATATGCAGGATACCATCTAGTTCAGAACTGCTATTACAGCAGCCCTTTCAGAATGTGTTTGTTTATCATCTGGCAACTCTGATGTGCCGTATTTCATAAGTCCATTATATGTTGTCCTCCAGTCTTGAATGAGAAGAGTTTTTTCACAGTGTTTAGAAACAGGCTATTACTGCAAGTGACAAGAGTTGCTCAGCAGGTGATCTAGCTTTCTAAAAGAAAGAGATTATTTGTGAAAAGAAACAGACAAACCAATCCTCCACCACCAGAACAGTTCAGTGCTAAAGAGTAAGAGGGTGGTAGCAATAGTTTCTGGTATAGAATTTGGAATTTTTTTCCCTCTTTCTGCTGCTCCTAGGTTAGGTTGGCTTAGTCAAGAGGCTGTTCAAGTTAAGTCTTCTAATAAATCATGAAGTACAACAGTATGTCAAATGGGAGGGGTAAATCACACTTTTGAAAACTGCAGAAGACAATTACAGATAGTTCTGTAGATCTTTTAAGAGTGTGGCTGAGGAGTTGCAGACCACAGAATAAGGATGATTTGTGGTAATTCCACATTCAGTGACTTAATAGCGTGAGTATGTATTTTCTCAGTGTTCTGACTGGTTAAGGAAAGCATCTCTTTGGTCAGCGTGATACAGCTGTTACTTTTTATCAGACAGTTCTTTCCTCCTAATGGAGCGCTTTGCCTGTGTGCCCTGAGCAGGCTCTGGGTCCTGGTTTCATTGGTAATTATTGTGCTCTTCAGTCTCTTTCAGTTTGTGAAAAAAACTCATTGGTGCAAAATCAGTTTGAGTGGTTCCATTTAAAATTATTGTTTGCCTTTTTGGGGAGGGAGGACTGAGACTAATTATTAATCTATATTTTTTTAACAAGATTTCACTTTTGAATGGAAGAAAATTTATGGCCTTGCCAATGTAGTCTGCCATAACTTGAAGCAAGTTTATCTACATGATGCTTTACTTAGTAATTGTCACATTAAAGATTAAGCTTAAGCATTAAGGTATTTGACATTAAAATTAAATATTAGGATATTTTAACTGAAATATTTTTCTCAGACCAGGATGAAAACACAGAAGATGAAAGCTTTGATCCTATGAATATTTTAAACATATACCTTTTTTTTAAATTAAAAAAATGTTATGCTTTGTTGCTTTGGTTGAGACCATTTCTCTTTAAAGGTAAATCTGTTTTTGTGTGATTCTATTGGGTCTTCTTGGCATTGGTCTTTAAATCAAAATACAAGGAAAAACTATTTATAATTTGTATTTTTATTTTGCTTAATGTCAATTAAAAATAGGCACCTGGAGTTTCTGTGTAAATAATTAAGCAACTCTTAATAGTTTTCAAATGCGAAACAGAAAACAAACTATCTTCTGGTTCTCAAAAAGAAGCAAGTTTCAGCAATGTGAAGATGTGGACCCTGACTGATGAACATGTGGCTGAAGGATTCAGTTTTGTTATTTTGTCAAAGTTCAGCATATCTGAGAAGATCATTTATTACAAGTTGATGTGTTTTTGCAATAATTGCATTTTGTTTGCATTTTTAAAAAGAACAATATTTTGTTTCTACTTAAGTGCTGGATGGAGACTTTTTGGAATATTCCTTATGTGGAGGAGAATGCATCAGCAATAAAAGCAAGATAAAACGGGGTGTTATTCACTAATTCTTTGCCTTTGGCAGATTTTAATCTACACTGCGATTTAGTTTAATCCTAGCTAAACTGGTCTGGTAGATATGTTGTGCAGTACTATCCAGCAAGGAGAGGCAATTCAGTTACAGTAACTCTTCATCAATCTGTATAATTATCTTCAGGTCTTTAGTCATTGTGCTGTTGAGTACCTTACGCCTTTTTATCTACTTTTCAAGTATTATGTAATTGTTCTTCACAGTCTTCATGTGTAGTGTACTGACGTCTATGCCATAGCATAGCAAGAGATAATTAGTTACAAAGTAAGGGAACTTGCTCTAGAGAGCAAAGAAATAATTCCAGTGTGTAGAAATCAGAAACAGTCCCAGACATCAGGAATGCCACTGTTGAAGAGCTAAGCAGGCGAACTGGATTTTGAAGAGGTCTTTGGAGAAGATGAACTTCAGGTTGGAAACTTGAAGTCTTAATCAGTTGTCAGATATAAGCTGAGAACAAAAATGTAAAATTGAGAGGAGTAGGATTTCAAACAGAGCAAAATGTAAAAAAAAACCAACTGGAATTTCTTGTGGAAAATCAGTATAGGACTTGAAGGATTATGCTGAAGAGAGAAATTGATAGGGGCAGGTAGATGACATTTTAGTTTACAAATATTTAGATGTTTGTTATTAGCCTTCTGTGGGGTTATTTGACTTCTTTCTTCTCTTCCAAACTGGCAAATGGGAACATCATTTTGCAAAGCAGTCACCTCATGTTCATCACTGCGTTAATGACATGTTTTTTTGGTTTTAAGTGCTTAACAACGCTTAAACTTAGCGCCTCTTGGCTAGTAGTCAATACAATGCCCAGGTAAGTTATTTGGTGTTCCCAGAAAAGCTCATTCTTTTGGAAACTTTGCATGCTTGGGTTAGTGTTTATTCTCAGGGAGTTGGGAAGCTGACTTTTTCTTCTGTTCACTTATATTTTATATGCTTTCTATGGAAATGAGTTTAATTAGCATGTTAGCAAATCTGTTCACATGGTAATGTTAGTCACAAGAGTTCTAACTTTGCAGGTTGGAGAGACACAGGGCATTGATGGTTAGATGGAAGGGGACAAGCTATCTTAATGTTCATTTTATTAAGATAAAATCAGAGAGGGATGCAGGAAGAGGTCTCTTGTTCTGTGCCCATTTTCCATTCTGAACATATTTTCAGCAGTGTCTAGTAGATTTCTTACATGGCTCCCTACCATTTTTGGTTTGTGTGTACAGTTTCTTTGACTGTAAGTAGTAGCAATAGCTTTTGCTATGCTTTAACTTTATCATTACAATACTATAATTATCTCCAATCAAAGAAAAAATTACTATGTCTTACAGTGTTGTGTCATCTAAATATTAGAGACAGGCCTTTGACACCAAAAACTGATTTTATGCTGAGCACCTCCATTGATTCACTGTGTGACTACACTTCAGTTACCTTCCTGTAAAATGAATTTAAAACTAATATAAAACCAGCATGATTGTTGACTTGCAGAAGGGGGTCATGAAACAAAACTCAGAGCTGTAGTGTTCGGTGCTTATTTGGGTCTGTAATTCTTCTTGAAGAGGTGTTCAGTGGTGGTGCTGTGTCACAGTCTCCAGAAGAAGTTAAGAATACATCCATAATGTCCTTCTCTTCAAATAGAGAAACAAAACAGTTTCCATTTCATCTTTACTTTGTTTCTGTGGTCTTCGTGTAGCTGTATCCATGTTCACTAAGGATACTTCCACCTCCAAACAGCTATTTTCCGTTAAGAAGAAAATGTAATTGCAAGCAGCAATAAGAAGGCCAGCTGTCTCAGAAGTAACTTCTTGACTTCTGAAAAATCCACTTTTGGGTTGCTGCTTTTTTTGTTGTTGTTGTTGTTTTTGTTGTTTAGCAGGGGACACACATACACGCATCTTTTTGGAGGAAGGCAGTTTGGTTCCTTTAACCCATGGTCAGTATGTTCGTTCTTAAAATTCAGATGTCGAGAAGCCTGCATGCTCTTAGCTCTTTAGCAAGGAAATTGTTTTGTGTACATGGACCAGGATACAGCAATAGGATTCAGGAAAGCAAGAAAACTTTGTCAGTACTGGACTTAAAATCGGGTCCTCAAACTTCTACTGGCATCTCTGCCTTTCTTGAGGTGCCCAACCCTTTACAAAATTTGACATAAAATTTTCACAGCTTTCTTTCAAAAAATGAAATCTTCAAACTTTATTGTACTCTTTTGCCCTGTTTTCTTAAGGGGAGGAAAGTATTAAATTTTTATTGGTGTACTATTTTCCTTGACTCCCTTGCTGTTCACCTCACTAATCCAGAGGCACTTCAGCATGGGAGATGTGTATGGTATCTTGCATTCTCACATAGCCCATCATCTGTCAGGAACTGGAGATCTGTGTCTGGCATTTGTATCATTATCTGGTAAAGGCCTGGAAGGTGTGGCACTTCAGCCTGAGAATAGTAAGCTTTTCTAACAAAGAGCTCAGTCAGACGAATTAGTTTAATATTTTATTGCTCATACACACATGCGTGGATCATATGTGTAGACATATGCACAGAGCATTAATATCTCTGCTGATGATTTATTTGATGCAGTTTTAAGCCAACTTTTGAAGCAGCATAAATCATAGAGGTTTAGTTTTAAATATTATTGTTTATGTGCAAAGTATAAATATGCCACTTGAGAACTAATGTTGGGAGTCACAGTAACAACATTTTTTGACTGCTGCTATTGTCACACTGATTTTCAAGTGGTGTCGCTAAAGTCTTAAATTAAGAAAAACTGTCTGAGTTTACATTCATGCATAAAAATTTTAAAAACTGAGTATAGTAATAAAGTGATATATTACTAGCTATGTAGATAGTGTAATATTTGTTTGCAGATCTATATCATGCTAAGAATTAATTTGCTGTCTGCCAGTCACTAATTTTAAGAATGCAAGATTATATATTAGTTTACCTGGGTTTTATTTTTATTTTTTGTCTTTATTACATTGGTATATGTAATATTAAGAAAATAATTTTATTTTTATCTTTATCCTGGTATTTTTTTCCAAAATATTACCTACTCCAAGCAAAAATTTTATGCAGAATTCTAAAACGAGATGTTAGTAAACTCTGTGATGACAGCACCACTGTTAATTTTTTTGTGGTAGAAAATTTGTAAAGCAAAAAAAAAAAAAACCACGTATTTTATTTAAGTGAATGCCAGTTTTCTGAAGGACAACAAAATGTTACCAAAGTTAACAAAATGATAACTTTGTTATGGTTTGTTTGATTTGGTTTTTTTCCTCCTAATTTCTTGTAAATCAGAATAGATTTTTTTATCAGTTTCAATAACCAAAGCCTGATCTGTTCACTGTGCAGCAATAGAAATAAATTCTCTGTAATAAATGCATCTTTAAAATGCATGCAATCTATTTCAGATTTAAAATTATATGTGAAATTGTCTAATTGTGCTATTATAATTAAAATGCTAACAAGAATCAGTAACTGCCCAGTTAAAAACCTGATTTGAATGCCTAGAATAATAAGGGGAGAAATATGATAAGTAGTTGTCAATATTAAAGCAGGCTGAAGGAGGAAGGCTTCGGGCCTTGTAGTAGGTAGAATGAAACAGCAGATTTGAGTATCCACAATCCTTTCACTATTAAATTTTCAGTAAAATAAAATTACTTGTATATGAAAACATAGCCTTTCCCCAGCTCTCTTTTTTTTCCTGATCAGCTGATGAAGAGACTAGCAGCTCGCTGCTTTGCTGGCTTGTTAATTTTATCCCCACTAACTGTGATTTCCGATAGCCGGCCTGCTGATAGTGGTAAGGTAAATATCCTTTTTCATTGCCGTCTTGAAGATTCAGTAGAACTACATCACAGGCATGTGTAGGTGTGTAACACATCAAAAGTCGGTGTTCTCCGTATTTCAATGTACAACTGAGTGCTTAAGGAGAGCAATGACATTAACTGTTGACAGCCTTGCATGCTGTATTTATTATTAGCTTTTCTGGCTTCCAAGATATGCAGAGAAATTTCCTTTTCTTAATCTTCGTTAGCTGCAGTGGTTTATAGTGGGTGTCCTGCTTTAGCCAAATGAATATTAATGAATTTGTGTGCAGATTTTTTTTTTTTCTTCTTTTTCTTCCTAACTCAAGCCTCCTTCATAGTGGTTATCTGGACGCTGTGGAAGCATGATGTAAATTGTCTTTTGATTATTAAGGCCTAGTTTCAGGCTGTCCCTCAGGATTCTGCATTCGTGTTTGTTCTGTGGATTTGCACATCGGAGGATGCATAGGAAACAGATTTCAAAATCCCACTGGTGTTTTTAACATGCCAGGTTGTTTTGTGTTGTGCATCAGGTTTTGTTCACAAAATGTTTTTCAAGAGACATCGTACACAATTGAGAAAAATTATGTCTGGGCTGTAATCACTCTTTTTATATTGATTGTTATGCTCACATGATCATAAATATTAGCCATGTTTGGTGCTGTGGAGAAATGAAGGTAATTGCCTTATGATTAGAGCTCTTTCAGCTACGAGAAAGGATTGATTAGCATTTGCATGTACTCAAGGCAATATTGAGAGGCAAAAGGGACAAATATCAACATCAGTTATGTTCTGAGAAAGCATTAATCAGCCTAGTTTTAGGGTATTTTTTGTGGTCTTCTATTTTATTTTATTTTTTAATTTCCGTTTTCTCATGACCCAGTATTTTTATTTCTTTTCTTTTGTTGGCTTTCCCAAATCAAGAAAAGTTCAGATTCTTGCTTTATCACATGGATCTGATAGTCAGTGTGTGAACAGGTTCCCTTTATTCCTAGTTTGTTTTTTTGTAGCAATTTTCTTATCCCTCTGCATAGTGCTTCTGGGTCTGGCTAAAAGCATACATCCAGGTAATTGAAAATAGTCTTCATTGTTTGTGATTGTGTGTCAGGTTTGGGTTTTGGGGGGGTTTCTTTTTGCATCCCATGTTAAGAGTGTGTTTTACAGTAAAACACTGTACTGTCAGTGCTTCCGCCTATCTGTTGGTTACTGTTCTAGAAGAAAATGGTACAGTTTAGGGATGGTTTTAATGCTTAGGCGATTTAGAAGTTGCTTAAACTATTTGAAAGAGAAGTTGAGGCATTACTGCAAGAAGTACCTGTGTGTTGTTTGTGTGTACAAAGAACTGTGTGTGATCTGCTCTGGGACCTTAGCACAGTTTAGGCTGTCCTGTTTGAAAACATGCGCTATCAAAGTCTGTTTTGCATGGAGCTACATAAGCCAGAACTGCCAGTGACGTGAACAAGTGAGTGTTGTACACTTACTGACACGGTACCACAGGCCATTATTGTGTGTGAAACTGTGAGTTGGTGTGGAATTCAAGATTCAGATAAAGACACATCTGCTTAGATGATAGTGGGGTTCTTAGAACAAATTAATGCTTAGTGTGCCTTCGATTCCCAGTAACTCAGTTTCTTGTTGTACTCTTATTTATAAATAAGCTGAACATTTTGAGTTAAATTATCTGCATCCTGTAGGGTTGTGTTTTTGTTTTTAAATACAGTTTGTTATTTCCGTTTGCAATACCTCTTTTGTTTAAAAGTCATGCTTTTTGAATCCATGGTTGTCAGGCGATTGAAGACGGCAATTTGGAAGAAATGGAAGAGGAAGTCCGGCTTAAAAAACGGAAGAGACGAAGAAATGTGGATAAAGATTCTGGGAAGGAGGATGGAGAGAAAGCAAAGAAAAGAAGAGGCAGACCTCCTGCAGAGAAGTTGTCACCCAATCCACCCAAACTGACAAAACAAATGAATGCTATCATTGATACTGTGATAAACTACAAGGACAGGTGAGATGGTCTCTCTCTGTTGCATGTGTTCTCTTCCTCTCTGTTGATCTCTATCTATGTTTTTTAATGGCTTCATTTTTTATTCAGTATTTAGAAGGATTTGCTGACACAGCATTTCTGAAAAGTAATTCCACTTAGGGGCCTGATCCTGTAAGTCTCACTCTTTGTAGGGTTTTTTTTAAAAGACCCATCCAACAGGAAGCTGTTGAAACACAAACAGAAAATATAGGTATAGAGCTCCTGCTTAGAAATGAAGTTGTTCTGCTCAGGAGGTGTACTTAGAACATTTAGCTTGAGTGGGATTTTCCTTCAGTTTAGTAGTGCAGCATCTGTTAAGATTAATCTTTTCAAATAAATGGCTACAGATTTATTAATGCAAGTTAACATGGGTCTCACCATGACCTGAAAGACTGCCCCAAAAAATGTAGGACTCATATCACAAGCCTCTAAGCTGCAAAAGTCAAAACTAGAAAAACTGAGGGTCATATGTTGACTGCAGCTGAGATGGAAGGCTGTTTGTCAAGAAATCCCTGTTTTCAGCGTAACAAAATGCTAAATAGCTGGACCTTAGGAAAAAACAGCGCTTCTAATCTGAAATGTCATTTGAAGACTTCCGTTTTTTAGGTTTCCAGACTGAAAATCATCTATGCTTCATGAGGGAGAAATTATTAGTTAATAGCATCGTCAAATCAGACTTGTTTGAGAAAGTTGTATTTTTTAACTCAACTTCTGTTTACCAAATATCAGTAAATCCTTCTAGTGTGCTTATCCCTTCTTTTCGGTACGTTGGATTACTTAAATCATATAAGGAGCAATTACAAGCTAAATGAATATTAAATGCATGCAGACAAAAATGAAGAAATATTTACATTAGGTGACCCACACAAGTGTAACAGTATAATTTTTGCATATAAACAACTTTCAGTTTGTGACTTCAAATGGCAAGTTGCACTTCTTCCTTTTTTGCAGCTACTGTTCTGGGTCTGCCTGTACAAGGTTAACTTGGGCGGTAACTGGTGAAACACACAATGCTGTGATTTTTTTGGCATGTAACTGTTGAAATTAAGCATTCTGTGATCTGCGGGCTCTCTCTAGAGTACGCCAAAAAGTTTATTGCATTGGAACAGGAGTCACAGCAATGAACATGATGAGCAAGAAGCTGACTACAAACTCAATGTATTCAGCTTGCTGTGACTCTCAACTAACAGAATAGCTGAGAAGGGAGAAGTGTTTAAAATTCAGGTATTCCAGTCAGGTCTGCAAGTAAGCATCCCTTCATTTTGGATCCCTGGTCTTGAGCCTTCTCCTGAAGCCAAGCACTTCTGATCAGGGCGCCCACTTCTCATTTTTAAAATAGCGAAGCTACTTCCGCTAGCTTCCAGTAGGGGCTAGCTACTGATAGTAACTGATAGTTACTGGGGAAGTTAAGATTTTTGCCTGTTGCTTGTGCCCCAGGAAGTTCATATCTGATCTCTGTCAAACAAATTAACCACTGTGCTATTATGTAGTCATGAGACATACTGTACCCTCTCCCAGGAGCCCACATTTATGCAAGGCAGAATTGGTTCCCACTTTAAAAAGTGTATGGAGCTCTATTCTCTTAAGAATTAAAAATGCCTGTTAAACTGAGCTCTTCAGTGCGATGAGCTATGCAGAGGAGTTCTAAGTTCCTATATTCTGATTTTTTGTGAGCTAGCATCAAGCCACTCAATCCTATGAAAGTTGGGGCAGAATGGAATTGCAAATATAGGCATCATGAAGCTTGGATATCTTAACATATTGGCATTAAGGTTGTTCTAGAGTTAGATGAACATTTTCAGGATTTACAGCTTTAGAATTCAGTAGATTTTAGGCATTGGAACCCTTCAGCTTTGTTGGGGTTTCCTGTTTGTTCATCTCTGGGGTTTTGTGTGTGTAAAGGCAATTGGGGTAAGTATAGAGGGGCGGGTTAATTGGAATAAAAGTAGGCCATGAGCTTCATCTGGGGGTGGAAGGGGTTTCATTTATTTAGTATTTGTCTTTAGTATAAATTTTTAGTGATAATAGATGTTTCACCTCTACTTTATGAAAGTCTAGAGCGCTGACCTGGACCATGGAGAGCTGATTGTGTCCCAGAAGGTGGTCAGGTGATACCCATCCAAAATCCTACCGACTTTGGCCTCAGTTCCTTTGCAAAACCAATTTTATAGTCTTTGTAAGTTTTGTTGCAGTTAATAAGCCAGCAGGCAAAAAAAATCAAGAGAATGCATTGCTAAACTAATACATCTCTGTGCTTTTTCTCATGTCCCCTTGCTTTCAAGAAGACCTCTTTGTAAATATCGAACCACTTCTCTGTTCTTGTTAAAATCTTCAATTTGTAAAAAAAAAAACCTGAACATTTGAACATTTTTCCATGGTGCCCACAAACATCTGGAGTACCAGCTGGCTTCTTTTGTGTGGTCATTCTGTCTAATGTTGATGGAGGGAAGGCATGTCCAATTATTTTCCTAACTGTTTTGTGCTTGTCTTCTGCTGTAGGCATTTGGGGACAAGTACAATCCTTTCCTTCCTTATTTAAAAAGCATCCAACAAAATAGGCTGGGTTGCCTATATCTAGGAAAGCTAGAGGCTACAATAATGCATGCAATAAGCTCTAGTAAACTGAAGTTTGAGCTACACAATTATTATATAAAAGTCAAAATAAGATTAAACAGAAAAATTGGCAACATTTGTGGTAAGTGTTCAGTGTAGAAAAATGCAGCCTATGGTTCTTTGAAAAGGAAATTCAGAGGTAGACATCCAGCTACTTGCAAACCCCAGTTGAAGAACTCCGTGCAAGACAGTGGAAGTTAGCACTGTAGTCAAATTACTGTTTATCTCTGTTATGTCCTCAGTGCAAATTCTAGCTTTTTCTTTAGATTTTCCTATTTTTATGCGGTACTATATAGCAACTTTCAGATTTCCTTTCCTTCCTATTCCATGTCCCAACATGATACTGATTTTAATGAACCATTCCATTAACAATAAGTTTAATAGTTCTTACAGAGCAATTTACTGTGTCTATGGATCTATCTAGAGAACTACGAACACACTGAAGGAGAGAAAACTTTAGTGTCTCTGCTGAGATTCGATGTAACTCACAGCCTAACTGCCTAGTTTCCTAGAATTCTGGTACCTGGGGTGTCTCCCATGTAATAAAGGAAATAGTAAAAAAGGAGAAAATTGACAGAGGCATGAGGCACGGCGAAAATGTTCAACTCAAGACTGTTCGGACTCCTCTGGTGTGAGAGCCGTTGAGGCCCTTGTCAAGTTGACAATACTTGCTTCTTGCAGGCTGCTGTGCTTTGGATTCCAACATCGGGTGATGTGCTTTAAGCTTTTCTTCATGTTGATAGGCATTTCTTTATCGTACCTTTGTATTTTTCTTTGTTAACCTTGAAACAAATAGTCATACGTCAATTTGAGGAACTGTGGGGTAAGTGTTCCTAATAGTTAAGAAGTGAAAATGTTGTTGAATTCACTGCTACCCTTTAAACTGCACCTGTGCTCTTATTACTCAGCTTTAAATATCAAACCATAAAATATGTTGCCAACTGTAGATACAGAGCAGTACAATAGATACAGAGCAGTACTACAGATGCAAAGCCTTTTTTTTTTCTTGTACACTGCTTTGCCATCATAGGTGAAGCTGAGTTAATCTCTGTTTCATCTATAATGCCACAGAGTAGAGAATAAATCTCTAACGAAGCAAAAGTAAGGTAGAAAAGGTGGTCAGAATCCTCTGACTTCTAGTGACCTGATCTAGTGGGAGATGTCCCTGCTCACCCACAGCAGGGAGTTGGACTAGATTATGTTCAAAGGTCCCTTCTGACCCAAACCTTTCTATGATTCTGGTAAAGCATTTGTTAGGGTACAGAGGAAAATTATAAGATAATATGAAAGAAAGAGGAGGTCTAGTAAGTAAGGTCTGTAGTCTGAGTGAAAACAAGGAAAAAGATGTAACTGAAGGCACTGTTAGAAAAGGAACTATTAAACTGGAAAGAAGATATGATGAAAGTTCTTGAAGAATTGGTGTTGGCGTAGATCATAATATGTTAATGATATGTATTAAAAAATAAGGACTCTCCTAGCCAAAATACAAAGTTGTAAAATATCAATATTGGGATGGTATTCATGGAGGACTGAACATACTTTAAATATGGAGTAAAAGAATGGGCATGCACTAAAGTGCCTCAGAGTGTGCTATCAGGCACTTACAGACTAAAAATAGGAAACTTTTCTTTGAGTTGGAAGCTCATCAGGTGGAACTGACAGAAAAAGAATGACCTGGGCAAAGAAATTATTGATCAAAGCTAACTGTGAGCCATCAGTATTGTCCAGCCCCAAGAACAAAATAAGAGCCTGAGACTATTTTCTGTGTGGATGAAGAAATACCCAATATATGTGTATGCCATTAAATGTGAAACCATTAAAGCTTCTGAGTTGCTGTATGTAGTACTTGAATACTTCTTCCATTCAAGAAAGATAAATTTACACTGAGATAAGTGTAAATAATTCTTTCAATGATAAGTAGCATGGAAGAGTTTTGGAAGAGGAAACAGGTTGGTTTGTTTATCAAAACACAGCACAGCCTGGGAGTGGAAGGTGATTGCTCTCAGTTAATTCACCTGGGAAAGAAAGGTAGCATAAATATGGGGAGGGGAGAGTATAGAAATATGTAAAATACAGAATGGTGATCACAAGTTTATATAACTGTGAACGTTCATTAATATATTCAAGTCGTTAACTAATTGTTGTGGAACCTTTCCATATGGAATGGTGGGGCAGAAATACCTAGGTAGATTTGGATTTTGTTCCTTGATTAAAAAACTTTTATATGTTTATTGACAATACCAAGGCCCAAGAATCAGGCATCTGGAAACACCTTTCCAGTTACACAGTTGATCCTGATTCTCCAACGTAAAGTATATGCATTATCTTTGCAGACTTAATTTGCAACAATATATTTTAATCTGGAATTTTGTCGCAATTATTTCTTAAACTAAGATTGAGGGGTCTTTGGAGCCTTATACCTTGTTCTACTCTTGCAGTGTAAAACAGCTCTTTAGAAGAGGGCAAGTTGAAATGCACCAGTCCAGCATTATTGTCATACTTTTTTTTCCAGTTCTGATGCTTTTAACCTGTCTTTCCTTCCCTCACAAATTAGGAATGCCCATAGAAATGGATAATCATAGAATCATATGTGTAATATATATGTTATGCTTTCATAAAACAAAATTAGTTTCTATATCAGTTTAAATGCTTTAGCCTTTTGAAAGCAGGAACAATTTTACCGGAGATAGATTTTCTTTTTAGAATAAGGAATTTGTATGCCAAATTTGAGCTGCTGATTTTGCATCATGCACATGCAGGCTTAGTCCCCCTAACTGTCTTTTTCCTCTTTTGAAGGTTTTCCTTTATTTTTCATTTCAGAGGAAGACAAGCTGTAAGTGTAGGTTCCCTTTCCTGATTGTTAAAATTAAGTGGAGAAAAAGAATAATACTTCATACCTTGTAATCATTCAGCTTCCCTACAAATCCACTGTTCTCTTCTGCCTTGCATCAGAGTTTGATGTTTCCTGTGTAGGTGCCAGTTAGATGCTACCACTAGTTCGTATTAACTTTGTTTAGATAGCAACAGCTGACTTTAGGAGTCCTGGGACGCTGATAGCTCTGTTACATACAATGATTTTCATTTGTGATCTACCTGCTCTCTGCTCTGCTCGAATACCTCTGCATGGTATACCAGTTAACTTAACAAAGCATCCTCCCCATAGCAGGTGGCTGTTGACCACATTGTAACAAAGTTGACAGAAAACTGGAGGGTGGGGTGGTTGTGCCCTGTCCGTATTTCCTGCCTGGCGAGAGATTTCCTCTGTTTGTGGTGCTTAGCATTTTAATCATTAAAGCCAAAATGTTTAAATTTGTGCCCATACTATTCTAGTTTTGACAGGACATAGCTCAGGGAGAGAGTATTTTTTTTGTATGTGAAACGGATTTTATTCAAACTATTTCCAGCTATTTTCTTGCATTGCCAGTTTTTAACGGTTGTAAAATGGTAAGGTAAGTAGCCATTCCTAATCTAACTAGAACTTAATGATACCAACTGGTACTCGAGTATTCAAACATGCAAAGCAAATAATTCTTATTAATAGCCAAGCCAAAGTTATGGAGTACATAGCCATATGTCAAACCAAGAATTATATTTTTAAGTATTTTTACCCACTTCCATTTCAATGATGGGGTCGGATCCACCACGTATTATTGCAGTCAGTTACAAAAAGGAAGAACCATTGAATACATTTAAGAGAAATTAATCATCTCCCTGCATAGCACAGTTACTGTTGGAAGTTGTTAAATGTAGAGGAACCACCTATGCTATGTAAGCTCTTCTGATTTTCCTCCTCCACACATGATTTTTTTTAAAGAGCATCCTTGTGAGTTGCATTTGATTAGGAGTTGTCATTTGCACGCTGTGGTTCTGGTTGTGAGCACTCTGACAAGGGCAAGCTTTCAGCACTCTTCATTTTACCCACTCTAAATTGAATTTCAGTGTTTGTTAAAAGTGTGAAATTTGCCAGAAATATAAGAACGTCTTGCAGTTTCAGCTTCATAGTTGTCTCTCCTTTTGATTGCAAAGGAGAAAGGGTATTGAGAGTAGTAATACTTTTGACAGGTCAGTGGCGGCTTGCTTCTGGCCACATACTGCCAGGGAAAACAAATACAAAAGGAACCTCATATGAATGAGGCCTAATTGTTCCTGCATTTAATTCTACTGAAGATAATACTGACTAAATGGGTGGGCATATATGCTTGTATGCACCTTGTAGGCAGTTTGACAAAGATGAGGGAAAATCAGAAAAACTGAGCACAAATATTTTTCTAAGCAAAAATATTTTTTAAATTAGCAGTATTTCTTAATCATTTTTAACATTTTTTAAAAGCATCTTTTTTATGTAAGTGCAGATAAGACTAGCATGTTGAGCTGACACAGTAGCAGTGAACTGTCACTCAGTTCTTTCAGAGTCGGGTCTTTTAATTTATTCTGGTCCTTCTTCCCTTCAGCATGTATCCTGCTAGTTGCTAGGCAACCGTGATTTTTACCGCACATGATTTTTATGTGGTAGTTGCTGTGGTTATTATTTTCTAATTACAAAAGTGGGGACAGGGATTAAAATGAGAGTTGCATTAATAATTACTAATTTTCTCCTGTTGTATCCACAACACAGCCATTTGAGGTTATGTAAGAAAAGGTCACACTGATTTACAATACAGATGCACATATACAAAGGGAGTAGAAGATAATATTTCTTTGTGAGAGGAGGTTCTATGAAAATGATAGAACAGAATAAGCTGTTATTGATCTGAGTAGACAAAATCAGGCACTAGTCTTCTGTCTGTTACATATTTCATGCCCTTAATGCTTTTTCTTTGACAGCCTTAAATGCTTCTTAGTAATTAATTTTAACAAGGAAAAGCTTGAACGTTTTCTGTGGCATTCTTAGTTTAATAGCCTGTGTGAACTAATCACAGTTGCCTAGATTTATATATTGAAAATAGAATATTGCTGTTTAATAATTTGCTACTCATATTTTTAATATTAAATACAATATAGGGGTGGGTGTGTCGATATAAAAAGAGAAAAAAATTATATAGCCATGAGACAAAAAGCTCTACAATCATCAGGAGCTTTTAAAATAGGACAGGCATGCTAAACATGTTCTAAAATTTTATCAAAATTAGATTATTTGTAGCTATTTTCTTTATACTGAAATAATTTTATTTGTTGTTAGATTCTGAAGTGTAGTGGAAGCAATGCCAGTATCAGCGGTTTAGTAATTTTTTTTCAAATAGATATTTCTGTTAAAAGAAAGCTGCTGAAGTTTAAACATAGCAATGATAACTCAGTCCTTCTGCATAGCAAATCCAGATTCATACTGCACAAAGTTTTGAAAGCAAGTTTTCACACTTTTAAAAGTATTAGCTTACATCTATATCATATGTCAGCATATTGCACAGATTTATTAAAACACCTAAGTTTGTGAAGTCAAGCACACAGAAAAATAGGATGTAACAGAAACAGGGTGGACACCTAATGTGCTTTCCCTCAGGAAAGTATGTTACAGTATGCTGTGTAATGGCATGACAGTGTACTGCTTTGCTTTGCTTTTCCTCAGGACTAGTGGCTTGCATATACAAGGTGGGCACTGATCACTTAATGAATGGCTGAACTCCCCCCAGGCTTCTTTATAATATTCATAAGGCATCTGAATGTTTTGCAGGCACAGAACTTTTTTCACGTCATTTTATTCTCATTTTACAAATGAGGAATAGAAACTTAAATTTTAAGACACCGTTTGGGCACCAGAGATCTGATTTCTCAGAGGACTTAGTGTTCTATAGTTTCAGAACAAACTTCATTGATCTCAGTTGCAGCTGTGAGTACTCAACACTTCTCTTTATTAACAAAAAAAAAAAATGTGCAAAGAAGCAGAAACACCTGTTAATTTAGTCAGTTGTGTAGTGTGTACTTAATGCATTGCTTTTCCTTGTATTGCTTCCAGTTTCTCTTTGAGAGGGCGATCTGAGATAAAGGCAAGTTCTGTCATGTGGCATGAGATAGTCACTCACATAGATCATTAACAAGATTGGTGCCTTTAAATCCATAGTATAAACACCTTCCACTGCGACAGGGGAAGCAGGAAAGTAACGAATTTGTCTGGTGTGAATCAGTACTGAAGGAGAAGGGACGTGCAGTGGCCTGAGTTTCACAATTATTTGCTGGCAGAGAAAAATTATAAGACTTGGGATGACAATTATGTGGTTTTTTAATGATTTCGTTTCTTTCAGTAACAGGGTACTTGACAAATACATTAGATCTGTTGGGTGAAATTGCTAGTAACTGCCTGGAGTGTGAGGTGCAGGTGATCTGTTGGGCTATCTACCCCAACTGCTGTACAGGGTAGAGAGATGTCACTCTCACCTTCCCTGACAGGCATGCACAGTACACCGCCTGGTCTCACCGTGCAGCAGCAGCACCCAGAGGTGCGTTCATCCATGTGCCATAATCTTGCTGTAACCTAGGAGGCAGCCTGGCAGTTACTGCTAAGCAGGCAAAGGGAACAGCTTCTGCTGCTGCAAGTCAGACGGAAGTTGTCAGGATGAGTCAGAGTCTTTTCGTTTCTAGGTTTGCACTGCATGGAAAAATACTCTAGCTGGCAGTTGGTGCCCAGGATATCGGTTCAATAACACTGATTGGCAAGCTGCAGTTAGAATGTTTGCATTCTTCTCCTCTCTGATGCAAGGTATATAAGGAGCAGCAGTGTCCCAGGACTAAACAGAGAACAATAAGAAATCTTGCATTAAGTAAACAACAGCTACTTAGGAAATTCTGTTTGTTCCTACTTGTTCATTGGTCTATCAGGTCCATAAGGAAAATAGTATCTCCTCAAATTCTGATGCCACTTCAGGTGTTAATAAATGCCTAAGATATAGCAGGCATTCGTGTCTTCCATAAAGGGCAGAGCTGTTCTGTGCTTTTTGTCATTCTCCACAGCAGAATTGCCTCAGTTAACCTTCAATTCAGTTTCAGTTTAATGTGGCTGGTAAGATCCCACACCACTGTGGAGGGTGACTGCAGGAGAGAAGCTCAGGTGGAGAGCAGGACTTGGCAGCCTTCTTGCCCAACTCTTGTAAAGGTTTGGTATTCCTCAGCTAACAGCCGAAGATGCAAATGAGAAAACAGGTCCTTTTTAGAGTAGCTGCAAGAGAAGGAAGCATGTGAGTGTGGACTGGGAAGTGCTTGTGAATGCTATGTGCAGTGAATTACAGTTCCTTTCAGCAGAGTTTTTTTCTGCTACTTTGTGGGAAAAATGACAGGCACACAGGAGGGGGGAAAAAAAAAAGACTAAGCCCATAAGTGCCACCAATGCATTTCCTCTCCAGGTGACTTATAGCCATGTATTACTTGCAAAGCCACAAATAAGAAGATTAAAAAGACTCCTCAATTTGGAAGTGTTAAAATAACTATTAATAAAGGATGAACAATGGGAAATCTGGAAATCTTAGAAATTCTGAACACCTGTAAGTCGTAGGCAATGTTCCTAGAGTGTGAAAGCTTTTTAGATAACCCGTCACTGTATTTTAGATGACTGAAGTACAAATGGCAGTAGTGATTTTCAATAAAGTTAAAATGATCTTCCCAGAAACCTAACAGTCATTAGTAGAAGTTAATAATTTTGTTGTTGTTGTTGCATCTAGTTAGTCTGATAGCAATCAGCATCTGGTATAATGGAAATCAGTATTAACAAATTGTTTGCTATGATGAGGAGGTATGAAACAACTATAAAATAACCAAGAAGATGATAAACATATAGTGACAGGAGGAACACTGGCTAAAAACTATAAAACAAAGCGGAGAGAAGGATAAGACTGTACTCGGCAATGTACTACAGAACTCAGATTCAAATCCTCATCCTGCTTCTATAAAGCCCCTTACACATATGATCCTGTAATGATGGTGATGTGTTAGGACAACAGCACGAAGGATATGTTTCGAATTGTAAATTAATTATCTGTACCAAATCTAAAAATCAGAGCAGTGTTCAATTTCTAATTCTTTGGAAGAAAAATTTGTTCTTTTTCTTTTTTTTTATTTTTATGTTTTCTTTTTAGATTGTATCTGTGTATGTGGTTTTTGTCAGAAAGTTGTAGTAATTCTTTGCACTGTGGGATTGTTCTTCTCAACAGCTCAGGACGGCAGCTAAGCGAAGTCTTCATTCAGCTCCCGTCTAGGAAAGAATTACCAGAGTATTATGAATTGATTAGAAAACCAGTGGACTTCAAGAAGATAAAGGTAAGAACCTTTTTTGGAAGTGAAGATTCCTCCATTTCTTTTTGTTGTACAGAAGGGGGAGCATGAAGTCATCATTAAAACTACAACAACATGAATATTCATGTACCTGTATTTGTGACTTGCATTTTAAACCTTGTTACACACCTTGCTAGGAATTTTGGTTAGTGTACATTGCAGTATATCGCTGTAATTTCGAAGTCAAATCAAAATGTAGTGGTGTGACATGAACGACACTTTCAGAGGTGACATCTCAGTGTCTTTTTCCAAAGACCTAATTGTGAATCTGTAAGCACATCTTTGGTAAAAACACAGTGTTTGTGAATGTTTAATGGTTCAGGGGAATATAGTCATCCCTAAACTAGCATCACATCTTGGAACAGCCAGGTCAGATCCAAACACAGTTTGGCAGATGGGGTTTAGGCGGCTTGTTGCGCGTTAGGTGATGTCATAACTCTATGACTTTAATTCATGTCACAGCTTATTTTGTTTCTGTGCTAGAAGGGAGAAACTGGAACTCCTTTTACCAAAAGAGCTCCATTTCTGTTGCTTTTGTCCCTTCCAGTTCACACAGCAATTGCTTAATTTATACTCTCTTACCCTGGTGTATTTTTTGAGTAATGTGTTAACAATATGTTATAAGACTGACTTTGTTTGTTTTAAACAGATACTTGTCTTGATGCTTAGGTAAAATTTTTAGAGAGAAAGCTTTTAATGTGTTGAAATCAAATATTAATTTAGTGTCCTGTTTGCTGTTCTTCTTTCTGCACCACTGCGCGTCTGTACTTCATTTCCTCAATAAATGCAACAGGAAAGAATTCGCAACCATAAGTATCGGAGTCTTGGAGACTTGGAGAAAGATGTCATGTTGCTGTGTCACAATGCTCAGACATTCAATCTGGAGGGATCACAGGTCTGAATGAACCACTTTGTGTCAAACATACAGGTTTCCCCTACCTAATGTTTTGAGTGCTTGTGGATTATTATACTGTGTGTACAAACCCTGTTTTTTAATTCTTACTCTGAATACAGAAGAGTGCCAAGATTCTTAAAATCATCCAGAATTCACTGGACACAGCTGCAGTGTGTGCATGCAGAGAAATTGATTTTGATTTTGACTCTAATTCTGAGATCACTTTTTTTTTCCTCATCTGTGTGTAGTTTAGAGCTGCTGTAGGACTATTTGAATCTATGGCAAAAGGCAGTGCGTGTAGAGCGATACACGAGCTTGAATTTACCACAGTGGGTGATAGAAGGAGCAGATGTAACAGTACAATTTAGGACAGGCTGTTGAGGAAATACTTTGTAGCCTGCTCTTCTGTTCTGCTAATGGAAGATGCAAATTCAAGGTTTGTCCAGCAGTAAAGCATTGTGTATGAAGCTTTATACTCTCTGAACACTCTGGTAAGTTTATTTTAATGTTGAAAGATCAGTTTCCATTTTAAGAGACAGGATTTTTGTAGATAAGGTCCAAATAGTGTGATGCAAACACGATATTAAATTGAAACAGAGAAGATTAAGACAGCTCCTGTAATGTGGAAGAGGAAAAAGGTTATATTAAAAGAAACCTAAGTAAAAGTAAGCTGAAGGCTGATGCTGCCAATACTAATGCATCCTTTAAATTCCTGAACGCTACTGATGTTCCTTTCCTGAACTGGGGAGTTTATATTAAAATTTGAGAATTAAAAATTAAAACTAGCATGCAATTAAATGTTAAGGATTGTTGAATACAGGTTATAATTTTGTGATTTTTTTTTTTTTGTGTCTAGAGACAGATAATTTTTCTGTAATACGTATCTGCAGTGTTTCTACTGTCTTCAGTTATATGGAAACAACATATAAACAAATCAGCTAAAAATATTTTAATAAGAAAAATAATGATGATAGGAAGCATGAGACAATATTTTTCTGCATATCCAAATTTAAATTGCCAGTTTACTCCTTACTGCTTAGTGTGGCTCTTTAGTCACATAGCAGTAAAATAGCTATAAAAACTGGAAGATAACAAATGCAAAAGAAAAAAAAAAAACACACACACCAAAAAAAACACAACAACCACCGAAAAGTGAAGGAAAGCTAATACCAAAAAGTGTCACCAAGACTTTAGAAAATGGTAGAAGTTCGTAGGGGAGGTAAAAAGAGACACAGAAAAATCAGTAGGTAAATCGGAAAAGTGATGAAATTATTCTCATTGGAATGACTCAAGTTGCTGATGGGTCTCCTGTTAGGCAGAGGTGGTAGAATTGACAGGAATAATCCTGAGTGGGTAGAAATGTTCAGTAGATATTGCTGCTCTGTTTGGAAAGAACCCAACCTGTATCAGAGGGTTGCAGTATAATTTTCCATTCCAGTGTACCAACATTAATTACCAGAGCCAAAAACTCACATCTTAGACTTTGGATTTTTTTGTTATGGTTTTTTTTTTTTTTTCTGCTAAGTTCTTATACCATTTATTTTGGTTTACAGTGAATTGTGGGACACTTCTGCAGCAGTTCTTCAGTTTTTAAGGCTGCCTCATGTTCTTTGTAATAATTCGGGTCCACCTTTGCTCTGAAATACCAGTTCACTTCAGTAAACTACATCACTTGAGTGTGCACCCAAAACCAAAAATTCAGGCAGTTGTTTAAGTACACAGTGACTTTGAGTGAAATTCTGTGTGTTCATTCTGTTAGTATGATGCATGCTGCTTTTCCTTGGAGCAAAGCAGTTCCACCTGAGCTGGAACCTTCTGAGGGTTTTTCAGGGAGGGACAGACTTTGTGTTTTGAGGCTTCTGTCCTCAATGTAACCTCAGTGATTTGAAAAGTTTTTCATGTTGTAAGTAACGGTCAAATGAAACACAGACATGTAAGGGGGTAAAAATAGTATGTGTCTATTGAAACAGAAGACTTGTCATGAATGTTGTCCCTTGTCATGAGGTTCTGTTGTCATTGCTTCTCCCTTTCTGAAGGAAGTTCCACTGTCATTGCTGCTTTTTTTAAAAAAAAAAACAACAAACCTGTTGCAATTTTATTTTGGTCAAAATAGGAAAACTTCTATTTGTGCAGCTTTTCCTGAAGTAGCACCAGGTTTTTTTCTGGATCAAAACAGATACTGACTATTACAAATAGTTCCACATTAAGAAGGTTAAAGTAATTTTTTAAAACCCTTTATTTCCTTAGGAAATTCTGTTTAAAAGTCTGGGTCACAGTGATACCTTAAATATATAGTGACCAGCGTTAAAAATTATAATGTATGCATCCTTAATTCTTTTTGTCTTAGAAAAGTGTTTGGGCTGAGAAAGGACAGCAAGGTTAGTTGAAACACCCATTCCTAAGAACAATGGCATGCTAGGCCTATGCATAAGAAAAATAAATGATCCTTGGGAGGAACTCAGGGACTTCTATTGATAGCTGACTTGAAAAGAGAAAGTCAATAATCATATGACTTTGAGGAAGAAAGCTGTGCGGAGTCACAGCCCACTAATGTCATAAGACAATAGGAGAAAAGCCTTTTCAATACATTTGTGATCATTATCTATATGTCAAGAAATTTTACCATGGTCAAGAGCAGTCAGACATCTCATAATAAAAAGGAGAGGTACTTACAGAATGGGGAACAATCTGCAGTAAGAAGCAGTTTTTCCTGGAAAGGACCTGGTAGTCAAGTGAAAAAAGAGAGATTGCATGTTTCATGTAAAGTATTCTGAACACAGTTTTTGTGATTAATTTTGTTGAACCTGCAAAGCATTAGAACAGTTTTGTCAGTTCTAACATACCGATTGAAAGTCTGTAATTTAGCCAAAGGAGGAGTATGACAGCCAAGGTAGTTCAAGTGATGATGATGAAGAAAACCATCTATGACTCTGTACCCTTCCATTAACAATCCTTAATTGTCTAGTGCTGAATTGTCCAGTGCTTGTCTTCTGATGTTTTACAAAATAAAATGCACAAGCTCATTTGTTAAGGTGATTATGAAGTCCTAGATACTCAGTAAGACAACAAGATTTTAACTGTGATAATCTAAGTGTGTTAAAAGCCAAATGTAGTGTTCTCACTCTTGAGTCCCTTCATGCTTGAGGTTAAAGAGAAAATCTGATGTACCCAAGCTACTTAGCAAGCTACAGAATGTTTGAGAACAGGTGCTAAGTTTAGAACGAGCACTGATTATTATTTTTTTTCAGTCTTTGTAGATCTGAGAGGAGGGAAGGAATTAACTGCTTAGGATAATTTAATTTTCCTTGTAGCCACTTTGGATTTCAGAAAGAACTAAGAATAATTAACATGAGGGTTAGCCATTTGTCATTATCAACTGTATTGCTAGACTATTACCCGTTTTTTAAATTAAGGTGCTTACTGTTGGTGTCTGTTGCTTTGACAGTTTTTCAAGGCTGTTATGATCTAATGGAAATACACAATCGTTTCTGGGGTAATAAAAATAATACATAAAACACTCTAACTGGAAATTTTAGATGTAGTACATTTTAGAAGTTGTATTTTTGTGGCTCACTATTGATAAATTTCTTCATTTAGATCATGAAAAATTAATGTTGGCATTTCTTGTAAAATTCATGCAACAAGCATTGTTACTCAGTATTTGAAAAGGCCATATACTCTGGGTTTGGACTGAAAATTAAGGTCTATGCTGTGAATTTTTTATATTGCTTGACTTTACAGTTCTGACATAGGTTTGTATTCATACTGTAGATCTATGAGGATTCCATTGTTCTTCAGTCTGTGTTCAAAAGCGCGCGACAGAAGATTGCCAAAGAGGAAGAAAGCGAGGATGAAAGCAATGATGATGAAGATGAAGAAGAAGAAGAAGAATCAGAATCAGAATGTGAGTCCCCTACTCTAAATACTGAAAAGAAAGTGCATCTGGGGATGGAAGGGGAAGTTTTCCAGCTTCTGCATGGAAACTAATTTTAAGGGTATATTTTCTGTTGGTGAAAATAACTTCTTACTTAGTTTGCTACTTTGGGTGATAACATTCAGCTTAAATCTTTTGGCTGTATGTTCTGGCTATACCTCTTAGAGTATAGTAAACTATTTTTAAGCCAGAAACAAATAACAGAGGTGCTTTGTGGAAGCAGGTCTGACTGGCCATAAGTGAGTATAAACCCTTCTGGTCCTGTTCATGTTATTTGTAAATAGAAGTAGCTGGAAAGGCCAGAGACAGTCTTCACCCACTTTCTGAATCCCTTAATTTCACTTTCTGCATCCCATAATTTCACTTTCTGCCACTCGCACCTATCTGCGCATACTGTCCAGCTACCCCATCTGTCTGGTTACAGGAACTGTAGTACTTGGCCCTGAGTGACTCTTCCACGTACATCACGTGGGTGTGCAAAGTATGCGGCTTCGGCTGTTTGTTTGGAAATGAGTGGGTATTCTGGAATCAGGAATTTAACATGTTCTTCAGAAAGGTGTCAACTCAAAATTTGCCAGTCACCTCCACATAGCATTTCTGTAGTTCAAAATATATATTAAAAAAAAGTCTGTTGGTACAAAGGATAAACATTTGAATGTGCAAGGAAGAAAATATTCTTAGATCTTCTCAAAGGACCATATGCTACCTGCAGACACCATGCATTCTGAGATGTGCATGGTTGACTTAATGTTACTCTTCATAGTTTAACAGAAATTATTGTTAAAACTATCAAGAAATAGAGAAGTAAAAGTACATACCTCTGCTTCATTGTTCCACAGCCTAGAAAAAGAACAGAGGGGAATATCTTTTCAGGCTGCTACCAGGGGTGAATTTCTGTGAACAGAGATAGAGTTTAAAAGTTGATAAGTGAAAGTCACATTTCTGTATGCTGTTAAACTTTTTGCAGCAAAATCAGTGAAAGTCAAAATCAAGCTTAGTAAGAAGGATGAAAAAAGTCGGGAGAAAGGAAAAGGCAAGAAGAGACAAAGCCGGGCAAAAGCCAAACCTGTCGTGAGTGATGATGATAGTGATGAGGATCAAGATGAAAATGTAAGTTTTGTTCACTGAGACTGTGGAAGTGGTTGCAGTGATTGCGTCTCTGCCCTGTCCTGCTTGCTGTCAGAATTTCCAACTATTCATGCTTCAGCACATTTTTTATCTGTATTGATCATCTTGAGAGAATTGGGAGGGAGTGTTAACTGTATATGGGTGTGCTTGTGAGATCTGGTCCCAGTCCTGAAAGACATTAAAGTCTAAGAAGTTTTGAGCTTATTTCTTGGAGCTGTTCCTACTTTCATTGAACCTTTAAACCTATTTTCTTTTGTCCACAGACAAAAACCTCTTAGCTTCATTGATTCCTCACACCCCCACCCCACACCCCACACCCCACCCCCCACCCCCCGGGTGCTTCTACTGTTGCTACAAATGAAAACAGATCTCTTCCCAGTTGTTTTTAAGTAGTTGGGTAGAAAGAAAGATCTGGTGTTTCCTGACTCTGAGTCTTTCCTTCTCTAAAGAAGTCTATAGCAATTAAATGTAATGCCATGAGAGAGAAATATTAGATAACATGGTACCTTTCTTAAGGCTATCTTGATTTGTCAGTTTAACTGTAGTTTTTCTTCCTTATACTTTTTTTCCTTCTTTAACAAATTCCACAGACTAGCTGGCAAAGAATTTCTGACTTGTCTTGTGTCTCTTACCTCTAGGACCAGTCGGAAGCAAGCGGAAGTGATGATGAGTGATCCATAGGGTTTATTTTCTTGGCAGAACTGACCCCTTCCCCTTCTCTTCTCCCTTCTCCTATTTTACACCCAGTGAATTCATTTTGTCAAATAGACATTGGGTTGTTTCTGTATTCTCATTCTCTATAAATTAGCTCTAGGGTAGTGCCAGACAAACATATGATATCATGGTGTAAAAAAGGACAAAAATGTAACATATTGTGACCAAATGGGCCTCAAAAGATTTAAAAACAAAACAACAATTAAAAAAAAGCTTTTGATGGAAAATGTGGGTGGATAGTATATTTCTGTGAGCTGGCTTTAGCTTGGAGATGGTTTGATTGTGCCTATCATTTGATAGGATGTTTTTCAGTGGCATCAGAAAGACAAAAAAAAAAAAAAAAGTCTTTTGTAGCATTGATATAACCAGGAGAAGCCATTAAAAGCCACTGGTTATTTTATTTTTCATCAGGCAGTTTCAAAAGTTTTAATTTGTTCTGCATTGGGTTTTTTACACTGTGGTACATATATGCAACTTTGTTTAATAGCTTATAAATGTACAGTAGTTAGCCTTCATCCACCTTGTCCCATATACGTTTTTCCACTTTATGCTTGACGATCTTCAGAAAAGTGCTTTTTGAATTGTATCAAATTTATGGCTACTGTAAACTTTGCTTAACTTTTCTTTCCTCAATTAAAAAAGTTGGGTTAAAAAATGCTATTGAATATTGCAATCTATATAGTGTAATGGACGGCTTCTTTCATCAGCCTGATCTTCTGTGTTACCAATATGGATTATCACCTTTTCCCTAAAGTGTACTTAATCTTTGCTTTCTTTGCACAATGTCTTTGGTTGCAAGTCATAAGCCTGAGGCAAATAAAATTCCAGTAATTTTGAAGAATGTGGTGTTGGTGCTTTCCTAATAAAGAGATAATTTAGCTCAATAGATGCAGCCTTGTGTTATGAGTTCCACAAAAATCTTTTTATAGCAGGGACAAAAGGGCAGGAATGTCTCCTGTAGAGAGGTCCACTGTGGTCTGTCCTGAATGTAAAATCAGAACTCATTCAAATACCATAGAAGTATCTTCAGAGATGGAGAGAAGATATGCAATGCATGTTAAAATAAGACTAATAAAACTGAAGTAGTAAAATAACACTTAGTAAATAATGTAAAATAATGCTTAGTTTTAGCAATTTCACACATTTCATTCCCAGTGTGTGCTCCCTGTGAATGGAAGACCCTGTGTTTCACAGAGATACCACTGACTTGAGGGACACACTGATGAGACCAACGTCGGAAGCAGCTTTGCAGAAAATGACCTGGTGGTCCTGGTGGGCACCAAGTTGAACGTTAGCCAACAGTGCACCCTTGTGGCAAAGAAGGTTAACAGTACCCTGGACTGCTTTAGGAGGAGCCTTGCCAGCAGGGTGGTGATCCTTGCCCTCTACACAGCACTAGGGAGATATATCTGGAGTGCTTTGTCCGGGGTGGGGCGGGCTCCCAAGTAGAAGAGAGGCATGGACGTACTGGAGCAAGTCCAGTGAAGGGCCACTAAGATGGTTAAAGGACTGGAGCATATGACATACAAAGGGATGCAGAGAGAGCTGGAACTGTTCAGCCTGAAGAAGAGAAGGCTCAAAGGCACCTCATCAAGGTAATTAGTGTCTGAAAGGAGGGTGCAAAGAAGGCAGAGCTGGGCTATTCTCAGTCACAGGACCAGAGGCAGCGGGCACTGACTGAAACACAGGTTTCCTCTGAGCATTAGGAAAGACTTTTACTCTGGGGGTGACTGAGCCCTGGCACAGGTTGCCTAGAGAGGTTGTGGAGTCTCCCTTCTTGGAGATATACAGAAGCTGTCTGGACATGGCCCTGAGCTACTGGCTCTGGGAGGCCCTGCTTGAGCAGAGGGCTTGGACCAGATGACCTCCAGAAGTCCCTTCCAACCTCAGCCACTCTGTGATCCTGTGATACAAGTTCTCAGAAGCCATTCTGTCTCCTGTGACAGTTTCGTAAGACCATATATAAATGTTATTTTTTCACTTCAAAATGAACAAAGTCTACCAACCCATTATGCATGACAAGAAACATCTGGCAGTAGGCTTCAGTCACTGCTGGCCTAGACTGGCATCTTAGATGTAAAAGGCACAGTATCATGTTACCCATCCCCAGGGCGCCTGGTGACTTTGCAGTGACCCAGTTTGATTTATTTTTCAAGAACTCATTATTTACAGATGAGTGTTCAGCTGAAGAATAAAATGAACCAAGAAGACCCAACACCTCTGTGAAAAATGAAAGTAACTTTTTTTAAAATCAATAACTATAAGCCATATGAGGATATCGGTTTCAATGAAGAAATACATTTGAATTCTTAGCTGCAGTTTTTGTTTTATCAGGTTTAAGTAATTTCAAAATATTTTCTATTTCCCCTCTGAGTTTCAAGAAAAAAATGCAATTATTTTTATCATTAGATTAAAATTGATTTGTGATTGTTAAGTTGTGCCTATGCCTCTGCTGCGATTGGTCCTGCTATTTTGCTTAGGATTTTAATTTGTTTCTACCCAGAGTGATCTTTTAATTGTTATCTTGCTCTTTGTCTGTATGAATTTATTGCATTTTGCAAGATGAGGGTACCAGATATGCTGGTAATCTCAGCATATCACTATATGAAGAAGGTTCTAGCTAAATTGTTGTCATACGTAACCTTCCAAATTTTTTACACGACGAGGAGGAAATCTTTTTTTAAGGTAGGTACAAATCCATGATAAAGATGGAAGCACACTTTTTCTTTTACAGGATTCCCTTTCTAGTACAAAGTTACATGCAAAGCTCTTGGAATGCCTTTTGGACAATATACAAATAAAAGCACAATGCTACAATCCATATGGAGGGAAATTAACTCATTTCCTACCTTAATTTCAGCAAATTGTCACATAAAATTGGAAATGGTGTAGCTTTGAGGAAGTTAAGCACAGTGAAGTAAACAGAGGGAGGTTTTCTTGTTGCATCTGCGTCTCCTGGGAAGTATACAGCAGTGTAAGTGGGCCAGATTAATAACATTTAACAGCTTTTATACATTTCAGGTGCTATTAATATTCTTTATTTTCTCACACCTTCTGAAAGAAACAAAATGGACTAAACTCATTAATATAAATGGCTTCCTGCTTAAATGTGTTTGGTCCTCAATGCAAAGTATTGCACTGTTTTCAGTGCTATGTTTTCAGACTGCCTTTCTCACTGCTCACTCGGTTCATGAATAAAGCTGGCAGTTCAGTGATTTCTGAGGCAGAGAGACACGGCTGGGTGTGTCATTGCAAATACTGCCACAGCTGCTGTGCACTGTAAGACAAAGGCACAGCTGATGCAGTAGTAAGCCTCAAAGTGGAGTGCAATTATTAAGCTGTTGGCACATGCTCAATCCTGTCAACTACCCGGGCAGGACGTTGATAGCTCTATTAATAATGCACAGTCTACGGTCACTTTTTCATTAAAAATGCTTGGACAATAGGGTTTACTTGAACACAGCGTCTAGTCTAGAAAACGGGTCAGATCTTAAAAATGAATTTAGAAGTTTTTATGAAGGCATTTTCAGACTGGTCTCTTACTTTCCCCTCTGCTCATCCCCTGAAATATTCTAAAATTCCTGCAAAAAAAAGTCCATTCTCGATTTTGAATAGGGACTTGAATTGCAAGCTGAAACATGAATGTAAATCAAGTTCTGTGGGTTCACAAAAGGGGATAGCAAAAGCATTTATGTGTGCGTTGACTGTAAGGAAGAAGGGGAAATCGGTTCAGTGCAGGCAAAGAGGTGAATGACACACAATTTTGACTCCATTGCAGTAGAATTGTATGTCATATTAGGAGTCACTCACCTCTAATCTTGCTGTGCCGCACAAGGGATAGACGGTAGATGAGACAGAAAATAAGGGGAGGATGTGAAACAAGTTACCAGTCAGCATTTCCCTAGTTCTATTTTACTGAAACTGGACATCCCATTCAGTGGGGACAGAACTTTTTACTTTGGGACTGTGCATTCATGTTTAAACATCAAGGACCATGCTTATGCTTGGGGTAACTTTGTTAATTAAAATGAAAACCAAAAATGCCAGGAAGGATTATCCAGAGGTAGCCTGCTTATTCTCTTTGAGGGAAGTCAGAAAGTCAGATTTTATCCAACAATTATATGACATATGTTTTGTGTCATACTTTAAGTTAACTGGAGGCTGCAGCATCACTCTCTTGTTTCCCTTTAACAACCCAGAACTCACCCTCTTAGATGAGATGTGATTGGTGCAGGCATATCTCTACTTCTTTTTGATGAGGAGGTCACCTCCTTTCCAGGCACTAGTCCTTGTCTCTCCATTTGCTTTACTTATGAGGGTTGTGAATGTGGCAATATTTACCATACTTCTGACTCTACATTCACACAGAGATAGGTCTGCTGAAGAACATGTTGAATTCTCTGCTTTGATCTGATACTGTTGTGAGGTAAAATATTCCCCTGCCTCTTATAAGGAGCTTGTATTTCAATCTAGATGGTATTTCACCTCTGTCCTTAGAGCAGACGTGCTAAGAAAATAATTATTCTCCAATTAGATGATGAAAGCTTGTGTTTTCTTCCCGCGTATACCAAGGTGGTGTCAAAGGCTGAATCACAACAAATAACTGCAAAGTGAATTTCTTGCATTTTTGAAGTGACCATAAGACTTGTTTTGGAAGTTATACTTGATACAAGGACCATTTTCATGACAAATTCCGGCTTGGGCAGCTCCTTCCTGAGTTTGTGCTTGGTATTCCGTGTCATATTTTCACAATCCATTGCCGTGGTGACATCTGCTGATGCTTTTACCACTTTTATCACTTTTGATGGTCTTGATGGTTTTAAACTATGTATTGCATCATCTGCTACCTGTGAATATAACTGTTACATCAGCTGTCCTCACATGAGGAGGTGGAGATTAAAATATAGGGAAGACCCCAATGCTAAGACATTAATTCACTGCAAATGAAAGAGAACTATTCTATATACCAAACATTATTTTCTTTCTCTGAAACAGCCATAGTTCCTAGTGGAGATGAATTTATGTCCATCTGTATTATTTGTATTATGGTTTATATCCATTTGACTGTAGTAGTATCTATTATGTGCATTCTCCCTTTGGGCTTCCAGCAGAGTCGTTCTTCTGTCCATCCCCTTCTATTGAAATCAGTTTTATATGCACTTGGATGCCTTACAGACTTGAAGCAGTGACTGCTTCATTATGCAGCTCTACTTCCCATCTCCTTTGTCCTTCTAGCAAGAAATGAGAGGGAGAAGGAGGAAAAAGGCATTGTCTGGCCATTCATTTAGGGGTTCTCATTTTCTGAGACCAGGACACCTTGTTGCTATTAGTGCTGTTGTCTGCAGGTGCAACCCTAGGGACACGTCAGTGCGCCTGCAGTTCTTGAAGTTTCTTTGAGCAGTTCTTAAGGTCAAGGAACAAAGCAGTGAAGCTGAGTATGTCTGACATTCTGCTGATGCACAAAAGACAGTAAGTGTTCCATGTCAGTGCACTTAAAAGCAGTAATTAAAATAGGTATGTTAAACTTCAAAATTCATTTAAACTACATAAGGGGTATTCTTATCAAAGTAAGAGCATTTTACTTCTGTTTTGGGAACCCTTTTAGACCAACTTCCATCCTGCACCACTGGATGAGCATTTTATGCTGTTTCTTCATGCCATCCTTACGCCCTACTGTTTCTGTGCGACAGTCAAGATTTAGATCCTGGTCATCCTGAGGGCTTACAGGAAAATCATTTACCTTGCATCATTAATGGAATTCTTCACTACTACCTGGGAATCTGGAAGGTACAGGGATGCTGTGTAGCAGGGCCCATACTAGAATCTAGGGGCATTACACTGATGATTTCCCTGAGATGGACAGGTTAGAAAAAAAAAAGGGCAAAAAAAAGCTTGTCCTATATCTGGCAAGTTGCTTATTTCTGCTTAGGAGTAAACAAATTGAAAAGAATATTACTATTTCTCATATGTCACTCAGATTTAATTCAAAGCTTCCTCCTCATTCCCAGAACATAAATGCTGGGTTCAGCCCACTTGAGACCAAGCCACCAAGCCATAGGTTAAAGGGAGAAACGAGTTTATTCTTCATAAATACTCCAGTGACACATTTTTTCTTGGGAGGTGTCATGCAGTTATTCTGTCATTCTGACTGTGCCTGGGGCTGGCACTCTGCCTTTCCAACTGTGCCAGGTCCTGTTCCAAGTTAGCACCCAAGGCACATTGCTGCTACAGTCCCTGGAGTAGAAACTAATTCAGAGCAGCTCTTCCAGGTGGACATGTTTTCCTGGGTGGTGCACAGAGATTAATAAAGGAGGCAAACTTTTGGTAAGACCAGTTGTGTGAGTGGGCAGCTCATCAATTCTCAGAGCTCAGGTGAGCACAACCATCTCATCCCCACCTGTGACTCCTTGTTCAATTCAGCAACTAGGGTTGCTGCCTGTTCTGCCTGTGTCACTCACTGTTCCTCTGATCACAGAGTGCTTCTTGCTTCCTTGAGACTGCTTGTTTTAATGGCCTCACAGCTGTCTGATAAGAGATTTCTGGCCCTGGGGAACAATCACTTTAACTATCTCATAACAGGCAGTCCTGTCTGGCTTTCTCACTGCTTTCCAAGAGCTCGTGGCATTCTCTCTGGAGATATCCACATCACTGCTTTCCTTTCTACTTGCTTGCTGCTGTAGGCTCCTTTAATGTAACTCTGTGGGATCAACCAGAGTAACATTAGGTAGGTAGGTAAAGCGTATCACAGAGACTAATCCTGTGAAATAACAAAGGCATCATCCTCACTGTGTAATGGTGTGTTTCACCTCCAGCTACCTCACCTGCCTGAGGCCCATCAAGTGGTCTCCTTGGGGCTGCTCAGCCTTTGGAGTCACTGAGCAAAAAGTGGTCTCTAGTTATTTTTAAAATAAATGAGCTTGCACAGCAAAATATTTCTTAACTTATCCCATAATGGTTTCTGTCCAGACATATGTTGAACAAATACAGTGCAAGACAGTGACAGCTTCAAGAAAAGATCATAATTTCAAACTCTGAAAGAACCTACTGTACGGAATTCACACAATTATATTTTCTAAAAAAAAAATAAAGAAATTCTTCATATAAGACTTCACACTTTGCTGCTCAAAAAGAGAGCAAAACATCCCGAGAACTTGCCAGAAGACTGTCTTAAACACACCATGCCCCCTAACCTCCTGCCATCCTTTTCAGCCATCAGCCCCCACCTCAGTCTTGCTGTATGCTTCGGTAATAAGCAATTGGGACCCATCAAATGACAGCCCTGTTTGAGTAACACCGCCTTTATTCATCTGTCCAGCTTAAACTGCAGTGCAGGGAGCATGGTCTTCGGCAAGCACAAGGTCTGACAGTGCGCCATGTGATGTCACTATTTGACTCACTACGGCATTCAGTCCTGAAAAATGCTGGAAAGATAAACATGAAATTTCAGTACATGTTTTTTAACCTTAGTAATACAGAGAGCTACAGAAAATACTGTTCTGTGAAGGCTGCACTCACTGCAGGTGTAAACATTTTCATGAAGGTTACACATGTATTTTCTTTTCCTGTGTTCACTGATGGAGCCTATTTTCCCCTCCAATTTTTCCAGAAAATACTCTCTGTCTCACACAAATGTGTGAGCTGTCTTCTGATAGCCTTTACACCCAGTAGTCAGTGTCAAGATTTACCCAATCGTGTCAAAGGCAGTAACCCATTGACTCTGTATTAAATCATCCCTCTTTGGAGAGGGTTTTATTTTGCCTTTAAGATTTTAGATAGAAACGACAGCTTTACTTTCCTAAGGGCAAATCCTGGGGAACTTCTAAATGAAAATGAAACTTAGTAAGTGAGGAATGCATGGGAAGTTTAAAAAATACCTACTTTCATGATAAAGTAATTTTTGAGATCTCTGCTGAAGCATCTCTTGCTCTTTAACCAGAAATGAGTTTCAGCCTGATGACAGGTCTTGCAGACATGCCTTCAGAGGGCTGTGAGGAGCCATGTTAGTCCGCAGAGTCTCTGAAGGCCATGTGGTCTCTCCATTCCAGCAAGGAGTTTCTTTATCACTGCAGGGGAGGGAGGGGAAGAGAGCCCAAGGAAATCTGCTTTCTCAAGCAACAGACCTCAAACAGGCAGGTCAAGCAGCCAATGCCTTCAGGACTCTGGGCTGGGAGACAGGGAGGTACAATTAACACTAAATTAAATCCCTGGTTCTACTTATGTAACTATTGATGCTTGCATAGATTATTACAAATTGGCAACAAAACCTTTGCTGTAGGAGATACACACCTGAATTTTCATCTTTTGCTTGTAAATGACCCAGTACCCATGAAAATATTTCCAAGTCTGAATGGAAGAAAATACTGTTATAAGCTAAAGAGATATCTTGCTCTTTATGCCCTTCAGTCATGAGTCTTTTTAGATGTCTAGTGCACCTCAGTCACTACCAGGTTTGCACTGAGGATATATGTCCAATAGGAATTTGAGTTATGGTGTCAATATTTCAGGTAAACCAGCAAGCAAATGACAAATAGTGGCAGTTCTTGTCTGAATAAATTCAAGCTCAACTTTTATTTCCTCTAACCTGAACTGAAATTAAGCTGCCAGGCTTCAGATCTTAATATTGATCCTTCGAACTATGTAGTAGCCTGTTTTTATTTTTAATAAACAATGCTCTCTTCTAATTCACATCTACATGACTGCTCCTTCTTTCAAGTGAATAGCGATGTTGCATAAGTGGAGTCTAGGTTTTAATGTCACAACAGGAAATACTTTGGGAGTACCAGCAGTGATAGGACCTACCTGCAAGTCTACAGTGTGTGGAAAGGAGACTATTTTTAATGCTCCAGAGGAAAGAAAGAAAAATCAAGCTTACTGATATTTTGTCTAAAATTCATGCTCTTCTCCTGTAAAGCACACTGTGATAGGCTTCCATTATAAATAGTATAATGTATGAAAGGAATAGAAATATTCCTGTACCCCTCTGCATTTTTATCTCTATATCTCTGGCTTGCAATTTTCTATTAAACCTCTGGACCTGCAGATCAGGATCCACAGTGTTCATGGACAAACACCACAGGAAAGCTGTCCTTCAACCTGGCACTCACTGAAATCCTGATGTAGAAGAGGAGCGAATTACAGCTAACTTGAAGAGAAGTTATGTTATTCATACCATTCTGCACTTTTGTCTTTCCTCTGCCTTGTCTGTGGACTCACACAACAGCTTTGGAAGGCAACTGTGTATAGTGAGGGTTTATGTTTTGTTTGGGCTTGGGACATGTACTGTCCCAAGGCAGATGAGCACTGTGCTTTTGCTAGCACTCATTCTTCAGCAGAGTCCTCCTAGATCCCAAAACTCCTGTCCGAAGTATCACAAAGTTTGAAATGAATATGTCAAAGATATAGGAGAAATGGGGAAAAAAATAGTCCATTTGCAAAATACTAGAAAAAGCAGTCCTTTAGAATCTTTACTGAAAGACACGAAAAATACATGTTACTACAATTAGAAATAGCAGTATTTACATACGTGCCCCATTAGAGAATCATCCTGCTCCTCCCTGGATACCAGATTTATATCCTTTCCTTCCCTCTGTTTATGTTTTTCCTAAATTCCATGTGATTTAATTTCCCTTCTCAGGCTCCTATGAACTTTTACAGAATTAAAAATCTTGACTGATCCTGATCATTGACCTTTCCTCCCAAAGTATCAGAAGGCAGTTGTAGCATGGTGCTGATTCAGTAAGTCAGGCTTTCCTAAATGGCCCAAAATCCTTTGCTTGTCCAGCTCCAGATTCCAGATATTCTGACACAACACAGACTGCTGTGTTTTTCACTGAAAAGGAAATAAAACTGTGGAGTTGACTTACTTTGTGATATGGGGTGGGGAAAAAAACCCAAAATCCAAACCAAACCAAACCAACAAAAACAAACCAAATGAAAGGATTATAGCAGAACAACCAGAAACGTGAAGACAATGAACACGAGAACATAAAAACTAAGACAAGGTGGCATTGCTGGATGCTAGAAAAGATACTTACCTTTTGCTTTAGAAGCACTTAATTGAAAGTTTAGAAAGGTACTTTAAAACTCTGTTTGTTCTGTTGTTATCCTCAATGTTTCACTTACGTTTCATTGCTTTCCACTGTCATAGATTAGAATAGAATAGAATAGGATAGAATAGAACTCTTTCAGTTGGAATGGACCTACAACAATGATCTAGCCCAACTTCATGACCTATTCAGGGCTGACCAAAAGTTAACACAGTTATCAAGTACATTGTCCAAATGCTTCTTAAAGACTGACAGGCTTGGGGCATTGACCACCTCTCTGGGAAGCCTATTCCAGGGTTTGACCACCCTCTCAGTCAAGAAATGCATCTATTTCTTCTCTAGACTTTAATAGACCAAGGAAGAGGAAACATTGTACAGCACCAGTATATCTCAAGCCTGATGGTAATCTTTGGATTATATCAAAATGGAAATATTACCAAAGAAAATTGATTTAAGCAAACAACAACAACAACAAAAAAAAACACCTTTAGGGATGTAAGTACTTAGCTTTCTTGGGTTTCAGTGGGAGAAATACGCTTTGCAGTAACAATCCCTTAAGCAGTCCATCAGCTTCTTGGTTTTATGACAGAGGTGATCCTGACTTTAAACACAGACATAGCAATGGAGTATTTTTATGCCATCTCAGCTCGTTGGAAACAACTCAGTCTTCAGTATGTTGCAACAACTGAAAACATCAGCAAACTTCAGGTTATATAAAACAATGACTACTGCAAGAAGGCGGCATTTGTTTGATGACCATGTGCTTCACGCTTTTTATTTTTTTTCTTCTTGTAAATTAATGCAACTGTACAAGGTAGAAATTAAGGCATAACTGAAGTCTCCAGGACAGTCAATGTTCCTGGAGCACAGGAATAGGCCTGTTAGGGAGGGAAAATGAGCAGGTCAAGGGCGGGTGAGCTGGGAGCTGCAGGTGGCAGCAGGGCAGGCCCATGGCAATGACCAGAGTCTGGCCATGGGGTTGGGGACATGGCCAAGGTCATGCTCAGACATCAGCCCGCCCACAGGTTACCATAGCTCAGGGGGCCCATGGCCAGGCAGAGCCCACTGGTGACACAGCTCTGGGATGGACCAAAAGTGAGAGCCCAGCTTAAAAGCAGCCCCCAGGGCAGGTTGGGAGAATCTCCCTTGCTGAGGCTTTCACAGCTCAGGGTCTTCCAGTTTACCAGACCTTTGGGATTGTTTTTTTTTTCCCCTTTTCAAACAGAAAATAAGTAATTGCTCACATTCTTTCACATTGTCCAGAGAACCTGAGAAGATGCCAGCAGAGATTTGCTGTGTGAAGAACAAACCATGAAAGAGCCTTGACCTCTGCCCCTGCAACGCTGCCTTGCTGCCATCCTGGCACAGGATGGAGCTGTCTGAGGGTGCATGCGACACTCAAGCTCCCAGCTGCCACAAGGCAAGGAGGGTGGCATGGGTCTCCCAGGGCTCAGAGGGAACCCCAGCCACAGGCAAAAGTTTGTGGTTTGCTTCTAGTGCCAGGGAGCAGATGGAAGAAATCAGCATCAAGGTTGTCTTCTCTGTCTTCACCTTTCATGCATCGTCGCTACTAAAATATTTTGCTGGTACAAAACCTTTCACAACGTGTCTTCTTGAACTCTCTCAGTCACAGTCCCATCCTAGTCTGCATAGGATGATTATAATTAGAAGCCAAAAAGAAGGAATACAACAGAATTTAATAAATTAAACTGTACCACTGATGCTGGGGGCAATAACCTGAATTTCTGAAGAGTTGTGCCCTGCAAACACATGCACTGACCAGTCAGTGTCAATAATTTATACTGAAGCAATGAAGTGAGATGCAATCATGCATTCTCTGAACAAACCCCCACGGGCTGGTCACACTTTGAGGTAGTACAATGTCCTTAACGGCCAATCCAGACTAGCCTTTTTGAAACAAACCCTTCTGTGGATGGCAGATGGGTGTAAAACCAGGCTGATGATTGCTGCAATTCAAAATTTTATATCTCTGTGGGCAGATGGACTGTGTAGATGCCATTTTCTATTAAGCTAGTACCTTTCTGCATAAACAGGGATGAAGAGGTGGGTTTTCTTTAAACATCAGTTTTTAGGACCTGCTTCCTTGTTTTCCTGAATACAGTGTCTGTTTCCATGGAAATAAACCTTTAGCAGAGAGCAAATGCCAAAAGTATCAAAAACCTAATCAGCAGGGAAGTGCACAGGTCCCCAGGGTCAGTGTGTGGCTAGAAATCAAATTTAGGGGATCTTACTTGCAAACTTTTCAGCTTGTGTTAGTCTTGGGCTGTTCTTGGTTGCTTCCTCTCTTCTCTCTGCTGCTTGTCTTCAGTTCTGGAACAAGAGGGTTTTTCTCATTGTGGTCTTCTTTTTCACCAGCAAGACAGCAAAGGTAATCATAATGCAAAAGTCAGCCTATGAAATATATTTAATTCTTAACCAAGATCATAATTTCTGCTGACTGTGACTTCTTGTTAAAGCAGACTTCTTCCTTTTAACTCCTGGCATACACTATCTAAACCTCAACTTCGTTTCCAAGAAACTCAAAGCCACTTTACTGTACCAACCCAAAGAAATAGAAAGCCATTTTTTTTCCTTATATCAAGGTCAAAACAACCTGAAATATTCCTCCCATGCCAGAACTGCAGCTGGTGGTTGATCAAGGAATAGCAGAGCAAAGCTGACCATTGTAACCCACACAGCTTTTGAAATTCGTAATGACAAAGAAATCAGAAATATCAGACAAGAAAGAGAAAGGTGTCATTTTTTGGCTTCTGTTTTAATGCTTACATTCTCTATAGAATGTAAGAAGATAAAATCCCCAAGGACATCCATGCCCAGGACCAGCAGCCTGCATGTGGATGTGGGTCACCACCAGCCCTGGAGTCTCACCTCATGTGACTCTGTTGAATCCTGTGATGGGATCCCACTGCTTGAAGAAAATTTCATTCTGTCTGTGTCTTAATTAGTTGGCATCATAAAGTTAGCTGACATTCAGATCTTGGAAGAGCCTGCTCAGGCTGAAAGAAGTTCCTTCCTGTCCAATTGACCTCGAGTCTGGAAAGAAGTAGATCTGCTGTTTCCTTCTTCTTTTCTGGCTGCAGCAAGTCACTGAAATAAAGTGCTTTGTTTGTGGCAGAGTTTTTGCCGCATAGTGCCAGCTAAAGCCTTTCTGGGAGGTCTGTAAGTTTTCTCCTGTATAAAGTTGGCTTTCTTGAATATTTATGTTTAGAGTTTATATATAAACTAATTAAGAAAATAAATTAAGTCCATAAAACCCAGTTCTGTTAGAAGCCACAATAGCCCTGAATTTTTACTATGTGTTTCTGCCCAGGTTTGGTCAGAGGGCTCGGTTTTCTTTTTTGTAAGAGTTCAGCTGAGTTGTTTAATCAGGCTTTATAAGCAGGTGTCTTTCTCCCCTTTTCTCCCCTTATGCTTTCTTTCAGCCTATGATTTCTCGTGCTCTGATCTCTTCTCCCAGTTTCCCATGAAGTTGCTTTGGGAATTAACTCATTTAGTTTGGCATCTTTGGTCAGCGTCACAGCCTGGGGCCAAGCAGGCTTAGTGCTAAGTCCTTGGAGCATACGCTAAACATCACCACCAGACTGTGACCCATTGAAAGGCATCCTTGCGTACAGACCCCTTGTCTGTCCTGCAAGAGGGAATTATACCTCTAATGCAGCAAATTATCAGACAGACTTGCTTTTGCCATTTCCCTGTGTTTAGGCATTTTCATTCATAGCACAGATCTTACCAATTTCTTTCTTTGCTGTATAGAGGAACTGGCAGTGCCTGAAAGAGTGTTTTTAGCAGTTAAAGAATGAAACGGCAGCAGTATCCAGCCCATACTTCCTTCCTGGCACTTCACCCAGCTTTTCTGTACCTATTCAATTCAGTTTAATAATGAATTGCATTCCCAATAGAATTGCATATGATGGTTCAGTAACCTACAGCATCCTGTTGAGCTTCTGGTTTCTGTGTCCTGTAAGGCTTTCTCTAAGGAAGTGGCATCTCTTTTCTGCTGATGAAGGTAGGCAAGTTAAAGAAATGTCACCTTTAAGGTAAATAGTATTTTTGGTCAGATGAAAAAAAGTAAAACTAAGATTTAGCTCCTGTGTCAGAGTGTCTGACTGATCAGATGTCAGGCTTTGTATACACGTTCTGACAATTGATTATACCTTTCATTGCTGTTTCCCCACCAATCCTGACGTTGACTTCCAGAGTTCAGTGCTATTACTGTTTGCAGTGAGAAGCACTGACCAAATTCTCTTTTCTCTCCACAGCTCCTGGCTATTCTGAAATTTCCCCTCAGTATTGCTGACTCATTTGTGAAAGCTATCGTTCCTTTTATTTTTTTATTTTTTTTTTTTTTCCTTCGTAGATACCTGTGTCCCAGGCCATATGGATGCCTTAATTCTTCTGACCACACTGTATCTGTAATGCACTTTTGTATCAAATCTGTTGATTCATCTAGTTCGCAGCCAACCAGGTTGAATAAAAAAGCTGAGTTTAAAGTGGAACTTGCTTTCAGGAAAACTTTATATTACCTCTATGGCAAAGTTCAGCCAAATAAATCCTAGAGTTGTTTGCAACATGGATGACAAAAAGGTTCAAAATTGTAGCTGTCATGAGTGTTGCAAGACTGGCATGAAGAGGTTGACTTTTACAGAAAATGGATGACTGAATGTCATCCTACAGCTGATGAAAAGCTTGGATGATGGCAAATGCAGCTAACAGAGGGAGCCAACAGTGAGCAGGGGTTTGTGCAGAAGAGTCCACATGATGGTCCAAGAGCTTTTTTCAGAACAGCATAACTGTGTCACTACCATGGCAGGGTCACTGACATGTTCCTGCTTCTATGAAGTAACAAGTTGTTATCTACAAAAGCAAGTGTTGTTTACTTACTGTGGTTTTTTGCACGAATAGACTTGATATTTAAGACACTTCCAAAACAAGAATAAACAACAGCTTCCCAAGATAGGTGATCAAGCAGACAAGGAGCAGAGGCACTCCACTGGACCTGTTACAGACAGGGACAGATTGGTCAGGGATGTGAAGATCAAGGACAAGCTTGGCTGCAGGGACCATGAGATGGTAGAGGTCAGGATTCTGAGAGGATGGAATGGGGCAAACAGCAAGACCACAACCCTGGACTTCTGGAGAGCAGAATTTGTTATGCTGAGATCTGCTTGGAAGAATCCCATGGGATATAGCCCTGGAGGGGAGTTCAGGAGAACTGGTGGGCATTCAAGGGTCACCTCCTCCAAGATCAAGAATGGTCCATCCCAACAGGCAGAAATGAAGCAAAGGGAGCAGGAGACTTGCATGGACAATCAAGGAGCTCCCAGCTAAACTCAGACATAAAAGGGAGGTGCACAGGAGGTAAAAGGAGGGCCATGTGGCCCAGGAGAATATGAAGATGCTGTCTGACCATGGAGGGATGGGCTTAGGAAGCCAAAGCTTACCTGGAGTTGGATCTGGCAGAAGATGCGAACAGCAACGGGAAAGGTTTCCACAAGAACATCAGCAGCAAAAGAAAGACTAAGGAAAATGTGGCCCCACTGCTAAACTGGGCAGGGGGGCTTGTGGCAAAGGGCAAAAAGGTGGCTGAGGTACTCAATGTCTTCTTCACCTCTGTGTTTACTGGTAAGACTTGCCATCAGTAATCTTGGGCACCAGTGGGAAATTCCAGGGCAAAGCAGATTTACTTTTGGTGGAGGACGATTATGTTAGGGAACATCTAAATAACTGGACCTACACACTTCCATGGGCCTGATGCATTACACCCACAAGTACTGGGGGAGCTAGCCTGTGTCATTACAGGCTGCTTGTGATCATCTTTAAAGGGCGTGGAATAGAAGGGCGTGACTGGGAGAGACCCTGAGGACTGGAAGGAAGCAAATGTCTCTCTCCAGGAAGGGGAAGGAGGATCCAAGGAACTACAGGCTGCTTAGGCTCACCTAGATCCCTGAGAAGGTAGTGTAGCAGCTAACCCTGGAAACCATTTTCAGACATCATACAAGTCAAGAAGGTGACTGCAAGTAGTCAGCATGGGCTTATGAAGGGGAAACCATGCCTGACCAACTGACGGCCTTCCGCAATGAGGTGACTGGCTCAGTGTATTTATGTACAATACATAATAGAAAAGAAAGACTGGAAAATAATTGCTCAGAGCAATGACCAGAGAAAATCTAGGTTCTTGCTATATGTAATAGATTCAAGAAATGTTTACTTAGCATAAATTTGGATGCCTGTCTGTTGGGTAATTTTTATACCAGCACTGACAGCTGCTTGCTGTAGCAGATGAAAGTACAGTGCTGCTGCCCTCTTTGTGTTTCTTTCTTATTCTGGTGCTAAGCCTCCATTAGCATTTCTGGAGGAGTAAATATGTTGATTGGGAAAAGATGGCTTTCTTTTCAATATTTGACATCGGAGCGTTACTGAGACATCTAGAAGAAAATGCAAAGATAAAGGAGGTGCTGTTTTGTCAGTGTCTGTGTCTTCAAACGCCCACCACTACAAGCAAATCTGCTTTATTTTTAGTAAGAACCATAATGGAGCTGACTACCACCAAGTGACATCACTTTTATGAATACACTGTTTTCATCAGCTGAGGTGCCTTTTGCTGTCAGACCTCCTTTCCTCTTCGGTCACTGTCCTGGCCTAACAAAGAAAGGCAAAAAAATGAGTAAAAAACCTACTAAACTAGCCAAAAACAGCCAAAGTGGGTTGGATCTGTCCTGCTTCTGTCTCTGTTTCTGACGGAAGCTAGTATTAGATCTATTAAAAGAACATGAAAGAAAGGTTGTCACTAAGCCCTCAGCCCAAAGGGAAAGGTTTTTATTATTTTTGTGATTCTTATGGTGATGGCACAATGCTTTTTTGGAGAGTAATTAGTCTTCACCAGCCTTCTGTAGCAGGATGCCATGCTGCCAATATTTGCTATTCAGTCCTTCTATAATCCTTCTAAATTATTGTTTTCATTTTTAATTTGTGGCAATGGTTCCATATGGGCTTGTTATCTGATGAAATTGATTCCTGATATTGACCTGAAATGCTTTTCCCTTCAGTTTGTCTCTGTTCTACTATTAAGAAGGCCAAGTAAATAGGGAGTTTTCACCAGGCTTATCATTAATATTTTCCCCTTGTGTGGTTCCCTCTTGTTCATCATAGGTAAAATCCTGCCTAGGGAGAATTACTACAGTGACTTCTTTGGGCCAAAACCACATATCTTTTCCCTCAATTCTTGAGCTACTGGCTCGAAAAGAAACTTTACTTAACATCCCATTGTTCTGCCACTCCTTTTATTCTTGTATTACTGCTATATATGTCTTGAAGCTACAGTGAGCAAAGTCAAATGTTTTTTATAGACCATACCATCACCATGGTTAACAGTATTATTTGCTTGGAATAGAAAAAGCTGAGTGTGCCTGACTGGGAAGAAAAAAAATTATAGACTATCAGGTGAGATACATTAGGAAGTATCTAAAAAGGCTAGTATTTTCAAGGTCAGCCTTTCCTTTTCAGTGGATTTCTGAGGCTTTAACTAATGGTGCAGAGGGCCACTTTCTGTGATTCCTGTCAAAAGTTTAGTCTGTGCAGGAGCTAAGCAAGGTCAGGTGTTTCTGACAAATCTCGGTAGGTATGGAACTTTACTACAGATGCCCAGGTAACCTGTGGCATTTCTGGCTTACCAGTAAGCAACACCAAAGGTACAAATGCTGGCAGTTCTCTGAGAGCTGCAGGGGCCTCATGCTTTGGAAAGTCATCCCACAGCTTTTCCAAGTCAGGCCATGGGAAAGAGGAATCAGCGAACCAGCAGCTTTTGCCTGGAGATGATATTCTCAGGAGTTGGTTTTTTTCGCATGATGTTGCCTTTGTGAAACAGTAGAAACATGTTCCTCATTTGTACTAAACTCCCACATGACTGGGACTTGTCTTTCTCTCACCTATGTTTTCATGATGAAGGACACCTGCCACTGGAAAGAGATGATAACTTGAAATGTTTTGTCTTTGCAGGTGGTTTCAGTCCAATTAACAAAGTAGGTTAATTCAGATTCTGGTGAATGCATTTATCTTTGTGACACATCTAGGCAACGTAAGTAGTACAAAGAAACTGATAGAATTCTATATTTCTTTAACCTGGTCCTGAGGTGACGCGTTAGCCATTACATGCCTACCTACCACCATCTAGTCAAGCAGTAGAAACATGTTTGGCCTTACCTGAACACCACTAAAACTCTGTTTCTGCTGTGACTAGTTTGAAGTCTTCAAAACAGACATAGATAAAATTCACAGGATGACCTAGGGAAATCTTTCTGGCGTTTTTCCATGCAGCTTTTTCTCTCCTCTTATTCAGTGCAGTGGTAAAGAAGACGTTTGGCAGACAGAGGACTGCAGCTATGAAAGAAGTGAATCTCAGTAAACGTCTGAGGGCATAACCTTGTTACACATGATGTAGGACATCCATTTTTTTATGATCTAGGCTTTTTAAATGAGGCTACTCTGTGTTCCTCAGGCTACGAGCTAAAGAAACAGGAGGTTACTGGGAAGGACCTGCTTTGTGTGTGCTGCTTGAGAAGCCCCTGTCCTGTCTGACATGAGTGATGCTCTGTTTGTTCTGATGATGATAATCTAACGAGGAGGGAACAGCAGCACAGTGTTCCAGGATTAGAAAGTTATGTGTTGTGGCAGGGACATTGGTGGGGTCTTGCATGGCTGTCATTGTAATTGTAAGAAAGATGTAGCAAAGCAGCAAAAGATCAAACAATTAGGCAGTGCATGTAGTTTATGCAGTGTCCTGATAATAATTAGAGTAACTTCGGGCTGTAATACTGTCATAGAAGTAGTGGGGTAAAGGCCTGAATAAAGCAAAATGAAAGTCATTGCCAAAAGTGTATCTTTATTTACAGCTTTGTCTTCTAGACTACTTCCTTTCTTGAGAATTTATCTCATACCTTGTGTTTAAGTCATAGTCTTCTTAGACACAGATTTCTGTTAGAATCTTTTGTTTTGTCAATCAGGTGCACAAAACAGTATTTAGTTTTAGGTTTGAGTTGCTTTTTTTTTTTCTTAAATTTAGGGGAAATGTCAGTCCTATGCATTGTAATGCAGCTGGATTTTTTAACCTGTTTTTAACTGATCATAAGCTCAGAGGGCATGACTACGTCACTTGCACTGAGTTCTTGCTTGATGCACACCATACAGTTCTGCCCAGCTACTCTGTGGAGTCTTGCAATTTGTGTCTAATGAAAGTATTGCCTTCAGGGGAAAAAAATCCATTCTTGATCACAAAAGAGCAAGAAATAAAGAACCCACCATTTCTTAACGGTTTATTCTGGTAGTTAACTTTTGCATTAATTACAGCAACTTTACTTTTACCATCATAAAACAAGCAAAAAGGAATCCCATGTCAATAAGCTTGCAAGCAACACCATTCCAGGGTAAATGTGTATGATCTGAAAGCGTTAGGCTGGATTAATTTTTGGAGTACAGCTCTGCTGAACCCCGCTGAGCAATACTGGTAATATAATAGCCTCACAGACACACACTGCCTCACCTCTTGTCAGAACAATGTATACCCGAGACTTTCATTCACACTAACACAGTTTAAGTCTGGCACAGCTGTGCCATTTACTCTGTTTCTGCAGCATAACCTTCTTGATTAAAACCCAGGTTTGTGTTAGCACATAACCAATGTAAACTTCTAGTGATTTTGCCTTTAGAAAATTGATCTGCTGATATATCTGTACCAGCTGAAAATTAGGTCTTTCCCTTCTGACGCATGGAGGCAGGGAGGGAAGAATGGGTAACAGCACTAACATCCCTTAGGAAAGTAATTAATGTACACAAAAACAATTGTGGAGAAATAAAGTTAAACAAAACATAGCATTATGACAGGCCTCATGTCTTGTGCATTGCAGATAAATGTTATACCTTTTGCACTAATCGAACAATAGAGAACAATTATTCTGTGCTAACAGCCTGTTCCATTAACATTCTCCCCTGATTATGTCCTCAGGTACTCGTAACAACATGCCAAATAGAGAAAAGACTTATACAATGTTTTTACTTCGTTTCAGCTGTCCAGTGTTAGACTCACTTTTCAGATTAAGGCAGGTAGATCACTACTGCTCTCATTAAGCTTAGCGACAATTTTAACATTGGTTTCAAAGGAAGCAGCACTGGACTTCCACGGAAGATGAAATCTAAGATAAAAAATGGTGACGAAGTAAGGTTCTCGTTCTGTCCTGCCAGTCTGTGCAGTGCATGTATGAATAGAAGGTAAGCTATAATATGGTTGTCACTATGGAGAGAAAATTATGCACACCCACTTCCTGGTTTGATTTCACACACATCCTTTATAACATTGTTCGATAATGCATGAAAAGATCCTGGACCACATCCTCTGCTTATGTAATAGGTGTAAAACCAATGATTTCCAAAGAACTGTTCTAGCACAGTATTCTTCACATAAGGATGCAGGCTGTGAGGTATGTTGCACTACAGGTGGGTAAGTATTGTTGCCCTTACAAGTAATGAGCCGTGAGGCTTTTTTATGTAGAATTAATTTTGCTGAAAGTAATACAGCTTTTCACAGAGTCACAGAATGGTTGAGGCTGGAAGGGACCACTGCAGGTCGTCTGGTCCAACCTCTCTGCTCAAGCAGGGCCACCTGGAGCTGCCTGCTCGGGACCACGTTCAGACGGCTTTGCTCCCTTCAGATATTCATACACAATGATAAGACGATCCCTTTAGGTACGTGTGCTTCACTGAACAGTTTGGTGTGCAGATGATGTGTGGTGCTTTTGTGGTTTTGTATTTCCTGGCAAGCCAGTCCAAACACCTACTGATATGGACCTAATAATTAAATTAGGAAACCATTAAATAAGTGGTGGGTTGCAACTTCGAACATCTCACGTGCAGATGTTTCAACACTGCCACCTGAGTAAAAAGAATGATTTACAGGATATCTTCCACAGACAAATTCTGAAGTGCTTTTGTGAAGAATTCATTCTCGATTTTGGCCATCTTATTGTAATCCCAAAATAAGCAAACTGATCCATTCCTTGCTTTTCTTGCAGCAACTCTGTTTAAGAAGCTAAACACTCGTATAAGAGCCAAGCCCTGATTTATGTGCTAACTGCTGTTAAGACAGAAAGAGATGCACTATTTGTAGGTCCTGTCCTACCTTCCAACACATGAATGAAATTTGTGGTTGAAGTCAAGATACTGTGTTTTGGATGCTGCTCTATGAGCAGGCTGAGAGACACTGCCCTTTCCAAGAGTTTCTGCAGAAGGAAAGATGTTGAAAATGACACAGGGACTTTACAGTAGTTTTTCTAAATGCCTAAAGTTGGTCCCCGTAGCTCCATCCTACCCCTCAGGCAGCACCACAAACAGATGCCTTGTACTTGGGTTCTGACAGCAGAGCGAATCAAGGCCAAGTGGTGTAAAGTGTTCCCAGGATTTCTTTCCTGGCCTCTGTCTCTTCTGTCAGTCCCATTAGGCTAAATTGCCTGGAAATGTTAAAGTGATGTGAGCTTGGCAAACCTACACACACACACACCTTGCCAAACAACCTCTCTGGTTGCTGTTAGAGCTCTCAGAGGTCCCCTTTGCAGGCATGACTATTCAGTTAATTAATTGGAGATTAAATACACAGTCTGACTGCATGAAAGGTGAAAGCCCACAGGAGAACCCAGGGGTGGGTACAGCTCGCAAATGGAGCCTAGGTAATTCAGTTCTTTAGGACAACTGGTGCTGTGGTTTAACCTCTTGCTAGTATGGATGGACTGAGAACTGTTCCGAAAGCTTTAAAGTGCAAACAGCTCATGTAAACCAAGGCTAAAAATGGCAGATAAATCCTTCTTTCTTAAGCTGAGCAGCTACTCTACTGCTGCTGCACTCGGTCCAGCCTCCTCTCACACTTTCTTCTCCTAGTGGTCTGTCGTTCGCCCACCCTGGAGCCCCCGAGGGCTTTGTGACTCTCAGTCCCAAAGAGGGCACCAGAGAACATCAGATTTGAGTAGCTCCTGGGCCTGCTCATCCTAGCCAACCATGTAACTGGCATTTTAGTGGAAAAGGTAACTGTTATAGGCAGAGGAGTGTTCGAAGTGCAGGCACAGATGCTCGAAAAGAAGAAGAAAACTAAACCCTGAGGTGCTAAATCCTGCAGGTAGCATGCCTTTCTTAAATACCAGACAGCAAGCATGGTAAGGAGCCTTTGAGGGCCAGAGTTTATCCCAAGAAACATGTAATTACCATAAGAAGAAATTAAGCAGGGGTTTTTCCTGAAGAAATAGTGGAACAGAGGTCACATAGGCACAGAAGTATGTGTCACCTTTTAGATGAGAGTGAAAGCCGGATCCTCGAATCACCACTTCTAACTCATTTTCAGCACTTAACAGTGTTAAGGGCAGTTTTTTGTCCTGTCCCTGGCAGGATCCCATCTGACATTCTCCTTCGGTTACTGTCCAGAAATACGATACATTTCTGCCAACTGCTTTCATGTTTCGTTTCTTGAGGTGGTGGTATTTTCTTGTGGGTTGTGATATAAAAATCTATTCTTTACCACAACTCACTCAATACGGTACTATTTTTGGTGGCTAACCAGGGCCAGTGAATGATGCAATGTCCTTGGCATAGTAACACTTTTTGCTACCACAGCTGAAAGCTGCTAGAAGTTCTTATTATATTAAAAATTCTGTGGAGTCTACAATAAGCATAGTGTATATTAAAATACAATAGTTTTTCTTCATAAATTACTAGATACAGAGAGATTGAATATAGGAAGTTGATGAGGACCTTAGCTAATGAGTCAATATTGTTTCAATAACTGCTGTTTTGTAAATTATTTTCTATGCCTTTTTATTTATCTATTTCCATTTGTAGTATAAGTTGTATTTGGCTCTAAGCTCTTTACTGATATGGTTGTGATATGCAAGAAAGAAATTACAGCAACCTGTAAAGAATGTTTAAAATGCTGAGGGCCAGCTATTGAAAGCAAAATCTACTTATTTTGGATATGACAACAATTCTTTTACCGCTTTTGTTATTTCTTCAGAATAATTTGCATCAAAGGCTAGAAGAAATCCTATGTGTAGCTATAAAAATCTTGGAATGCCTATGTGGAAAAATGTCCCTTTTTCTTATGAAATATAATCTAAATTCCACTTGTACCATATTCTTGTGCTACTGCTAACTCGCAAGTTTCTCTGCACTTCACTTTAAATCAAATGAAAAATAAATGGTGTGGTCTCTATTGCACACCAAAGATGGAATCAGAGTTGCTTCAGTTAATATTTGATTCAATATAAGAATGGAGCCAATTTCAAGAATGTGTTTATCCTGGGCCTGGTGCTTACACCCAGGGAAGATTTCTCTTTGCTGTCACAGGTACTGCAAACCTATTCAAAACAAAACCAAATCAGACTAATTTCCCTTGCACTTGTTAGCAAGGTTACTTTGTTACGTTATGAAAACAGAGACTAGCGCAACAGGAAGGTGTAGGAGGGTGTTGCCACTTGCTGTCTCTGGTGCAAGGATACTGATGGGACTGTCTGGGACCTGGTGATGTGACTGTAAAAAAATTGCCTCCGTTAGGTCTCAATATCTCTACAGAAAACCCTCTATCGCCTTCCTCTAGCAGTATGTTTCTTATTGATGCTGAAGAACCGACCCCTGCAAGGCTGAGCGATCGTGATGATTCATGTGTGACTGCAGACTCCCAGCCAGCGAGGCAGGGATGCCCTCCCTGTGCGCCTGCTGCTTTCCAGCTGGTGCAGCTCATCTGCCAGGAGTGCAGGATTGCCCTTTGCCTTCTTTGTGCCAGCAGAAGCAAGTGAAAACCCAGGCCTGACACACCTCTTGCCTCACGTACCAGGCTGAATAGTGTTAATTATATTACTCAAAGAAACCTCTTGGAGCAAAAGATGGTGTTTTGACATTGTGGGGATGATGAAGCTACTTAACATTCAGGCTTCCATCCCACAGTCCTTCCCTACCCACAGAAATCCTTGAGTGTGAGCTTCAGGTTGAACACATACTATGTTGCGTGGCCTTACATGTTCTGCTGTACAGACAATTAAGTTTATGTTTAAACAGGATGGGTATGTTTGATCTCCCTGCTTACTCACACTAGCCTCTGAAGTTGAAGACCTGCTTATGCAAGCAACCTGCAAGGAGTGGGGGGAGGCTGAGATGCAGGCAGCTCTTATAGCCCATTCAGTTTGTTGGTAATAGGGTAGTTTTTGTACCTCCTCAGATGCAGACTCTCCTGAAGTCTGATATTGTGATGGCAGTGGTTTCCTGGTGAAAGCTACAGGATGAGAAAGCTTGATCTAGCTGTCTCTGCATCTAGACATAACTGACCTAATTATTCCCGACATCTGTGCATCTTGAAACTCTGCTGGTCACAAGTGGTTAGTAATGTAGTGTGCAAATGAAACAGTCTCCCTATTCCCTTATTGTTTTTCAGGCAGCTCTTACCATGGCATCTCCACTCTCTCACCCTCTTCCCCAGCATGCATCTTAGTTGGTGGCTACCACACTCCCTCTCATTATATATTTTGGTGCCTTCTTATTGTATGGGTACTTTTTAAATGCTTAGAAACAGAGTAACTTCCCCACCATTTTAGTTTCACAGCCTTCTCACTGTCTGCAGTTGTAACTGTTAAAGTAACTGTATTGTGAAAGTCATTCTCCTGAGCTATGGGATTTGAGGAAATGGTTTCTTCGCTGAATAATGTACTTCTGCAAATCTCAGTACTGTTTGCATAAAGAGGTCAGACATAGGATGGCGGGCAACAGGCATGTCATCAATGAAACTACTTCTCTTATCAAGGGCTGCACTTGCCTAGGGCGTGTGAGACCGAGGTTCAGCGTCTTGCTCTGATCCAGAGATTGCTACACAAATTCTGTGATAAAATCACTAAGATATTGGTGGAGCTGGGACATGAACCTTCATGTTCTATGTCTGTGGCTAGTATCCTAACCACTTGCATGCTGCTCTTTGATAAGTAACTAAAGGTGCCACACAAAGAGGAGGACTCCCAGTGGAGGAGAACAGCCTCACCACCCCTGCAAGAGCCCTGCCTCAAAACCAGAAAAGTATGCAAAGCTGCAAGGAGGCAGGGTCAAGGAACAAGGAAGGTACAAGGAGGAAGGAACAAGGTCAGGTGCAAGGAACACGGGTCCCTTGTCCTCAGTGGTTAGAAAGAAGGGAGACCTTGCTTCTCTGCTCTTCTGCTCACCCTTGAGCTTAGTCCTGTTTCCTCTGCTTTTGTTACACAGGCTGCAAAATCAAATGCTTTGGTTTGGCTGGAATGAAGTCTTTTTGGTACAAAAGGGAATTTTTCAGGTTTCCACTTAACTGGTAAGAATAAATGATCTAGTGAAGAATGAAATGTTGGGGCTGGCTACCAAGTTAAAGATGAGCAATTGCAGTGCTCCTTCAGGAGTCTGACTCCTTACACTCCCTCCTCCCCTGATCTCTGCTGAGGAGCTGCTCTCCAGCCTGTGGTGGCCACCTCTCCCCACTCTTCTTCCCCGTTGTTGAGGCCCATGGAAATGTGCTAGCATCAGCTGCCGTTTTACAACATCCCTCCTTCCCTCTCCCTGTGCTGGTTCTCTATCTCGGTTTGTCGCGCTATTACCTTCAACTCACTTTCAGATCTCATTTTTCTTCCTAGAAGGGTGCATTGCTGGACCCCTTGCAGGGGAGCTCAGGGAGCAACATGGGAGACACAGGGCAAGTCACCCACCCAGTTCACTCTCTCCTATCTCTGTAAGAGACAAGTGTGAAGCAGCTGCAGACCAACACTAGGAATTACCTTTTTCCTTTGTGATTTCTTTTTTTGTGATTGCTTTGTGATCAGTACTTGCTTTGTGATTGGAGTTTTTTCTTTGTTCTTGTTTCCTAATACCAACAGTTGCTCCACCTTTTCTGTGTCTGGCATGTTAAATGTTCTTCTGGAAAAAAACTGGGAGCATCCACAGAAACATTTACCCACCTGCTTCATGGCTTTCACCTTTTTTCCCCCCATTTTTTTAAACTGTTTTTATTTTATCATCTAGCTCCTTTGTTTCCCAATAGGCACCACTTGTGACCACCTTCCCATGCACCACAGTTGTGAGCTCATCACCACACTATGCCTTCAAGCTTTTGGGTTCTGAAAGTAGCAATACCCAGAGTTGAGCAATCACAGGAGAATTTCGGTGGTTGGTTTGTTTATTTATGCAACTATTAAGTTTTGGGCATACATGCTGAAAGGAAAGCACTGAAGTCCTCACCTGAGCTAAGGTTCAAAACAAAAAAACCCCAACCCTTAAGTTTCAAATAACAGAAAATAGACATCTGTATTTTTTAAAAATCTAGTGAAAAATGTGTTTAGGACCTGACCTGGGTCTAGCAGTATTATATAAAAAAAGCAGGTCCTTTTTTTCTTCCGCAGTTACCATATCACCCCTTTCTTTGTTTAGACATTTTGAACTGAAACTAACAAAAATAATCTGAAGATCTTGAGAAGAAGAAGAATGTAAGCCTCCTAGGATATCATTAGCAAATGTCATGGAGTCACAATACATATCTGAAAAGTTTCTGGATTCATTCTCTCCTTCCTCTTTTCCTCTCTTTTCTTTCCTTCTGTCCCAGAGGCAGATAACTGCAAATCGAGATTTTCAAAGCTGTGCAGAGGATTGATTTAATGGCAGATGCATGGCTAATCCCATGCAATGCTTTCATATCTCAAACCCCACTTCTTAGTAACTGTCTGGGAAAGGCTGCAGTTAATCTGGGAGCTAATGCACATGTCTGCTAAGCATTTCTTTTCAGCACAGATGTCTGGGTATACTTGTGGCCCAGGAGGGATGGGGTTCTATTAGACACGGGGCTCCTGTGGATCTGGCAGCAGCATCACTGCACTCCTCTGTGAAGCCCTTTGGCTAGGGCTGGGGAAAGCCCCTGTCTCCCGGCTCCCAGGCTTTGGGGCTGGGATGGTATGCACCCTGAGACTTTGTGCATGTATCAGTGCAGTCACACTCCCTGGACAAAACCAGAGTTGCTGTTAGAGGGTCTGTGATGGGCCCCATCAGGGTCCCAAAGCACCTACAGCAATCTGAGTCCCCAAAGAACTCCTTTTGTTTTTTCCCCCACCATAGAGCTCTGCACAGGGCTGCTTGTTCACCACATGCTGCAGCAAGCCTCCTCAAGCAGCCCGTATTCCCCTTCAGATTGTGGTCCCTCTGCTGCCACAATTTTGGCAGCGGTGCCTTTAATTGGCACATGCAGGTCTCACCATAACCTGTCCATCTCCCAGCCACTGTGTCTGTCAGAGCTCAGAAGCACCCTGTGTTCCAATCCTCTAAAAATAAGCTTTTGCTGCATTTTCCTTGGAGGATGCCTGTGGGCTGCTGGGGAGTGCTGGCTTCAAGAAGAGGGCTCCAAGTCCTTGCTTAGCTGGACACCCTGGCACAGTGATTTAAAGCTGCAAGGGAAAGTCGCTGTTAGTGGCAAAGCAGCAGGAGGGCAGTCTTGTGATGAAATAGGAGTTTATGTTGCCTGTTTTCAAGTATGATATTTAATTGTCACTAATAATGCCATGAATCATTATTATGTCTATTGTAGAAAGGTTTGTCTCTGATAAAGGAAAGCAACAAATAGTATTAGCCGTGGGGATATTACAGTGCACATAAATCTTGCCTTTGCAGTCTGGCTGGTGTACAGGTGACAAGGGGTGCAAGGGGAGACTGTGGCTCCAGGGAGGGCACCTGAGCCCTGAGGGAAGAGGCCAGGAGAGACCCGACAGAGGGAAATGGCAGGGGACGCCCTCCCTGATGCTGTTGGGATGATCACCCTGCCTGCTTGCCCCTCCAGTGGTTGCGCCCCTCTCCGCTCCCAGGGCAGCCCTTGGAGCAGGGTGCCGTGGGGGCTGCTGAGATGGGACTGCAGGCAGCGTGTGGGCATGCAAACCTGTTCATGGGTTAGCTTTCCCAGGGAGCTCACAGGCTGCAAGGAGAAGTAGGTAGAGGTGAAATGAAATGCTTTTAAGGGCCACTGCCACAGCAGTTAAATCCATGTCCCCAGGGTCTTCTCCTTGCCTCTTGCAGGGCAGAAGACCCTAGACTTGAACTTGTGGGCCTTCCTGTGGGCCAGAGACTGCAGGGTCCTCAGGAGCAAGTTGGGGTCACCACCTGGTGACCTGCTGGGATGCACAGGGCCATTAGGCAGAGTGCAGGTGGCAAGGGAAGGGAGAGAAATCTGGTGTCTGTTTCCTACCCAGCCCTCAGTGCTCAGCATGCTTGTAAAAGCATCAGTGTCCTTGAGGGTCCTATCTCTTCATTCAGATGTGTTTGAATTCTGTCAGAAGGCTTAAAGTTACTGCAGGAAAGGGATTATTCACAGGCAGAAACAGCTGGATCCCCCTTATGACTTATTTCCTTAGGAACCAGGCTTAAAATACGCAATTTTCAGCATCTGCAACTTTTTACAGATTAAAGGAAGTAGTTATAAAGCTGTGATGGGTAAAGCACAGCTGAGTCCCTCAGCAACCTGCCTCCCTGTGAAATAACATGACCCTAAAGCAGGTGTGGAGGCTTGCCCATGTCTTTTTGCACATTTTTTTACCACTAAGGGGCCACAAGTGATGCATGTTGTGGTGCAAGGACAAGCTCAGCCGCTACCACAGCTTTATCGTTTTAGGGGTTTTAGCTTTTGGTGGTTTTCTTTTGTTGTGTTTTTTTTGGTTGTTTTTTTTTTTTTTTTTTTTTTTTCACGTGTATGGATGTATGAGAGACATTTCCTTCACATGCCCAGATGATGGGAGTTTTTGCATAGAGGGAGCACAAGACACATAAGGTTCTACAGCCAGAATTGCACAGACTGATCATACCAGGAACAGATAATTTGCAAATGGCCTTTACTCCCTTAAAATATGTCTAAGAACAGGGAAATGACTGTGTGAGTGATTCCTAAACTGCACAACAAAAGCCTCAGTATAATCTTGGAATGTTTTTTCCTGATAGTTGTCAGATGCTAATTAGGGAGACAAACAAGCATTCACCAAAGATGCCTGTATTTATTTCAGACTTAATTATGCTAACCTAGAAACAGGAATAGACAATCATCCAGTGGCTACTCTTAGGCTTGTTGTTCAGCTGGCAGCAGAAAACCATGCTGCAGTGCATTATTTAGGATATAGGGATTCAGAATAATCAACTCAGGCTTTCTCTTTGGTATTTTTCTTTTCTTCTTTATGGAGAGATTCTATCTAAGAGTTTGGAGGAGGCATGTAAGCACTCACTGCAAGACAAGAAGTTATTTTATGAGAACAAATGCTGGTTGCCATGGTTTCCAAGAGGCAGAAACTCCAAGGTCATTCCCTGAAAATTCTTCACAACTGGAACCAGCAGGAAGGATACTCCCTCACCTCAACAAGTAAACCTCCCTTGCCTACAAATATGGTCCTCCCATCTCCACTAGTATGCAGCTTCCTCTTTAAGCCCTGGTAACATCAATAAGAACATGATGTGAAAAACCTGTAAGGATCTAAAAACAAACGAAGTCAAACCTGGATTTAAAAGCCTGTGGGTCTTCCTGGTTGGCTGTTTTCTGGCTCCTCTGTGCATCTGCTGGAAAACCTGACCCACCTGCCATGTTTGCTGACCGGGAGGTTGCAGGGGCAACTGCGAAACTTTCACCTGAAGGAAATACCAGAGTAGCCCTGTACAGAAGGGCTGACACAGGGACAAGCAAATGGAAAAAGAGCACCAAAGATGGGACCATGCATTTGGACTTATGTCGGAAAAAATATCAAAAGCTACATTTCTTGGGTTTCTCCTCTGGGTCTGAAGTACAATGAAAAATATGTCTCTTCCTGTGGCTGAGGTGTATGGCGTCATTACTGCTCCTGAGTGCCTCAGTATTGACCTATGTGCTAGTGATGATAAAAAAGACATCCTCAAACACAAGTTCAAAATCCAGCTCTGTGACCCTTCAGCATCCGCCAAAAATGCCAGCAACTTTTACACTGCTGCTACACCTGCCAACACAGTGATTAGGTGAAGTCTGCCCTTACATGGAACTGCAAGGGCAAATTAATTAACAGATAATACTATTCAGCCGTTTGTTTAAAACCATGAATTTTCATTCTGGCATGAATTCACAGGGGAAGGCACATGAGCTTTTTGATTACATTTGTACAAATGAACAAAACTGTGTGCATGTTATGGCATAACAAACTATGGTTTACTAAACTTAGCTCATGGGTAAAGAAAATGTATCCCTCTAAGTTGTGTCCAAAACCCTATTAGTGTAGCAAGCATATTTCTTTGCATGACTGGGCGTGTATATGGAGCCTCAGTCACCAGTGCCATACAATCAATGACCCTTGAGTATTATCTGTTTTCCATTTCTGTCAATTTAAAACCAGAAAAAAAAAATACATCAAAGATCAGAAGTGACCTGGGAAACGGTTACATTTAAGTGATAGAAATAAGATTGTGCCATGGATCACTGGATGCACAGTGTGCACAACAACAGCTCCCAACCTGCCAAGCCACCATCTCCTCGACAGAACATCTTGTGCAGAGCAAAAAATTTTTGTTATTAGGGCACTAGAGAGTGTATAGGCTGCCAATGCAAGAAACTCCCTTCTGACGAGATTCCTGGAGCCAGATAGGAAAGAAGTCTGTGAGTGGGACTAGACCTTCTGCTGCTAGCTTGCTATTCAAATGAGAAGAGATTGATGCACAAGTTTATTACAGAGAAAGAGAAGCACAGATGGAGATTCAAGGGCTGAATTTTTACAAAGGATTTAAGGACCCAAGCTCTGCTTAAGTCCTGCTTTCAGCATTAAATCCTCAACTACCTTCCTAACACTCCAGCACAACTGCCAGCTCCTCTGGAAGCCTGTTACCTGTTTTGCCATAAAGCTGCCTAAATGCACGGAGCTCTGTTATTTGCATTTGTGTACTCTAGCCTCAGTGTAAGCAGCTCTTTAATTCACTAACACTTAACTCTGCTTGGGTATTGAGATGCCTGAGCCTGGCTCTGGGTCTTTGGAGGCTTTTATCAGAAGTGCAAATAGAAATTCCACAGTGGTAAATAATTAGAAATTATCATCGTCATGCACTGGCAAGGGAGTTCGTGCACCCGATAGCTGTGGCCCTGGCCTGGAAATCTGAAAAACACCACTCTGTGTTGGTCCACCTCTGACTCATTATCTGTCCTTGAAGGAATTGTGTTGACCTCTCTGTGTCCTGATTTTCCCAGCTTTGAAATAACAATGATACGTTCCCACACTGAAGCTTTGTGGTTGGAAAGTGCTAACAATTCTTTCTCTGTGACCCCTTTGTGAAAGCCAGAGGGACCTAATCTATGGGAGTTCAGATGCTGACCCCTCTTAACTGCCTCACAAAAGTGTCTTTTGATCTGTCTTGTCTTCATTTTCAGGCTCAGGTCAAAATTGTTAAGTTAGTCAGATACATGCGGCTTTACCTGTCATATATCCCAAAATGATTTTTGGTGGGGAAGTCCACTTTATATAGGTATAGGTACTTTAACTGAATATATATGTTCATAACATCTCTACAGGACTTGCAATTAAAGAAAGAAAGGTGAAACAATAAACATGTTCAACAGACGTTACTGAGATATTTCTGATTTTAATTCTGTTAATTCTGTCTGCAGATGTGAAATACTTTAAAACCTGTGCCTCTGTCTGAAACCAAACAAATCAATATTGAAGACTAGATTCTATTGTTCAGCCGTACCATAAGCATTCACGTAATTTATAAATCCTAAGAAACAAAGAAGAACAGAGTCTCAGGCTGTCCATGTAACAAACCAGCAGATTATTGTAATCTAAGTATACAGAAATTACTATTTCAACATAAACTTTCCTTTCCAAATTTTGAAACAAACAAGTTTGATTCCTTAAGGAGCCTGCAAGGAGTCTGTGTTAGGCATTGTAATTGTACCCACTATGCCAGCAGAGTGGGTAATTTCCCTTCCAATACACGTCCAAGGAGAAGTACCTACAGTTTTCCCTTGCTACATTTAAGATTCATATCAGTTTTCTACTCACTAAACCATAATTTTTCATATATAAGGCTGCCCTACAGTCTGACACAAGCTGAGGTGAGAAGGGGAGGGGTACATATAGAGGCCACCATCACAATGTAATGTTGCCACTTAATGTTTAAAATACCATTTAGGTTGTATCTGTCTTTCCCTTCCACTTTGTTCCTGTCCAAGTTTTCATTTTCAAAGTCTTTATTTTCCCTTCTGCCATCATGTTTGCCTTCTTTCTTTTTTTTTGTTCTTTTATGAAGCTCTCTATTTCACAACTTAATCTTTCCCTTTGGTTCAGCCTTTCTGGTGGCATCTTCTCATGGTAGTAGTCCCCTTTCCCCATATGTGCATGTACACAACTCATGGCACTCCCTGTGCCTTTCTCTCTGCTTATTTTCTCACAGTATCTCCAACTTTTCCTTCCCCTTACCCTCAAGGCGGCTCCACTCTCCCCTGCCTGCCCAGCAGCACCTCTCCTCTCTCCTCAAAACCCCCAGCCTCTCTGCTGAGTCTCACCTGCTCACAGGAAGAGGGCTCACGGGAAGATGATGTCGAAGAAAAAAGATGTGCCTACAAGGCTTTCTTGCCTTCTGTGACTCTGGTATAATCCAGCCAGCTTTCTCCCATGTCTGGCCTGAGCTGTAGCACAACAAACTCTTGGACAGTTTTTCATCACCAGTTACTTTTGGTGTAGTCTGAACTGATAAATAGATGATTTTGGTTCATTTAAAATTAAGCATGTAAGTGATTAACTTTATCTAACAACAAACTGATGACACTCCAAGTGCAATACTCATCTGGTATCCTGTTTGAGTATGTAAAAGATTTTTCTCTGTGGAGGATGGGAAGAGAGAAGTGATACAAAGAAGCAAAAAACCAACCAAACAAAATCTTTCCAAAGTGAAAAATAACTCAGTCCAGGTAAGGGTTTGTGTGTGTATATAATACCAAAAATATATGCATGTATACATACAAATAAGTAAAATTTACAGTGATATATTTGTATATACATAGTTTTAATATTTTCCGTCCTACCTGTGCCCAATCATAATTTGCTTACCATCTATACACACCAATTTTCTTGTACAGATCACAGCTGTTTGCTAAAATTACTATCCAGTAAACAACCATTACTATGGCAGTTACATGATTAAAAAGAATGTGTGTCCCACAGTTAAAATTTCACAAAATAACAGACTACATCTCCCAGCACAGGTTATGGGCAGGAAAGAGGACTGCCTCTCTCTAGCCACCCTCTCAGAGTCCACTCGAGAAAAAAAAAATGCTTTTTTCTCCATCCCACTAATTTACTCTTGTCCTCTGAGAAGAAATAGAGGAGAATTCTCCAGATGCAAATATCTTGAGCCTAACTTCAGGAGGATTTTATAATGCTGTCATTTGCATTCTTTAGGCTATGACATCTTAGTAATTTAGATGCTGGTGTAATTTATGCCTTCTCTGACCCTAATTTCCTCCCCTGGTAGTGCCTTTGCAGAAATGTTTGCACGAGCATGTACACAACATGCATGCAGGGAAGATGGTTTTGTGAATTTATCTAGGTTGCATCTGAGAGTAAAATCAAAGGGCGTGAGAGACCAGCTGGGTCTACCAATCGTTTGCCTCTTCTTGTCAAGGAAGGCTGGCAAAATGCCATGAAACAGCCTTGTACTAATAAATATCTTCTGATATTTAATAAATAAGGGAATGTGTTTTCAGTTCCTGCTTCCTACATCAGAAAGACACATCATGTGGACCAGATCAAATTATATATAAATATATATATATAAAAACAAAGGAAGAGGAAAAAGCCAAGTCTATCTGCTTTATGTCTCTTTTCATAACAAAGGAGAAATTCCCCCATTTCTGATCAATAAAAGTTAATTCAGATGAGTATATCATACTAATAAAATAATAAATCCGCGTAATTATTAGTTTGATCTTTTAATCTTTGTTTCCCAGCTACAGTTTTGTTCAACCCAACTTCAGCTGGTTTTAGACCCAAAAGACAAAACACTTTTCTGCTTCACACAGAAGCATTTTGGGAGTATCAGTAAGGAAGTTGGTTGTTATCTGGATGTAAAGCAAGAGCAAAAGGGGAAACCGTCTGTAGCCATCTCCTGTCACATCTCATGTGAAGCTTAGCCTGGTAAAGAAGGGCTGCTTCTCTGATCCAGGCCCCGAGCATTCCTGTAGAGAGGTATAGAAACATCTTCTCTTGATTTGCCTTGATGACCTCATGTAAGACCTCAAAAGCCTATTTACCATTTAATCCCAGATGGTGAATTTCTGGGATGTTGTCAAGAATCACTCTGTCACTGGTGTTTTAGCCAGGCCCTGTTGCTTCTTCGAGCATCTGGGCTTTTAAAAATTATCCCTCCTGCCCTGATGGTCGTGAATATATGTGATTCTGGGACCAGGATCCAGGAAGACAGAGGTCATGGGGGAAGGAGCAAATCTAAATCTCTGTTGTACTATTCCAGCTGCCGAGGCAGGTCCAAGAGGATGTGAACCTCTCAATGGGAATTTGGCCATGCCTGCCAGTGTCAAATTAATTACTGCCTGTGAGGTGTAAAGAGCAGCTGTAAAAGGCTGGAGGGTGCAGATGCTGTTGGAGAGTGCTGGCAGGAGCAACAGGAGGAGGCTATAGAGTGATTAGGAGCCTCTGGAAGATGAGCAAGGACAAGGAAAAGACAGTGTTTAAGAGCTGGAGGCCTAGCGATATGTGAGACCCTCTGCTGGTTATGCAGGTCTGCAGAGCCCAGGCAGTTCTCATGTTTTCCCAAGTAGGAGGGTGGGACCCCATTGTGGATGGTGGATGCCCTGCCATCAGCAGCGGGAGAAAGGAAGGGGTAGGAGGCAGCATAGGAGATGTTTGGGAGAGATTCAGGTGATGCTAGGGTTTGGATCACAGGCTGATCAGGGCTTTAGTGGTTTACAGTTAGAAAAGGTAGAGGTAGTAACCAGCACTAGTCATGTCCCCAGTGTGGGCATTGTGAGCTGTGGTGCAGTCCCTGAGGGTGTCCGGGCTACGAGCTGCTTCTGTGAGCTAGGCAGCTGTGGGCAGCAGGGTGCCTGGAGAAACCAGGTGAAGAAGTCTGCTGTTTGGTTCCCTTTTTCCAGACATGTCCTTTATACTGAACACGCAAAGAAAGACTGCTAAGAGCAGTGCTACCCTCTGGGTGCCTCCTGGGAATCCCACCCCACTACCACATTTCACTGCCCTGTGGCCTACTGCCTAGGGGTACAAAGCAGAGCTCATGGCCCAGACAATCTCTTCTTGTCTTGCCCTTCTACAGGCAGCTGTTCTCATCTTGGCTTGCAGAGCATTTAAGCTGGCATTTATCCTCCATAACAAAACAAGAAATGTGTCCACCTTGGCCTCTGTCCAGCATTTTGTCCAGTAGCAGTGAAGGGATCATTGGTGGGTACGGGTGGAGGTCAAGCAGTGATGATGGGGAGAAAGGGCATTTTTAAAACATAAATGATACTGTATGCAGCTCCCTCAGTGCCTCTGTCTTTCATGCCTGTATTTCTGAAAGGCCATAACCATCTTATTGTTTCCATCTCTACAGCAATTCAATTCTTTCTCTTGCTCTTTCTTTAGCACTTAACTGATCCACAAGCTAGAAGCTATTTGGCCTGTAGTGCTCCCTTGGAAGTGTTATTTGGTTAATGCTTCATCAGAATTAGAGATACTGTACTCTAATTAGAGATAGAGATTTTATACAGTTTGGGTTTTTTCTCCATCTGACCTGCTTTCTTCCAGAACAAAGCCTCAGCCTGAAATGCCAGAACTGGAAGGACACAAAGACCTGATGCAAACGGAGATAGTATGAGGCTAATGAAGCTGAAACAAAATGAAACTCTGATCACGGTTGTCCTGGTGGCCACCCCTTCTTTCTTGCAAATAACAAATTTGCCTCCTGTAACTTTCCTGCTTCTCCGCTGTCTTTACTCTTGCCAGTTCAAAAGATAGTTGCTTGTCATTGGGGGGAATAATGTTTTGACATAAATGCTGGGTATGCGCACCTTGCTGCCACTATATCAAATTTCTTGTCTCAGGCAGAAATCAGAGAGTAGGTTTGTATCTGTCTCACATCTTTCTTTTTGCTGTATATACCTCTTCTGATTTCTGTCTGCAGCCTGCCATGCCTGGACAAGGAAATTTAGAGTTCTCCACTAGGCTGGTTTATGCTGAGCTGACTAAATGACTGTTCATTACCTATCTCCCCTCAGACCACTAAGCTTTGAAACTAAAAGAGGTTTCATTAAGATGATGTAGGATTCTGCAAGACACTCTATCTTAGCTTGAAACCAATAGCAAAGGGAGTTGAATAACTAATGTTGGCCAGTAGAACCATGTGAGGCTAGACACACAGAGGCTAGACGGTATGGAAAATCACATCATTCTGTATAAACATTAACAGCTTTGTCATATCTGTTGGAACAACTTCATTGAGGTCATGGATTAACCCATAAGGTTTTCCTATTCCATCATGATTTTTTATTTAACAAGACTATGTGTACACATGTGTGTTTCCAGGCCAAAAAATATGTAATCTCCAGGTTAAGAAATTGGAACTCAGGAAATGAGAGCCTTTGTTCTTGGAGCTTTCTTACGGCATCAAACAGATGATTCTTTCTACTCTAACTTGCCAGAACTACTCGTGCAATCCTGACTCATCTACAGTGCAGCGCTTTGCCTATAAATCTTTTTCTCATGGCTGTCTAGAAAATGAGTCCAATTTTCAGGAAAATTTTCTATAGTATCATGAACATCCTTAGGCAAATGATCCAGAAACTGAGGTTTCCTGGGCAGAGTGACGCTCAGATGCTAAGTTCATCATTGACAAAAGCACATCACTCAATGATTTTAGGGTACTGCTGGTTTGGTGAGTAGTTTGGCATGTTTCCAATTCCAAATGGAGAAGCCCCAACCTCCCTGGCTACTGGTGGAAGCTGAGTTGATACTAGTGAGTGCACATAGCTTTTGTATGAGTCTTGCTAGACCCATGCCTTAGAACAGTTTTATCTGCCTTATGAGTAGAGGAGGAGGGGAAAACACAGCCTGCCAATTTGATGCAGCTATATTGTGTAGGACTCTGATTTGCCTTTGTGCAGATGAATTATACATCCAAGGAGTTTCCAGCTCTTGGCACAGGCTGCTAAAGCATGGATAAGCTCAGCATTTCTTTGCTCCCAGCAAGGATCAAAGGACAACCATCCCATCTTCGGAAGCTGAAAAAATCTGATGTGGAGGGGAAGCCAAAGCCTGCCCATGAGGCTAACTCACAGATTGGAACTGATTCTCCCTGAAAAAGGAGATAAATCCTTTTAACACCAAGCAATTAGCTCTCCCTCAAGAATGGTGCCCATTGCAGTTGACTAGTTTTTAGTCTTTATGCCTTGGGCAGGAGATGTGAAGTCTGCTTCACACTGATTTTCTAGTTCACCTGTGACTTGAACTAACACAAATCCTTTTAAGCACATTCAGTAAACTTGTGTTTTGCTACATATTTGAGAGCAATGGTTAGCTCAGTGAAGAAGCTTAATCAAAATCTATCTGTCAAAGCCTACGTATTTTGGCTGAAGTCAGTGTTTCCCTGAGAACATACTGGCTGTGTGTCCAATAAGCAGTTCAGCCTGCATGTTCAGTGGGTTGTACACTAGAGGGAAAAGGCAGCTCGGCCTTGTTTGTCAGGATGTTCTGCTTAGCCTGTGCCATACTTTGGACAAAGTAAATAAAGCACTGTCACCTAAAACCTTAAAGGCTGTTGAAAAATACCTGTGGACAAATCAAGAATAATTCTGCCAGTCCTGGAATCCTCAATTTGATCTATTATATCTGCTTCATAGGTTTGAGCACTGTGCATGATGTTGAAGTATGTGGCAGCTGTGCTAATCCCTACATTGCCAAAAAAAATATTAAAAATTAATTGCAGTATACTCACAGAGAACAAAACTTCCCTGGTTCATTGATGTCAACAGCAACTTGAATGTTTCTTGTTCTATCTGCAGGGATTGTTTTTAGCTTTTTTCCTCTGTTGGGGGGCTCCATGTTGAATAGCATCTCTGGCTGACGATGCAGATAAAGAAAAGCATCTTGTATCTTAACAGAGCCTGAATTCCCAGGAAGCTATTTAGATCTTGCATGACTAAGATATTTTGTTGAAAATGTCACACTAACACACTAATGCATGCTAACAATCTAATGAGTTCGTAAAGTTTGAAAAAGCACTAACAAAGGACAGATGATGCAAGACAGGGAAAAAAAGGAATTGTTTGTGTTTGTTTTTTTTCAATATAATTGATAGATGCTTGGAAATTAGACATGAAATATTTGCTGGAAGTCAAAATCTTCTCTTGCCCTGCTGATCTCTCCTTCTGTCTTCTTTCTCTTCCTTATTATAAATGAAATGTCGGAGAAATACTTAATAACTTATTGTGCTGTTACTGTTCTACTGAAGTCTTACAAGAGTTTCAAATTCCCCTTTTTTGCCTGATTAGGATCAGGCCGTGGCATTCATGTGGAATAGGGGACACAAAGGGGGACAGAAAAACATGCACTCACCAACATCACTCAATATGCACAGAGGGGATGTCCAAGACATTCTTTTTCACCCAAGCCTACTGAAGCCTTCACAGGAGCATCTTTACAGAAGGGAAGAAGCTAGACACCAGGGAGGGATTGGTTCTGCACTACATTGTTTTAGTATGTGCCAGGATGAGAATGAATTTAGCCATAGTGCTTGGGACAACTGATTGTCTTATAGATGCCTCCTCCCTCCCACTCTATTTCTTAAAACTGCAACTGTTTCCCTTTTGGAGGTTAAGTTGGTAGAAAGTCAACGGGTAGAGCTTGCTGAGCAAATTCCCTCCTCTAAAAGAAGGGTTAATTGTGGGAAATTGTGGGTTTGTTTCTTTTTTTTTTTCCCCGAGAAATAGGGAAGTGTTCAAATTAAACCAATTCAGCTTGAGAATTTAGTTACCTAGATGGAAGTAATGACTGAGTCAGAAATATTACTCTAAAGCAACTCAGTTATTTTTATTTAAAAAATTTACCTGCTGGCTTCATTATGAAATGGAGAGAATTATCTCCTTGCACCTGAAGAGATGAAACACACATATGCTTAGACTAGTTTAGGGCCTCAGCCAGTTCTGACAGCGTTTCAGAAAAAAACAGCATAATTTAAAACTCCTGAGCAACACAAATGTCCTAAGCAGTGTGTCTATGTTGTGTTTTTAAGTATTGCTCCATAACTCTATACTGATAAATAGAAGTTTGCCCTGTTCCGGCCAAAGTCTTTATACTTGATACCTTAGTGCAAAACATCCTAACCAGGCTGTACACTTCAGAGGCAGGACCCACAGGAGTTCATGGCTGCCTGATCTCAGGGCAGCATCATAGGAGGCAGCACTCTGCAGGCAACCTTCCATGGTGTAATCTCTGTAACTACATGCTGGTCTACATTCCCTTCTCTTAGGTAGCTGGCTTACTGGGACCAAACCTCTGTTTATTCCTTGTTTTTTTTCTCTTCTTCCTGATGATTAAAAACCATACACAGGACACTCAGCAGTGCAGAGTTAAACTAGGCACCCAGCTGAGCTACAGTCTAATCCCATCTGCCCTGCAGGAGACTTCCAGTGCACCTGGGTGAGATCAGGGAAGGGTCTAACAGTCTTGCATCCCAGTCCCATGGCTTCACAATGAAGTCCATTTCTTCTGTCTATACCTCCTTGTTTACCTACTTGGATCTAAGAGCTTGGGATTAAACATGCTAATTGTTTAGCAAGGGAACACTTGGGAAGTGTGTTCTAATGGCTGTCAACTAAACCTTGGCAGCAGACTTTCTCTATGACATAGTATACAAACTAATGAATCACGGTCTTTGAATCCCTTATCCTATCTATAACTGCTCCCATATGTCCCCTCTTCTCTTTTCCCCCTCTGTAGGATTAACTCCTTGTTATAATTCAGATGGCTATTTGCTGGTGGGTTATAAATCCCCACTGAGTATCCTTGCTTATGCTACACTTCTTTTTTTTTGAACTTCATGAATCTCTTCTCGCTGGAAATACAATGCAATACATTCGGGGCAACAAAAATTGTGGCTCCTGTGCAGACCAAAACCTGGTAAAATAAATTTTTTAGGAACTGCTTTTCTTCTGAAGCTATAATATTCTGCTGATTTATTCGGCTACTCACCTCAGGACAGGACTAGATTATTTATTTTAATGATGAACATTAACATGGAAGAAAATTTTGCCTTCTCACAGGAGGAACTCACTGATCAGAGCCAGGTTTTTCACTGTTCCTCGCAATTACCAAAAATAATGATAAAATAAGACAGTACTCTGTCTATGATTCTAGTAATTGAGTGATAAAGGACATACACTGTGTATATGACTTACATGGATGCTCGGATCACAGTGTTGTATGGGGAGGGTTAGAGGATATGGTGGAAATGTTTACTGAAGTTACTGAAATTACAGCAGAGTGGCTAAACTTGATCTCTACAGCTGGAAAAAATGGCAATAAGGGAATGGCTCTATTTTTATCAGAGAGTAACATGCAATGTAAATCTCATGCATGCTACCAAGTCAAATATGTAGGGTTCATAAACGAAGAGGACGAGCATATAATATTCTCTTCTTCTGGCAGAAACCATTCAGTCCACACTAAACAACATCTGTGCCAGTGAAATAAGCACTAGCATTTTCATGTAAAGCTATGTCTAAGATCCCACTCTTCTCCATTTAAGTAGGGAGATGGTATTAAAGAGAACAGAGAAGCACAGTTAAAAGCTCAGTACACTGCAGAAGCTGCTCTAGGGTCTGAGACTGTCAAGGTCTGTGCAAACAGCCACAGTGCCTTTGGAGGGGGATCTATCATAAGAAACATCTCTCAAGCCCTTTGGGTGACCCTTCTGGTTTCTGTGGCTTTGCTTCTCAATATCACTTAGAGGAAATATGTTTTAACAGCATATAAAACCACTGTTCTGCTGCTTCTTGGACACAACGTAGAAATATGTTTTCTACTACCATTAGCTAATATCAAATACCTGAAGTCATATAATCCTCATTTAATTAATCAGGTGTAAGCTGTCTATAATTAACAACAGTTTCTGTGCATGTTGTCACCTTTGGCTGATTCCATGGTTTACCACACTGAGCATTTATTCAGATAGTCTGAATGCCTCCTGAAGATACCTGTTTTTCAGTAATAAGGCCAAGATCTATGGCAATGTTTATAGGTTATAAATTCTCCCTGGAGAGCTAAAGAAATCTTGAATATGGGACTCAGAGCCATACTAATAGACATGTGTGACTGGCAGTGCTAACCATAAACAGTTTTTTAAAGGTAGACTTGCTGCTTGCTTCTGTCTAAGAATTTCACTAGAACATGTTTCTCCCATGCTAGTCTAGTGCTTTGTTCTCAGGATGTTTTTGCAGAGCAGGAAAACTATATACATTTTATTGTGAAGATGAATACAACTTTAACCAAAATGTCAAGGCTGGACCTTTCTGTGGGACAAAACTGGAAAGATCAAAAGTGTAATTATGGATTAGGATTAAATTAAACTGGGTTTAAGTATCTTTGAAATATTAACTAACTCTGCAAGTTAATATCATATTTCAAAGTAGTTAGAGAGCCCTAGAAAGGAGTCCAGCCTCTGATTTCTACACAAAAAAAACCTGAAAGGAGGTTGCTGGGGTAGTTAATCCTCTTATTACATTGCTAAAATTATTTCATGGATTGTTCTGTGGAAAAATTTGACCTGGATTTACCCATTTGAAAGGTCTTCCATTGCTGTCCAGCTCTATCCAACTGCATATAGCGAGATACCGAAGATGGAGAAAGTAATATAGCCTTGCATTAATTTGCTACTAAACTGCAATCAGCCACTTATTTTGCAAGCTATTGATAACATAGACTGAACATGTAGTAACTTTGTCACTACCTCCAGAAAGGTTAATGTACAATAAACTCTGTAGAACCATGAACATTTAATAGGAAAGGAAAATATTCTGGGATATGTTAAACAATGAATCATAATCAACCCGGACCTGAAAACTGTTAGAGAAGTTGCAGCACATAGGCTTTGACGACACACGGACATCTCTAAGACATCTGGGAAACTTTTCTACACTTAGCCATAGCAACCACAAAATATCTATCAAATAAAGTGTGTTGTCACTTAAAGTAAGGCTACAGTGAATAGAACATTGGAGACTGTCTCCTACCTTGACTGAATTATCTTTCAAGGGGACACACTACTGCTAAGCAACAAGAATTTGGTCTTAACAACTCTCTGGATAAAGGGTAATTTATAAATAGTATGTAGCTTGCTCTCCACACTTTATTAATGTATGTTAGTTGCTCTAAAGAAAACCTCCATCTTTTGCTACCCTTGATGATTTTTCTTGTAAAATGAAAGCTCTTCTCTGTATTAAAACGAGTGAATCAAGGCACTATAATCTGATGTACTCTACATTACCTTTGTTTACCTTAGTACTGGTCTGAAAGGCATCCCCCTCCATTTCTTTATATGTTATACAATTATCACAGGTTGCTTCTTTCTCTGTAGTCTCAACCTTTCATTTTTAAAGATTGCCTGAACTTATTTTGAAGAACTTACCTTTTTCTGTACAGGTGGGTCTTTTTTCCCTCTCCCCAGTGCTTCTGCACTTCTGTAGAGTACTGGGCTGCAAACAACCTCCAGTGGTTTACTTTAATCCTTATTTGTCATCTTTTGTTCAATGCAATTCCTGTTACAGTGGTTTACTCAGGTTCTTTGTGAACAGCCTATTAAATTCTTTGTCTGTGTCTTCATGATCACAACGTTCCCCATGTTTTGTGGCAGAACATGCTTAAACACATCTCCAACACACTACAGCCGTGTGCTAGTTCTGCACAAGGGGACAATTTCAGAGCACAAGGCCAGAGCAGGCAGCCTTTTCATACTCCATGCAATAGAAAACCTAAACAATAAGCACTGCCTGTTCTGAGAAGCAATAACTAACAAACAGAAAATCTCCATCCACAGATGTTGTGTTCTGACACTTTTCCTCTAGAAGCTAGTACATAGAAATATGTCTGGAGGTAGCTCAGTCCAACCTTCTTGTTGAAGCACCCATCAGGTCAGCTGTGGATTTGTCTGGCTGGGTCCTGAAAACATACAAAGGTGGAGGAGGGCAAAGGGATCACTTGTGGAAACTTGGCACAGCCTATTGCACTGGCATCCAAGAGTAATGAGAGAAGTGGCAACTGTCATTGCAAAGGCACTTGCTACCATCTTTAATAAGTTTCTGAGCTCTAAGGTGCTGTTTCTCAAATGGCAAGGTTTAAAGTTGAGCTCGACAGCTTGAAGTGAGCTTGCTAACAAGTCTGACACAAAAATGCAAAATATATTAGATGTGAGATAAGAGTATAGTAAAGCATATTTTAAGGTAATCATCCTGATGGCTTCGTCTGTGATGGTTTTATCAGGTGAACTTTGAGAAAGCTGACCCAGCACACACAGCTGTTGGGGTATGACAGGGGACATCATCTATTAGTAGTAATTGAAAAGGATGGTTTTCCAGCTGCACCAGTACAGATGGTGATAGTCCGGGCTAGGAAACATATCAGCAACCCTCCTGCCTTGATTCTGCCTCTCACAACACAGCTGCCCAGTCTTAGGGTGAGTGGATGTAGCTCAAGAAGTTGAAGGCTCCCACGGGGCAGCTTAAAACTGCCTTCTAAAGTGAAAGCATGAGACTGTGTTCACTCTCACTTTAACATATGTGTGCTGGGGAAAAGGATCATGTGCAAAAGCCAAAAGGAAGGAAGAATATAACCATGAAATATAAAGAGAAACAAACAAGATGTTTCAGACTTTACTAAGTGTTCTGGTTAGTTTACTATTACAGGCATCAGGCATACTAGATACGTAGGCAATATGTCAACATGCTAATACAATGGCCAACAAATGTAACTGTGTGTTGTGACCACTTTTGTGCTAAAGGATGCAGTACTGAGCTTTATGCAACTGGTGGGTATATTACAACATCAATATGAATAAGCAAGTTGCTTTTTTTAGTAGTGCTGATGTAGTGCTTTTAATAATTACACACTTAGCAAAGCAATCTGAAAATTGAGATGAATGTGTCTAATGGGAGAATTTAAATCCACACCAGAACTCCATCAGTGCAAATGTTGGATTGCCCCATCCTCTCTTCAAGGGGTCACAGCAGAGCAACCTGCTGATAATTTGGCTTTATGTTTGCAGGGTTCAGAATCAATTTCAAGAATAAGAATGTTAAAGTTGATTTCCCAGACAGGTCTCTTTGTTTGGAATTATATTCTCTTTTGTAATTTAAAATGGTTGGCAGGAGATGTGAAGTCCCACCACTTCTGTGGGTCTGTGGTTTCAGAATAGAATGACACACAGACGCCACCATTTCATTTCATTGTTTAATCCACAGATACATTTCATAATGATAAACTGTAACTGCTCTGTTACGTCTAATAGTTCAGTTACACTTAAAATAAAACAGTATTTTTATCCTGAAGTTCTGTGAGCCCAGGAGAAAAAGTAGGAAAGGTCAGCATGTCCCAGTTTGGTGTGGACATCCAACCTGAAACATTACAAGGGCTGCTCTACCTGAACTATCTGGAACACAGATAAAGAAGACTAAATCGGACTTTAAACTGTTGAAAATAAGTTGGAGGAATAATGATTGACAAGACGAAGTCTGGATAAGCTTTGTTAAAATCTGGGTAAGTTGTTACAATGTCCTGGAAGCATGAAGCTATACAGTATGTGCTTGTGATCAGACAACTAATGTTACAGAACTATCCTAAGTCTTATCTTGAAAATATTCAATCTATTTTTTATTACTACATCTGAAAACACTAGTACCAAAAGGATTAAAGGATCTCATGCTTCATTGGGAGCACAAATACAAATGTCAAAAATGCAAGCAGAATTGCTTGCATCAAGAACATCTCAGTACTAGGACTACATACACTATGCCCACAGTTTTTGGTTTTTGTATCTTCTATTGATGGAACCTTCGATGGAAGAAGCCCAAAACATAACTTTGGTCTATCTGTCTCTCTCTCTCTTCTTACAGATGGGATAACTGTGCAGTTCTTCCCTGAAAACCTGACACATTGGAGGTTATAATTAAAGACTACCCAGCAGAAATGCTCCGTCTAAATTGGCTTGCAAAACCCACCCAGCTGACCTTGGCAGAAAGTGCAGAGTTCCTCTGCACTCAGAGAAGATAACACAAGAAGTTCAATGTGGCCAGTCAGTTTGGTCAGAAATTTCTAATCCACAAAGCATCTTCATTTGACTAGATTTCATACAAACCTCTGTAATTTATAGAAGTGCTTTTGTCCAGACAAAGATCATCTGCTTAAGCTGATGTAACTCCAGGTGAAAACCCCTGGCTTTGTTAAAATGGACTGAGCAGTCTCAAACACCTCACACACTATCTGCATTTGAAGTTCAAGCTAACTTCCATTCCATTTCGGTGTAATCATCTAGTTTGAAATAAATCTGGACAACGCAAAGGCAACTTTCAAATTCTTGTGTGCTGGCTTTCAGCTCCACTCCCTCCAAGAGAAAATTCCATGTTCTAAGGAAACTCTTTTCCAAAGGCTTGCATCAGAAGTCCTCTAGAAAGAAGTATAGAGCTGTTTAAAGTATGGAACAAGGAAAGCAGCTCTGCAAAACCATCTTTGCACTGTTTTTCATTTCCTGAATGCAGTCACTCCAGAATGAAATTTTCTTCCCTCAGTTTGAATTTAGAATCATAGGATATCTCAAATTGGAAGGAGCTTATAAGGATCACCAAGTCCAATTTGAGTCCAACGCCATTGAGCCTAACTCTACTTTCCATGAACTAGCATAATCTGGCATCAAATGGACTTTATCTGTTAGGTCTCTATCAGTTCTTAAGGAGTTCTGCCTGCTGTTTAAATTGGATGCTGTGCGAATAAGTACTAAAACCTCTCCAATACTTCTGTTTGATTTTGATAGAGAAATAAGATGCTTCTCCAGGTGCACAATTTTGTACCAAAACTGTATTATGACCCCTTGTTTTTAAAAACTGTCAGCTATTAAACTTCCCTTCTGTCCATAAATATCTTCTGGAAACTGACACACCTGTCTTTATTCATGGAAGGGCTAGTTCTGCACTCCTTGTGTTAGAAATTGCCTGATACCTGTTTTTACTGATGTAAAGATGTTCTCATCTACTTGCTCAACCATGCTCACTCCTTTCCCCAACCTTTAAACTCTTCTTGCAGAAATTAATACAGTACTAAGGTCATATTAATTGTCAATAAACAGGGCTACTTGCACTGAAGTATTTAAGTTATCTATCTCCCAGAGAAAGAGATAAAATGTATTTTATTGAAAACACTGCCAGTCTCCATGACAGTGAGTATCATTGTTATGGAGGAGGTACCAGTTAGGAGAGCTGGAGGACAGAGCTCCTGTCATAGTATGGGGAAATATTTAGGGTAGTGACTGCAGCTACCTGGCTGTTTTCAGTCGCATTCTTGGCTAGAGAAGTTAGCATGTCAAAAGAGAAGGCTGAGTCTGGATGGATCTTCAAGATCTTGAATATGTGTTAAGAACAGCATGTATAAAATGCACCTTTTCCTCAGCTCTGACACAGCTCATAAATCTGTGGCTCTGGAAACCAAGTCATGAGGGACTTTACTAGCTTTGTCATGGCATAACTCTGTCCTGGAGAGAAAGACAACACAGATTTGATCCTTTCCACAGCCAGCACCAAGCAATATCCATTTCTTGAGTGTATATATTGTAACCGATAGCTAGTTTTAATTTCCAGAAGTCCAGAAAAAAGGTTCTCTACTTTAATTTCTATGCATTTCCCATCCCTATATAAATTCTGTAATGCATACCATGAGCTGGTTGAAAGCACAATAAATAGGAAGAGAATGGATGTACTTCAGCATGGTGGTGGTTGAATTATACTTCTGTGAGCTCTTATGTGTACAACCAACTTCTGAATCATTTCTTACAGCTGACAGCTTCAGCCTCAACACTGCAGCAGGCAGCTAGTTAACACAGATAAACAAGCCACTCTTTACTATCCCAGATTTTTCCAGGAACAATGTCATTTTGTTTTATTGGTATTCATACCAGCCTTGAATAGTAAAGACTTAACGCAGAGGTCACCCTTACCTTCCATCCATACTTTTTGCACTGCCTTCCACTTACTTTCCTCTGCATGAGAACACTACCTCTATTTAAATAAACAAGTGAAGATACGAATTCTAGATTTTTAATTTATTAACCAAACAATTTATTAATGAAATAAAATTTTTTGCTAAAATATCTTAAGTTTTCAAGCTATTACAAAAGTCGAATGGGTGTACCAGTACATACACTTTGCTCCAAGTTTTAATACAATGGACTTAAATGGAGCTGAGAACATGAAAATTGTGGCTAGCTTTTGTATGCTAAAGAACTTACTTGCTTGGAAAAAGGTTTAGATTTTGGACTTTTCCATTGTACATGTGTAATAACATAGAAGCACTTCACATTATACAGTTCTTTAAACTTAGCGAGTGTCACCTTCTGTGTCAGAACGGGCACAAAATTGATTGTACTTTATAGCAGAGGCTCACAACATGCCAAAGGAGCAAGAAGACTGGGAAATCTGGTGAAAATGGAGAACAATATACTTCCTGAAGTCTTGCTGGGCAGCAAAAGCTGCATTATCCTCTGCAGACTTCATGATTCAGGGCATTTCAGCCAACAGGATGAAAGATTTTTTTGTAAGAAGACCATACTAGCAAGGACTGTTTCCCAAGCAGCTGTTCCTAGTGTGACACAGCTGGATCTATTTTACAGCATTAAAACCACCCTCTAAGGCTACAGCAAGAGCACTGTAAGTGTTAATTTCCTGATGGCTTGTGGGATGTACTAGAGCATTCCTGTCTTCCCTTTTCTGCATTCATGTTCTTTTCTCCTTTTCTTCCTCCAGCCAGGGCCCTGGAAGAGGTCTAGGGAACCTTTCAGTAAGTCAGGAGAACAGAGCTAATGATGATAAAAGGGCAATGCCCATTCCCACACGGTGGTTCTGCACTCTGAATACTCACTGAAATAGAAGACCTCATCCCCTGTCCCAGATAAACTTGCTTATGAAATACAGATTGGCAGATGAAAGTTTCTTAGAATCCCTCTATTTTGGTTTATATAAAAGCCAGTTACGTCATCCCCCCAGCCTCTCCCAAAAAGCCCCAAACAAAAACCAAGCAAATGTCTTTGACTGTTAATGTAAGTTAAAAATTAAGTAGGGAGGGGAGCAAGAATTAGTTCCGTTTCAGAGATCATCACAGTATAACATCTTTCATGGATGCATTGTAAGTCTTCCTTACAGCAGACTTACTAGCACAAAAAGCAAATAAACCTAGTGCAACAGCAAATTAAATGTAGTAAAAATATAAGTTTAAGGTCCATGTCATTGGGTACAGTTTCACAAATCTGTGCAGTAAACATCTTTCAGAAATGCAAAGCTGCATTTACATTTTTCTGTAATTCACTGTCCAGCAGAATACATGTCCTGCTCCTAAAATAGACAAGCTGCTGACAAACTGAACTGTCATTCCACAGCTTGATGGAGTGGAAGAACTGACATCTGTGCCAATTTCATTTGAGGAATAAGTCACTGTAATCCTCAGCCCTGTATCCAAGCCTATATACTCCTGATTTGTGCAGTAAGCAAAAACTACAGATGTGTGTTTCAGGTTGAGGCCAGGATTGACAAAGTTAGTAAAAACCTACATCTATGAAGCTACAAGCTATTATCTACAAAAGGAAGTGTTCTTTACTTACTTTTTTTTTCAGCAATAGACCTGATATTCAAGACATTTCCAATGCAAGAGTAAACAACAACTTCCTGACACAGGTGAACAAGGAGCCAAGAAAAAAGGTGCTCGCTTGGACCAGACACTTACACACCAGGAGAAACTAGCTGGAAATATGAGGATCAGTGGCAGAATTGACTGCACTGACCGTGAGATGGTAGAGGTCAGGATTGTGGGAGGGAGTAGCAGAGCAAATAGCAGGAACACAACCCCCGACTTCCAGAAAGCAGACTGCAACCCCTTCAGAGATCCGCTTGGAAAAATCCCATGGGAGACAGCCCTGGAGAGAAGAGGAGTCCAGGAGAGCTGGTTGATTTTCAAGCACCACCTCCTCCAAGCTCAAGAATGGTCTATGCTTACAAACAGAAATCAAGCAAAGGGGGCAGAAGGAGTATAGAGATGCTGTCTGACCATGGAAGGATGGGTTCAGGAAAGCCAAAGCTCACCTGGAGTTGAATATGGCAAGAGATCTGAACAGCAACAAGGTAGGTTTCTACAGGAACACCAGCAGAAAAAAAAAAAAAGGCAGGGCCCTTGGTGAAAAATAATGTGGAGAAGGCTGAGGTACTCAATGCTCTCCTCCCCCTTTCTTTACCAGTACAACACCCTCAGGTATTCCAGGCTAGTAAGAGCAGTGGTAAAGTCCAGAGTGATGTAGGCTCACCCTCAGTGGAGGACAATCAGGTTAGGAAACATTTTTAAAAAGTGGACCTACAGTTTGCCTGTGATGTGATGGAGCAAGTAATCCTAGAAACTCTTTACAGACAAAAAGGTGACTGGGAGTACCTAGCATGGAACTATTGAGGGGTAATCATGCCTGACCAACTTAATGGCTTTCTACAGTGAGGTGGTTTGTTTGATGGGCATGGGAAGAGCAGTGGAGAGTGTTATTATGGACTTTGGCAGGATTGCTGCTGCTGTATCCCATAACATCCTCATAGACAATCTGTTGAAGCGTGGGTTAGATAAGTGAACGGTGAAGGAGATTGAAAACTGAATGGGCAGACCTAAGGGGTTGTGATCAGTGGCATAACGCCCATTTTAGAGTCCAGTCACAAGGGTTGCCCTCCAAGGCAATAATGGGTCCAATCCTGTTTACTGTCTTCATTAATGCCAAGGAAGATGGGGCAGAGTGCATCCTCAGCATGTCTGCAGATGATACAAAAATGTGAGGACTAGGTGATGCACCAGGTGGATGTGCTGCCAGTCAGAGGGTCCTGGATAGGCTATAGAAATGGGCTGACAGGAACCTCATGAGGTTCAACAAAGAAAAATGGCAAACTGCACACCTGGCAAAGAATAACCCCATCAACCACTACATGCTGGGGCCAACAGGCCAGAAAGGAGCTCTGCAGAAAGGGACCTGGGCGTTCTGGTGGACGCAATGTACCCTTGTGGCAAACAATGCCAATGGAATTCTCGGTTGTGTTAGAGCATTGCCAACATGTGGAGGGAGGTCCTAGGTGCTCTTTCCTCTCTACTTAGCCCTGTTGCGGCACATGTGGGTTCTGTATGCTAAGTCCTGGTCTCCGCAGTGAAGGAGAGACATGGATATACTGAAGTGAGTGCAGTGAAGGCCAAAAAGATGATGAAGGGACTAAAGCATCTGTCATATGAGGAGAGGCTGCGAGTTCTGGGTGTGTTCTGCCTGGAGAGGAAAAGGCTTAGGGGGATCTTAACTATGTGTGTAAATACCTGAGGGAGTGGGGAGCACAGTTGGTGGGGGGACATGGGTATTGGGTAAAGAGGATGGAGCCAGACTCTCCTTGGTAGTATCCAATGAAGGAACAAGAGGCAACAGGCACAAACTGAAATACATGAAACTCCCCTGAAATGTGAGAAAACACTTTTTTTTCCTGTGTGTGGTCAAACACTAGAACAGATTGCCCAGAGAGGTTGTGGAGTCTCCATCCTTAGAGATATTCAAACCTTACTTGGCACAGCTCTGAGCAACTTGCTGTGGCTGACCTGCTCCGAGCAGTGGCTTGGACTAGGTGATCTCCAGAGATACCTCCCAAAGTCAACAGTTCTGTCTTTCTGTAGTCAGGATAACATGTTTATAAACCCGTGATAAGATCTAAACTCAGTGAAGTTTATTCTTTCAGACCTTGCTCCAAGCAATAAAATATATGTGATATCTACTTCCTTGGAAGCTTACTCTTTGTCTCAGAGAAAGATGTCAATAGCAAAATTTTAAGACGCCTAGTGGAAGACAGTGGGTTGGGACAGATGTCCCAAACTCAGAGATTTCTAATTTTCCAGCTCCCAGCAACTTGCACTAAAATTTTCCAAAGACTCATTTGAGCACTTAATGAAAAGCCATGTAAGCAGCTGCTGCTAATCACAGTGGAAAAAGTAAAAATTTGTGTCTTGCAGAGTCAGGGCTATGCAATATTACTTGGGTCTGTGATACAGCTACTTGTCTGCTTGCAAGCTGGAAATGATTTCTGATCTGGCAAAGATAACCTGTACCCCATGGATGAAAGACCCCACAATGTGCAAAACAATGCTGTGCTCTGGCATGTTTCCTTTTCTTTTTTTTTCAAAAGTATGGATATAATGTAAACAAAATTTCATACAGGGGTCACTTTCTGTTTTATCCATATGAAAGGTCTTCCATCCTCCTCAGTTATACTATTTCACCTTATTTTTTCTAGCCCTTAGATTAAAAAGGCCTGTCTGATATCCCTTTGCAGTCTGTGGCCTAGAGCACAAAGCATTTTTTGATCAAGGCACAAAGAGTCTTCACTTAATTTTGGCTATCAGCCTGCTGCGTGGCTTTGGGCAAGCTATTTCATTGCCTGAGTTGCTGTTGTAAAATGGGGACAGTGACACTAACATCCTTTTGAGAGGGTTTTCAGATGTACTCCATGTAGGACTCAGTGAGTAAGAACTGAACATGCTGTGCTTTAGTGCCAAAGATGCAGCTTCTCTGTGCCTGGGGAGATCAAAAACTCTCTGACACATGAATCAATTCCAGTAGAGATAAGAACATGTTAATGTCATTATACAAGGCATTGGCAACATTACCCCAGCATGCTGTGCAAGTTTCTTGTCACCCGTGCTCAGGAAAGGTTAACTAAAACCAAAAAAGGTATAGGACAGGATTGGCAAAATGATTAGGAAGAGGGGACATAAACAATTTCGACTTGCCTAATATAGTAAAACCATTGTTCTCTTAGAGGTTATGACCTTTCTAGGCAAATACACAGGAAAGAACGAGGAGATCTGAACAAAAAAAGAGGGAGAAGAAATCAATTAACCGATGTTGGCATGGGAACAAATGGGCAGTGCCTGCAGAACTAAACCAGAAATGAAAGGTTCCCTTCCAGACAAGTGAGGTTGTGTGTGGTCAGGCTAATAGCATAAGGAGATCACAGGGAAGCGCCTGGTCACTTTTTAAACAGCATTGTATATGGTTACTGGTGATACCTGGGACAGGTCCCAGTGAAAGAAGAAAGTGTGTTATGGAGCTGTATTTTCTGTTCCCTAGTTCTCCTGCTTGCTGTTCCTTCCCACTCCCCACATCCATGCCAACCTCCTACCAGTGGCAGTAGTAACACTGACCTGAGCAAAGGTAAAATGGGTGTATCCAGACCCATGCTGTATTAAAGACCACTGTGTGGTAATGTTTTTAATAGCCTGTTCTAAAAATTACTTGGGCAAGGGAGGCACAGAACTACTTGAATGAAGCTTGTAAGAACCATAATGACTTGGAATACATGGTGAAAGATTTTAACTGTAATTAAATCAACTGGAAATGTAATTTTTAAATGTCTCATCCAGAAAGAAAAACATTTATGTGTATGTTTTGTCAGTGCTGAGTTATTTCCACTAATCCTTATAAAACAGTCTTGTGTGATGACTAGGATTTTACTTTCCCAGTTGAAAAAATAAAAAGCAGATGGAATAAATGTAGCTGCCACAGATGTGGCTGCTATTTCTTCATAATCTGCCTGCCTTTGAGCAAACTGTAACATAGATGGTGAGATGCTGGATTCTGTCCAATAATGAAAAACTCTCCTCAAACCTTCAGTATGCTTTCAAGCTGCAAACGTAGTCTGGTCTCTGAAAAACCTGCTTTCACAATCTTGTTTAACTCTGTCATTGCTGGCTTTACAGTACTCAGGTCTGTGATTCATATGGAAAGAAAAAAGCATTTTCCTCTGCCTTCACCCCAAACAGCCAGGGCATTTGCTGTCACAGCAGTTATGTGAGTCAGCATCTGAGAAACCTGCTCATGTAGCCCATCTGCTGTAGGAGACCCAGAAGCTCACAATTCCATCCCTGCCCAAACAGACAAGAAAGTAATTGGAAGATGAGAGTCTGGAGAGTAAGGGGATAGAGCAACAGAAGCATGTTGGCCATATTTGTATAAATTCAACCATAAATTGGGAGGGACAGTGAATGGAAGGGAAGGACATTTTCTTTTCCAACTTCTACAAAAATTAGAAAACCTAGGAAAACTTCTTAAACACTTTCAAATTTGAAAGAAGCTCAACTTATATATTTTTTTCAGATGACACTTAAGGGCTTCCCTATACAATAGTGAGTCTTTAAACTTGGATTAAAATTAACAAAGGTATTTGATATTTCCTGCACTGTATAAATTAGCAGATTAGCATCTCAGCATCCTTTCCCTTCCTATTGGTTCCTATTGGGTGCCAGCACCCAATTGTGGGGTGCTTCAAAGGAAAGTCCAGAAGTCCCAGTAACTGGTAATTAGGGAGCAAGCTGTCCAGTGGGGAAGCTTCTTCTTCACTCTTGTCATTTATTAGTTGGGTTGCACTCCTAAGCACAGGTGGTTATATAAAAAGAGCTTACCATATCTCTGCTTCCATGGGCTATGCCAGAAATTCAGAGAATTTGTTTTCTTAACCTTGCTGAATGCTCTTCATTATCATCTTCTTTACCTGGGAAAGAAGACTCCCAGATGACTCCCTGGCTGCAGTCATGATGGAAATGGTATGGAAGAAACCTAGCTCAGCAGCCCTGCCTGAGAGAAATATGCTCCCTCCAGTTAAGCCAGCTCTGACAGGGTTAGAGCGCTGAGCAGCTGGAGCACTGTTTACTCTGTCTTTACAGGATCACACAATGGTTAAAGATGGAAGGGACCTTATCTAGAGGACATCTAGTCCATCCTCCCTGCTCAAAGCAGGTTCAGCTCAAGGTAGTTGTTGAGACCTCTGTCCAGAAGGATTTTGCATTCCTCCATTGGTGAAGACTCCACAGCCAGCTACATGAGACACCTTCCTCAGCACTCAGTGTGTGCCCTCAGATCCCATGGATTTGTGTAAGTCCAGTTTGTTTAATGCTTCCTAACCTGATCATCTTCCAGCAAGGGCAAGTCTACATCACCCTGTACTTTCCCCTTGGTCTCAGGGACCTGGGATTCCTGAAGGCTGAGGCAAAAAGACCCAGATTAATTTGACCTTTTCTGTATTCTTTGCCATCAAATCCCTGCTCCACGTAGTCACAGGCCCACATTTTGTCTGGGATGCCCTTTACTCCTGATGATCCAGTGGAAATCTTTATTTTTTACCTTCATAGCCCTTGCTAGATTAAACTCCAAGTGAGCTTTGGCTTTCCTGAAGGGTCAGACAGCATCTCTATATTGCTCCTGGGCCACCTGCCCCTGCTTCCACCTCCTGTACGCCCCCTTTATATGTCTGACTCAAATCAGGAGCTCCATGCAGGCCTCCTGCCCCCTTTGCTTGATTTCTGTTTGTAAGCATAGACCATTCTTGAGCTTGGAGGAGGTGGTGCTTGAAAATCAACCAGCTCTCCTGGACTCCTCTTCTCTCCAGGGCTGTCTCCCATGGGATTTTTCCAAGCGGATCTCTGAAGGGGTTGCAGTCTGCTTTCTGGAAGTCGGGGGTTGTGTTCCTGCTATTTGCTCTGCTACTCCCTCCCACAATCCTGACCTCTACCATCTCACGGTCATGGTGGCCAAGGCTGCTCTAATCTTCACATCTCCGACCAGTTCCTCCTCGTTTGTAAACATAAGGCACAGTAAAGCATCTTTCCTGCTTGGCTCCTCAATCATCTGTGTCAGGAAGTTATTGTCAAGACACTTCAGAAACTTTTTGGACTGCTTGTGCCCTGCTGTGTTGCCCCTGCGCCAGTTATCAGGGTTGTTCAATGTCTCAGGATCTCTGAATGTAAGGCTTCTTCCAGTTGTTTGAAGATGTCCCTTGCCTATTTCTTCGTCCTGAGCAGGTGGTCTCTGTAGCAGATACCCACTGCAATATCACCCACATTGGTCTGCCTTCTAATCCTTAAGCTCTCAGGTGGCTTTTTGCCTGTGCCCAGGCAGAGCTCCACGCATACCCACTGTTCACACAAATAGGCAGAATGCAATACCGTGTAAGGGCTGAAAAACTCAGTTTTAATACAACAATGTTGCTTTCAAACTCTCAGATAAGGACTGTAGGCTATGAAGTGTATGGAGTTTTGATTATGGGTTCTCTTTATTTGGCTAGATGACATCTGTGTTTTGATCTTTCTGGAGGGCAAACATTTCACTCTTCAATACCTAAATCTTAAATGAAATCCTGCTGCCAACATAAATTAAAGCTCATGTCTATGGTTCTATACAAAGAAAATGTGCAGTTAGTCTGGATTTTTTTACCACTGCTGGATAGACTTAAAAACGAAACATAAAGTCTAAACAAGGAAAAGAAAAAATAATTCTGACATTATCTGAATATTTTAAAATTGGTTTATGAGGTTAGAGCAGCCATGTAATCCTGGAAGGGGTCTTCCATTTTAATGTCTCCCAGAGGATAGGTGATAAGAAGTAGCAAGATGGCAATTTAGGATTATTTTATGAACTACACAATGAGGGCTTTCAGGTGACTGTGAAACTAAACTGGTTCTTAAACATGCTTCTACACAGCATGAGGCACCAAATGAATGAGTTCTGGCTGCGGAGTACTATCAGGGCCCCTATTACTGTACCCTGCAGGCAAATGAAGCAAAACTCCATTACCTTCGCTCACAGTATTTAGACCGCTGCTTCTTGCCATTGCTTTGCAATGTGACCTTCTCGCCTGCAAATAGCTGCCCCGGAGTTAAAACAACATGTGCACTGAAGGCACCTGCCTCATGTGTGATTCCTCACATCCCTTTGTTGAAGGGAAGGGGACAGTCTTTGCAAGAGTCTTCATGCTCTGGTCCTTGACTATTTTGCTAAACTAGTATGTTTGTTCTCTGAAAGGCTCAGCCCTGTAATAAGAGAATCTGTCTGGCTTCTTGTCAGAAGCTGTGTCATCACATGGCTTTGCAGCTGGTCAGGTGAGATAGGAGAAGATGTATGGCTACAAAAACCATATAATTCATCCCACTGCACTGATTTGTTCCTCCATCCATCTGTAATGTGGATTAACAGCAATAGCAATCAAAATGCTTTGGGAAAATCTCCTGCATAGCAGAAGACTTTAAAAAGTCACTTGAATTTTTGTGCTTTTGGAGGATGAGGGAGCATGAAGGAGTTCTTCCTATTACGTCAGCTGCCAACACTGTCCATCCTAATTTCACTGACTTTCAGCAGGTTTTCTTGTCCTCCTTCATATTTGTCTTTGCAGTTAGTACATATTGGCAGTTAACATGCTGGGTGTAAAAGGGAATTGCTGTTTCCAGTCTCAGCTATGTTTCTGGGTGTCACTATCTACATGTCTCTGACTTTGTATGCTTCGTTTGGACTACATCTTGTCAGCCCTGGGCTTTTCCCTTCTCACAGTCAGGATGCACTGATGCTGTGGTACTACTCAGCAGCTAGGAGCTGGTTTAATCCTGACTGCCGCCCTGCACCACCACCAGTGATAAGCTTTCTGGATGGTAGTATTTCAGGTTGTTCTAGAGAAGTGTGTGTGTGTGGCACCAGCACTTATTCACTTCACTGTCATTCAACAGCAGAGATAACCTGAAGAGAGACTTTTTTATCTCTGGTTTTTTAAAGCTTGATCCCCAAATTCTTTTTCTCCTCTGGAAGTCTCAAAGGCCCTGTAGGTCTACCCAGAAACTAGTTCAGGATAAAAATGGTGGAGCCAAATTCACGAAAACTTTTTTTTTCCCCACAGACAGTTGGTACTATTGAGTCAATATTAAAGTCAGAGGCACGGTCACCTTTGCGCTCATGCCCAAATGAGGCTACAGAGGTAATCAAAGCACAACAAAACCTTGTAGGACAGATGGATTTCAAGGTCAGATACTGGTGAAAAGAAACTTTTCTGGATAATGGTTGCCACTCAAAGCTATCCAGTGGCTTTCAAAAACTAAAATATTGTGGATTCAAAGATTTTAAGAGTCTGCTGTAGGCATAATAATCTCTTTACTAACACTCAGATCTTTAGGAATAAAAGTAAGGAATGACACTTTTGACAGCTTTTTCTTGGTAAGGTAGTTACAGCAAAAGGTTGGTGTTTAAAAATACACTTTTTCAGCAGCCCACCAGCAGAAGCTAGAAGACGAGGATGTTTGACACCCCTGTGTCTTGTGGTCACTGCTCAGTGCAATGTATTTCTGGTCACACATAGGAAACAGTGCTTTTGATTTTCAGGCAGCTTCAGGGGTAATAAATGGGTTCTGCAACAGCCATGTGTGGTTGGCACCAGCCTGCCTTCTCTTGAAACGTCAGAGGCCCACCCCAAGGCCCATCAATGTTTGGAGAAAGTTGTTCCAATCAAAGCAGCCAGAACCACTAGCCTGAACCTTTTTTTGAATTAAAGTATTTCTCAGTCTGCTGGGGAAGTTAGTACAAGGGACATCAAGAGCCAGAACTCAAATTAATCACAGACAAGGTTGGTTTAACATGCCAGAGAAGTGATGGAAGCAAGGAGTTTTCTCTCCCTCTCTCACCATGATCCCACAGAGCCATGCAATGCACACTAACACACCATCTGCTGGATTTCTGCTCAGAAACAAAGACAGGGAGATGTTTGTGTTTGTGTAATGGTAAAGCACTTTGTGTATTGAAATAACTGAGCTCTTTCTGCTGGCCTAGGGATGGGGAGTGTGGCAGATGTGTTAAATTTCATCTGGTTTTGCTCAGAGCTACTCACAGCACTCCAAGGCAGACCGGGTGAGAAAAGGAGCGTGAGATGGCTTATTACTGCTCATCTCTGTTTGGAGACAGTTTTTCATCAGCATATATTAACATGGCTACACCCTTAAAGCCACATAGAGAAGATATGTAAGGCCAAAATAAAATACTGCTTCTCCTGGAAACTTGGGATATATGTAACCTTCTTAATAAAATCATGTATTTTCAAAGTATTTCTACCATAAAAAAGCTGGTTACTTCCCACAAGTTTATGACCCATATCCTTCCATTCATTAAAGAGTTATATCCTCTTCCAGGTTTATGAAAGAAGGATGCTTCTTCACAGTTTTCTGTGTACTTTGAACCTGTTTTGCCTGCTGCATCCTCCTTTACAGCAGACCCAGCTCTGCAGGTACCAAAGTCGTTATCAGTTTCTCTGCTGGCTTAACTGGGAACAGTATTAAGCTCTGTGTCCTGGAAAAGCTTCCACAGAGCCACGGGCCCACCTGAGCTGGGAAGATGTATGGGGTTGTAGCCAAGTACAGAGGGCCTCATTAACTTTTCTAAAAAGCAGGGATGGGCTGCCCTGCTCCATGGTTGTGTGGTTCCCACAGTGTTACCAGTGTGTGTGTGGCATGAGGCTGCCTGAACTTCCCCAGAAGCAGGTGACATCCAGGGGCAACTGAGTGGGACATCTCACCACAGCCACCCGTGGGAAGCTGAATGCAGAGAAAAACAAAGCCATGGGGAACAACATGTCGGTGGCAAACCCAAAGAGACTAAGGAGATATGCCAAAAGCCAGACTGAAGCACATGGCAAAACTGCTCCAGATATTTGCAGAATGGAGCCCCAGCAGGGGGGATGCTCTTCACTAGGGTGGTGGTGACCAAGGTGCCCCTTACACCTGGGGCTGCAGGGTGGTGCTGAGCAGAGGGAGGGGGTCCAGCTGCAGCAGGAGCCTGGCTTTCAGCCTGCAACACATGGGAAGGGTGTGAGCACCAGGGCTTGATATCAGTGAAGCCTGCCAGAAATTATTAGAAAAGAATTTTTGTAGAGGTCTCAGGAGTGGTGTTTCCCTAACCCCTCCCCCAGCTCCTTTATGAAAGAGTAACCACAGCATTCAGACGTGAGCCTTATTGCAGGAGACATTTATTTGCCATAAGCAGCTCCCAGGAACATGCTGACCTTCTCTGGCACAGTGGGGCTTTCTAAGTCTTCACAGTTTAAGAGCGAAATGCAATTGTCCTTTTACTGAACTACCAGGCCATCCCATCCTGAACAAAATTTTGTTCAGGGAAGAATAAATTCAGCATCATGAACAGTGTATGTACAAAGATGTAAATAGCTCACAGAACAGAAAGCAGAGAGCATTCTGAATGTTTGGGAATTACACAGACAATAGATTTTTTAATGAAGATTAAAATATTTGTCTCTAGCCTTTCAGATTTTCCTTTTAAGAATTTTACAACAAGAAGTAAAGCAGATGGACAGCCCTAAAGATGAAAGTAAGAACGTCTGTTGTAAGTATTTCATCTGGACAACCAGCAGTACTTTGTAATTTCTGGTGTTAGCAGTGTTTTTGAGGAGTTTATTTAACAGACTGAAAAAGGTATATATGAACATATCATACATAATGCATTATTATATGAAGATATAATGCATAATACAGACATAATGCATCAACAGAACATAAAGGCATTCAGCTATGCTAGATAATTTAAAATGAGGGAATCATCTCAGTGTCTGCTTTCTAACAAAAGAAGGGAAACTGTGTACAATTCCTGCCTATGGTTAAAGGAATATGTCTCACTTTTTCCTTCATTCTCCAGTGATATGTTCGGAGGAACCTGCAACAGCTATGAGAAAACTGTAAAAAAGGAAGATAAAAATGAAACCTTCCCTTGCTTGAAAGTTTTTAGTATCTTTTCTGCCCACATTTGATACTACAAATTACGACATACCTAATATGTAATGCCTAATACCTGATTTCAGACCTGGGGGTTTGCTTGGCTTGAGGGTAAGTGATGCCTCTCTTTGCCTCTCACTCCCAACAGAAGAATGGTAAGCATTCATAAAAAAATCTGGAAGTCACTGCCTGCAGTTTGAGTTGCAGCATCCTACTTCACTGTGTGCTCTAAATGGAAAGGTGGTGTTAAAGAATGTGGCTAAAATTGCATCAAGTACATAGCTGCCCCACAGCATCATAAAGGGGGAGCCAGGTCTCCGTGTATGCCAGGAGAAATATCCTGCTGGGGACATCCTGCTACTGCTTGGAGAAGCAGTAGCACTAACTCGTTCTTTTATCAAGCTTGTATGATCTACAGTTTTTTTAAGTATAGTGCCTTGTCTTGAAGACTACTGGAAATTTTACACACTTCTATGCACTAAATATTTATGTATAGCTAACACTTACATACATTTTGTAGTTGTGTAGATGAGCCATCCTGGACACACACTTGAGGACAGACTTAATACCTTCAGCTGTGCCCTGTTTACTGGCTTGTCATGCTACCATGGGGATCACACAGAATCACATCCTTCACAGTGGATGATGTTTTAAAGCTGAAAGTGTGCGTGTGCTGCAATAAATCCACTTTGTTTTCCAGTTTCTCTGGGTGGTGTACTATGAGGACTGACCTTCCAGAACACCTTCTTTCTGACCATAAACAATTTCTATAAGTTTATAAGTACTTATAAACTATAAGTATCAACAATCAGAATTTCCGCCAGAGGCTGTGGCCACCTGCTTACTATCCACGGGGAGTGATAGCTCTTTCCCTAGACTTCAGAAATGTCTATAAACCTGGGTACAGTAAGTGTCTCTTCTGTGTTGCCTTAACAATGCCAGAATGATCAATGGCAGTGCAGTATAAAAAAAAAACTCTTCTAGCAATGTTTACAATGTGTTGATTTTGGTCTGCTCATTTGTAGTACCACTGATTTCATGGCAGGTAGTAACAAATTCATCTTCAAACTCCTCCCTAAAGTTGGGAGATTATTCCTGTTTTACAGTAGGAAATTGTGGCTGGAGATTGAACAATTTCTTAGAAGTCAGTCAGAAAAGCAATGAAAAAGAAAGAGGCCAGACCTCTAAAATCCTAACCCAGATCATGAATCACAGACTTATCTTTCATTTCCTCTCACAACCAACAATTGGTGTGATCCTCTGGATTATCATTGCATGGCTTTATTGTTTAGAGAAAGCAAATCTCTTAAGAAAGAGGTGGATACAGCAGGGTCCTGACTTTTAAAAAAACTTAGATGCCAACTCTTGTGTCATCTGAAAGTATTTTAAGGACTCAGTAAAGTGACTATTAACAAATTAGGCACCTAGTCTACCTTCATACTTCCCCTACTGCCACTGGGCACTGCATTTAAAAGCAGCTGATATGCATTTTCTCTATCAGACATAAATTCTCTGCAACTTGTAGGTGTTAAAAGTGACACATTTTCCCATATGCTGCCAATAGCAGGAGTTATACCAGGCAGCCACTCCACTAGACAAAGCTATGCTAGCCATATGTTTAACAGGATACGGAGACAGCTCAATCCACAATGGCTACACTGCATGTTGTGATCTGCTGGATAAACAGACCACTCAGCACAGCTGACAGTACAAAAGCAGCCTGTCCACAACTACGCAAACTGCAGCTGCACCTTTAACTATAGCATGCATGGGTTTCACTGCTAATTGACTGAAGAGTGCAAATCAAGGTTTGCTGTATCAGCAATCCCTTCCAGCTAGCAAACTTGTTCACTAGAATGATTTATCAAAAAGGTAAACAAAAAGAAAGAAAATACTGTTGACAACCATCCATTTAAAAATGTGAATAAATGTTGCAGAACATTTTGCTGCTGTGTTTACCCTGTGCTGAGCAGAACCGTCAAATTAATGTGAAGATTAAACATTCTGGAAAGCTTTGCCAATCAGGCATAATCCTCGATATAGCTGCAGGGAATAGACCAGTTTCAGTGTTCTCCTGCTCTTCTGAGAAATGCATACTTATGTTTCATGGTCTGTCTAAGCAAATTCTGACAGCAAAACAGCAGCTTCAAGGCTCTGATTCAAAAACTATTGAAAACTAATGGGAATATCTCCATTGACCTCAATGGGTTTTGGATCACAGCCTGAATCATTTCAATGCAACGCAATCCAGACTGAAGCAGCCAAAGCTGTATGCTTTTCCAGAGATTTCTGTTATTCTAGGAGGATAAAATATAACACTGAAGTTCCTAAGATACTTCCTGCTCTAGACTGGTCAGGTTCTCCCTGAAATATTGCTGTAGAGACTGGCACATCATCTAAGCAATTGTTTGATTTCCATCTTTATAAGAACTCTTAGAACTTCCAATTGCCTTCCAGTCACCAGTCAGGTTGAACACATCTCAAAAATAGATCACTGAGGTATATTCCCTAAAGAAGCTGATAAACAGATAATGCAAGGATTTATTTTTTCAAGAGACCTAATTTATGATTATGGTGAGGCGGGCTTTAAACTGAGGGACTTGGGTGGTGAGGGCTGAAGTGGCAACGCTAATGCCTTCACATCTAATGGGGGAATAAGCCAGGCCAACCAGAGCAGTGACAAAGGTGCCTTAGCTGCCTCACAAGATGACAGTCAGGAAACCAGCCACCTCAAGGGCATGCATGGCTATCCGCTATAGTGGATCCTCGTGCACCCCTCCAAGGAAATCTGCCTACTCAAGTACCATTCTGAAATGCCTGTACACCAAGGCACACAGTATTCAAGGACCACTTCCTCTGAGCTCAAGATCGGTGCATCGCTAGGAGGAAGAGGTCAGGTAAAGGAGCAAGGAGACCTGCATGGATAACCAAAGAGTTTCAAGAAAAACTCAAATGGAAGAAGAAGGTTCACAGTATATGGAAAAAGGGACTGGCCACTTGGGAGGAAAATAGGAACGTTGTCAGAGTATGCAGAGACGCAGCAAGGAAGGCCAAGGCCCAGTTGGAATTAAATCTGGCAAGGGATGTCAAGGACAACAGGAAGGGCTTCTTCAAATACATCAGAAGTAAAAGGAAGACTGGGAAAACGGTGGGCCTGCTGCTGAACAAGGTGGGTGCCCTGGTGACGCAGGATGCAGAGAAGGCAGTTACTGAATGCCTTCTTTACTTCAGTCTTCACTGCTAAGGCTGTCCCTCAGGTACCCCAGCCCCCAGAGGTGAGAGAGAAAATTCAGAGAAAGGAGGACTTCCTCTTGGTTGAGAAGGATTGGATTAGAGATCATTTAGGCAAACTATATCCTCACAAATCCATGGGCCCCGATGGGATGCACCCACGAGTGCTGAGGGAGCTGGTGGATGTTCTTGCCCAGCCACTCTCCATCATCTTTGAAAGGTCGTGGAGGACAGGAGAGGTGCCTGAGGGCTGGAGGAAAGTAAATGTTACACCAGTCTTCAAAAAGGGCATGAAGGAGGAGCTGGGAAACTACAGGCCAGTCAGCCTCACCTCCATCCCTGGAAAGGTGGTCATCTCCAGGCATATAGAGGACAAGAAGGTTATCAGAAGAGGTCAACATGGATTCACCAAGGGGAGATGATGCCTGGCCAACCTGATAGCCTTCTATGATGGCATGACTGGCTGGGTAGATGAAGGGAGAGCACTGCATGTTGTTTACGTTGACTTCAGTAAGGCATTCGACACTCTCTCCCATAATATCCTCAAAGAGAGTCTAAGGAAGTGTGGGTTAGATGAGATGACAGTGAGATATATTGAGAATGGGCTGCACAACAGAGCTCAGAAGGTCGTGATCAACAGGGCAGTGTCTGGTTGGAGGCCCGTCACTAGCGGTGTTCCCCAGGGGTCTGTGCTGGGTCCAGTCATGTTCAACATATTCATCAATGACCTAGATGAAGGCACAGAGTGTAACCTCAGCAGGTTCGCCGATGTTACCAAGCTGGGAGGAGTGCCTGATACACCAGAAAGCTGTGCTGCCATCCAACAAGACCTGGACAGGCTGGAGAGCTGGGCCGAGGGGAACCTCATGAAATTCAACATGAGCAAGTGTAAGGTCCTGCACCTGGGGAGGAACAACCCCATGCACCAGTACAGGCTGGGGGCTGAACTACGGGAAAGTGGCTCTGCTGAGAAGGACCTGGGAGTGCTGGTGGGCAGCAAGCTGACCCTGAGCCAGCACTGTGCCCTTGTGGCCAAGAAGGCCAACAATATCCTGGGCTCCATCAAAAGGACTGTGGCCAGCAGATCAAGAGAGGTTATCCTCCCTCTCTACTCTGCCCTAGTGAGACCACATTTGGAGTGCTGCGTTCAGTTCTGGGCTCCCCAATTTAAGAAGGATGTGGAACTGCTTGAGCAAGTCCAGCAGAGAGCTACCAAGATGATCAGGGCACTGGAGCATCTCCCTTATGAGGAAAGGCTGAGAGGCTTGGGTTTGTTCAGCCTGGAGAAGAGAAGACTGGGGGGGGATTTCATCAATGCCTATAAATATCTGAAGGGTGGGTGTCAGGAGGATGGGGTCAGGCTCTTTTCAGTGGTGCCCAATGACAGGACCAGGGGCAATGGGCACAAGTTGGAACACAGGAAGTTCCACTGAAACACGAGAAAAAAACTTCTTCACTGTGCGGGTGACAGAGCAGTGGCACAGGCTGCCCAGGGAGGCTGTGGAGTCTCCTTCCCTGGAGACATTCAAAACCCACCTGGATGCTTTCCTGTGCCCCTGCTCCGGGTGTCCCTGCTCAAGCAGGGGGGTTGGACAAGATGATCTGCAGAGGTCCCTTCCAACCCCTACCATTCTGTGATTCTGTGATCCTGTGAGTACTGCTTGCTTTGTCCTCAACCATTGTTAAGGACTTGCTGTCTTGTCAACATTAAGAATCATGATGGCAAATAAACTCACCTATACATCTAAACTTCAAACTCATATGTGTACCCCTCTCTTTCCAAAGATTTCTAGGAAACTTTGTAATTATACTTTTCTTCTCTATAAATTTGACTTTATTTCCCCTTTTCCTAATTGCTTTATTGTAGAATGCTTATGACTGTAAAAAAAGTTAGTCAAAATACCTTTGAAAAAAGATATTTAGCTATAAATACCTGAAAACTGCTAGACATTTGACTGGAAAGCAATTACCCTTATCTTAATGTCTCTGAAAGAGAGGATTCAGTGCCTCCACAGCACGAATTTCCCTTTATCTCACTACTTCAGTTTTGTTTTCTACTGTGGGAAGATCCATTCACTCTACATGGCTGTAACTAAGATACCACTTTCTATTCACCTCAGAGCACATCAAATGCTGTTTGAGGAAGTTATGTTTATTTCAGAACCAAAGTAAATGCTATGTTGTATTACACAGCAAGAGCAAGGAAACAGGCAGATCCAGGAGAACTCAACTGTAAATACCAGATCATGTCCTTTCACTGGATCACCCTGGCTCATCACCCAGTTAGCATTCTTTATGCCATCACTTTGTAAAGCAGAAAGTATTAATGCTGTGGTCTGTCTTAAACTCTTAGCAGCTGGGTGTAGTTTTAGAGTAATTACAATTATTTAAAAAAATATCAAGGGCCTTTAGAATATAAGCTATTGGCACATGACAGTGCTTGAAATAAAATTTAATCACGTGGTCTAAACAGTTTCCTCGGAGTCTAAATAGAAACGGCAAACAAATACATAAATGAGAGCACTGGTTGGACTGCGGATCTTTGGATCATACATCCAAAGCAATACAAAGATCAGGGAGAAGGCAAAAGGGAGAACTCCATGTTGACTGAGGAAAAGCCAAGTGAAGTTTTGAACTCAATGCTGGCTGAAAGCTGTTTATGGCTGGAAGCAAGAAAATGGTCCTCTGCAATTTCATGACTTGTGCTCCAAAATTGTGAATGCCATCCACTTTTCATTTAGGTAAACATCGTATCAGATGAACCTGACCACCGCTCAGCATTGAATCCTCCTCTCCCTCTAGGAAAAGACATAGGGAGTTCTGAACTTTGAACTCACCAAATCAAAAATGGTGTGGAGAAGAAGAAACTTGTGTCATCCTGGAGTTCTACAAAAACAGACTCCTTGTCTTCCCATTTTCCAGACCTGTGTTTAGCACTGGTGTACTTCAGAGACTGGAAGTCTCATTCAAACAATATATGGACCATCTTCAAACTGATTTCAATAGTTCATAAAGCATGGTGGGCTTTGTTTTACAGTATTTAATACACCCACAAGAATACTTTCTGTGTACTATTTCGTAAATCCTCAGAAATACATACATATTAAGATAAGTGAGATTCTAGTGTGCTCTATTTTTAAAAAGATCAACATTTTAGCTGCATGGTGGAGCTATTTTTCAAGTAAGAAACAAGGAAAATGAAGTCATTAAATATTCAAGGCTAGGAAAAAAAGGTAACATACATTTTGACAGCATCCTTTTAAGTAATTTTTATGGTTTTCCTTGAAGTAGTTCATCAGTTATTTATAAGCCATATCACAAAAATCATAAACCATATGAAGGAGCAATTTACAAGTAACGAAACCTGTACTAACATCTGAAAAAGTGTGTTTTCTAAAATATCAAGACAAAAAACCGTGCAGTGCATTCTTTTCAGATTTCCTCCCTCCCCACTGCCCTCCTTGAAATAAGGGAAGAAATACTCACAGAAAATCTTCATTGCAAGCCCTGTTCTTCAAAGTGTTGATTTTCAGATTGACTTTCTATATGATGACACTTACTACACAAAACAGCAGATGTCCCTATGCATAGGGATTTAGGAAATGGTTTCCTGTGCTTTTGCCAATGTATACTTCTCAGCTTTAAGGGACAAAGTCCTTGGGACTTCAGTGCCCGCAATCTCTTGCACCTGCTGGAGTCAATGCAGCCCCACAGCACGACATGATTCCGTCTGCAGGATGATATAGAAATCCATCTGCATTTAAAGAGACATGTGACAACAGCTATGAATCCTCCACCAGATTAATCAGTGATAGCATGAAGTGATTGCCTTCTGAGCTTGGAGAATGCTTCGTGGTCCATAACTACTCATTTACTAGTATCCTTGTTGTTACCGGCAGAAGAGATAATACTGGGTTTCAACCTGCATGGCCACCTCACTCAAACAACGATGCTAATTATTGCTGCATTTTTCTTATATCAATGAACCAAAGTATTCACTGTTAATTTCTATAGTCTTTCAACCTTAATACGGAAGTCTTCTGAGAAATATTTTACTGAGACGACACTGGTCATAGAGCAGAGTAGTTCTATACTAAAGTGAAATTTGCTAACTTTGTCTTTCTTTTCTATTGTTAGAAAAAAAAAAAAAAAAGGAGGAGAGGAAGACACTAGTTATTTGGCTTTCAGTAAGACTGGCACCTCCAAAACCCCCCATCTTGTTTGTGCCACTTGGACAGAATTATATGCCAGAAGACTGGTATATAGCTCTGTTGTAAGCCTGTAAATCTTAGGGTCAAGCACAAAGCTGACAACAAGAGTCAGAGGATAAAACCTACTGCATGGTTGGCTGAAGAAAACATTTGAAGCAGAGCAGTGCTTGGCAGGCAGTAAGACACGTAGCAACTACTGTTCTCTGCCACACAGCTAGCAGAGTAAAAAAAAGCTGTAGGGAAAAGCTCTCTGGTTTAGAAATACAAATTACTCCGCATTGTGCTCTCTGCTGAGCTGCTGCTAATACCAAGCTTGCAGGACAATATTGGTTTATGCATGAAGAAATTCACTGAGGGGGTCCCCCACCCTCATATTTTAAGAGAACAAAATACTTATACGAATTCCCACATGCAGAGAGCATTGATTGTATTGCAGCATTTGGCTATCTAGTTTGAAGACATGAAATAGAAATGGCCTTCACCCTTCTGGATTGCAGTGAGTAATATTTTTCCATTAAACGCTGAAGGATTGCTGTCACCTGCATAATTATCCAAGGCATAATTCAACCTGACAAAATGAAGAATTATTTTTCTGGACCTTTTCTCCTTAATTGTGACAGGGTTGTTGTGTGGTGAGGAACAGCTTCTATGCTGAGAGTCATTACTCTGACCACCAGTACCAACACTGTGGCACAGAGGAGAAGGAAAGCACCCTGTCTACCTCACCCTCCAAGAATACTGGTATTTATTTAAGGGTGCAAGTAAACCTTTAAAATACTATATTATATCACAGTGAATTGCTTTGGTTCTGTGCATCAGATTAGAATGATTGTTTTTGTTTATTAATATTTCACTAAACAATACACAGAATTCACTTGCATCCCTTAAAATAGGAAAGACAATGCTAAAACAAGGGAAAACTGGTGTGAAATTAATACTAGGCTCTTAGGAAAGTCAAAAGACAAAGTTGGATCAACACTGGAAGAACGTTTTTCCTGTGTCCATTAACTTTACATTGGTTGATCTGTGAGATGTGCCATGTTGAACAATCCATAGAGTGTATAAAATATATTTGCAATTAAGTGTCTTCCTGACTGGTGCGGAAACAACATCTGACATCATAATCTAAAGCATCAGCCTTGAGGCTATGATGCTACAAAACTTGATATTTGCAACCAGTAAAATTATTTCACTAGCTTGTTATATTCTGAACAGTCAGATGTATTTAAAGACGAATTTTCCACTTGGCTGAATATGGCAATATTCTCTCAAAACTCTTTCACTACATCTCAAATCTAATGTGTATGGAAGCACAGCTGTAATGCTGCAATTCTTCCTGTGGAACTATTCACGGACTTCTTGAATTCATGTAGATTTAATATGATGGCTTACTTGCCATTAGGCAAAAAATTGGGATAGGAGAGGAGTGGCAGCTTCATCCTTCACAGACACCTTGGGGGTGAGCAGTTGAGCACTATAGAAGCATTTCCAGTTCAAAGATCTGACAGACTAGTTCTTGACAGCTTAAAATGTTTGGGGGAATATCTGTTCTCCCGGATTAGAATTGGTCTGACCTCATTTTACTCTGTCACTCTAATGAATGCTGGGAAAGGGAGGATGATCCTACAAAAATTTGTGCCTAATTTGGTCTAACCCACACCTGATGTGAAGTCCTGTAACACAAGGCCAGAACAGTAGTATTTGCAAGGCACACATGTTATGTCCACACTAACAAGAGCAAGTTCTTCTGCCAGGCCACAGCTATACCTTGCCCTTTTCATACTACTTTCACTTTTCTGTTTGTCTCAGATTCAGAAATTGTGCTTCAAAGTATGTCAGGAGTACATACCGGCTTCCATAAGCACCTTCCTCTTCCCACGGCACTGTAGGTTAGAACCACTTCTCTCCTTTCCTCTTGCACAGCAACTCTCAGTAACAAGTCAGGTGTGTTAGCTGCAAGTTTAACAGTAAGCTTCAGTGCATGTTTGGGGTACTGAAACTAAACTTAACTGATGTGAGTATCACAGAAAAATAAAAACCACTGATATTTCAAGCAGTTGTTTAACAAGAAAGAGGGAAAAGCTTATGAACTCATCTTTGAACTTGCCTTCAAACGAACTTGTTTTCCTACATTGTTTGGTCTCATGTACAAGACAGTGTTGTAAGGGAACAAGCCACTTGGGAATGATGTAGCAAACTCATCCATGATTACTACAGTTCAGGAGGGAGTCAGCCGGACAGTTTCTATTAGCAACCATTAGATAGCTTAAAGGAAAAGCAATAGTCCTCCCCCCCTGCCCCGAATCCTCCAGAGAACCCAGGCTCGTTTAGGGGCTGCAAGCATATAGGAAGAAAGTATGTGAAGCCAATATTTTAAATCACCAATGTTCTGTGAAATATATTCTTCTTTAGTAGCAACAGATCTTCCTGTTAAAATAAACTGTCCGATTGTAAAATTGAACATTGGTCCTCCATGCAGGACTCACCAGGAGTACTAGCAGGTTGCTGCTGGCCTATGTCAACAGAAAGAGGTGCCATTTTTGTATCATCTTGGTCAGACTGGTAACTCTCTGATAGCGGACAATATAAAACCAGTACTCCAAATGTCAGAGTTGATGCATAGGCAGAAATTCTCCTGTGATTAGTGGAGAAACAAAAGTGCCTCAACTAGCTGTAAAATAAGCATTTGGTTGTAGGCTTTTACTTAGGATGATTTAACACCAAACCCCATCTTTCATTCATGGACTTCAAGGAATTTAACTGAAGGAAGGGGAACAACCATTCACCACCATCTGTTCATTCCAAGTGTCAGTTAGGATCTACCAACCAGCAAGACAAAAAGCCCTTCCAGCATGCCATACCCCAGAGAAGAAAAAGAAAAGCCTCCTGAAGTCATCCTGTTATAAGGTGCTGTGCCATACTTCCATTTAGGCTGATAGCAGGACTTCCACTCTGTTGTGAAAAGGTTTAGATACCACCTGGGAAACTTCCCTGACTAGTGGGAGTCACCAGTGGGTGCCTGAGCAGCTCCTTTTCCCTCTGCACTGCACACCATTTCATAAACTGAGAGTTGATAACAATTCAGTGGTTTACACAGTTTCCAAATATAGAGCTGATTTAAGATCTGGCTTGTACACCTGCCAAAAGTTCAATTCACTAATTCAAACACCATGCTCCCTTTCAGGGCACTAGCAGTGTCAGGTAGCGGTGTAGTAAAAATCACTGGAAAAAACAGAAGGCTTATACCAAATGCATGACTCTTGTGTGACTCATGGCATCTTTGGATGCTCAGCCAAGAGCATCCAGAAGGAGAATGTCTGTACCAAAGCCACCTCACATGGATTCCTAACTTCTGTCACAGGTTGTGCTTTAACACAATCTGAAATCAGGAGTGCTGGCACATGGCTTTTCTGTAGGCACTATTGTATGATAGTATTGTATGGACATTGGTCCATCTTGCATCTTTGTCCACTGTTGTCTGGTCCCAGCAAAATATGTATAGACAGACATCGATATTGACAGACAGGGGACTTTATCTCCAAGCACTCAAGTCAGATTTATATGCCAGAGTCTTTCAGCCTAATTTCACTTTTCAGCGTGAAGTCTGTTTCTCTTTAAGGTTTAAATATAAGGAAGTTCTAGAGTACCTTTCCTCTCTTTAATAGGCATTAGTGAGAAGCATGGCATGTTACGGGGAGTCTGTCCATATGGTACAACCAATTTGCCTCGTTCTGTCATGAGCACGCTGACCTTTACACAAAAAAGTCCTTGGCTCACTGTGCAACAGTACGCATGCCATAAAGGAGGTTTTACTGAGACAGTGTATTGATGGTGTATCCAGTCCTGTGGCTCTGTAATTCAGGGATTCAATCCAGAAACCTTATTGCTAGGTGTAAGTTTCACTATCATAACAGATGTTCCCAGGCAGTTCAAAGTTTCAGCTCTTATCCGCTAGTTCCTAGTACGAGTTCACTCCATCTCAGTAACAAACCTGTTATTCTTCGTATATAATCTAGGAAAAAAGTGTTTGAACTTCCTAGCTTTTAGCACCTTTTTTTGAAAGAGCATGCTCAGCTATTTAAACACTGTTAGTAAATGTAGTTTGATTGTTAGAAAACCACTTATTGCATTAAAATGCTAAACAACGTCCACAGGCTGCTTTTATTGTCTAATTGGCAATTTCTATTATTTAATGTCTGTGTTAGCACACCCATCAGCCACTGATCTTATCCACTGTCAAAAACAGAGAGACGCTTAGCTTGTTCTTGGATGAGTGATTCTCCAGGAGAACAAAAAAATACAGGACTTCGTACGACAGCAATCTCTCAGGAGATGGCATTGTATTATGAAAGGCTATTCTATTATTAAATATAGTAAAGCTATGGCTACTGAATCACTTGACATGAGAAAATATGAAAGGGTTCAGTTTATGAACAAGATACCACATGGATAATTAAATACGTGCTTAGAAAATGCACAACCACCTATATGAGCAAGAACTGATTAAGGTCCATAGAATGAAAACTGATACGGTCTTAATAGGTGGAGATCTAATATTTAAGGAAGAAATCCTCAAGGTTTGAGCTATGCAATAATATTCTTTCCCAGGAGGTTAGCGGCACGTGCACAGAAGGCGGAAACATTCTGCTGACTGGAGTTTCTTCTGCCTCATTATCACCCTCTTATTTCAGGTTGCCTGAACTATGGTTTACCTGAGCCAATCTTCACCAGAGACTGAGACATTCAAGAGAAAACCTCTTAACCAGGTCAGAAACTCAACAGCAAAAACCCTGCTGCTTCTCTTGTGCTGTTTTCAGGTGTCACAACCTTAGAACCAATCATTACTTGCTCTAGCTGGCTCTAATGCCCAGCCATTGGTGTATGCCACAGTAAAATGAAGGTCAGATGGGGAGGAAATGTAGATTCATTTATGTCAGTGGTTTATATTTTGTATATTAGGAAGGATTAGTCTTTTAATATGGGAATTCACACCTTATGGGGAATAATACAAGTCCTGGTAATCAAGTTTTTATAAGGAAGAGTCACATTGTTTAGGCATGATCAGGATTATTATTAACATTTCTGAACATATTTAAAGTTCAAAGTTCCTCATTAAATTAAGTCCTAATATCTCCTGCTTTCTTCACTGATTCAGGCCTTCTTACCTCTTTCCCTTCAAACAGCTCTCTTCAAAGCAGTTGCTTATCTAGGTATGAATCGTGCTTTTTATTGCTTTTGCAGGGTGTATCCTTCTGGGCTTAATACCCTAAGAAAATTATTTCTGTGTAATGCTAGGTTTTCTTCTGTAATAATATGACAAGAAGCTGTATGCAGGAGTCAGGCCACCATTCCTTTTGCTACAGCACAGTTCTTAGCAAGCAGGCTAATGCAAAAGTGGAGGGAGTAACAAGTAGGTCCTGCTTTCTGTGTCCAAGGCAGGGACACAGTAGTTTGTCAAAACTCACAATCAGACAGTGCTAAAGCACACTCAAGTGGTCCCAGCCTAGTACATAGCCACAAAACTCCTTCTTCCCATGAAAGGAAGAGTCACTAGGAAAACACCTTACTTTGGATCAGGGCGTGTACGAGCGCAGTCTTCTTGGAAACATGATCTGTGCATTTACAGGCTGTGTGCTTCAAAGGCAATCCAACTAAACCAAGAAAATTAGAAAGGCAATTTGCCCACCTGACTTGAAATACCTATTTTGTTCACTGCTTTCATTTAAACGCTTACAGCCTTCTTGTCAGTAACCACCTCCACAGCTATTATTTAGACAGCAGTGAACGTGACGTTGCTCATCTGCCCAGTGCTTTTGCAGAGAAGGTCATTCTGCAGCTCAGAGCACTGTGCAAGGACGGGCTAACAGTACACTCATCCTCCTCCCTCCCTCTCTGTATGAAAGTTTATCACAGCTGGAGACATAGACCAGTCATCTAAGATAACAGTTGTTTGCAGTATGGCAGACAAAACAAAAGCAGTCTTTCTCATTCAGTCTTAACTTGATCTGATTCCCAATTGCAAATAACTGCATGAGAATGACATTTCAAAACTGTTGATTAAATCAAAGGCAGACTCTTGCCACATCCCCTACTTTGTTAATTCAAGACTTTGCCGTATGCCTGCTCCTCAGCCTGGCACCCTGAAAGTCATCTCTGCTCTGGATATAAAAGGTACAGCATGCTAAACCTTGACACCAGCAATCATCTGCAAGTTTAGAGTTACATGAGCTATGAAGCAGCACAAATGAGTTTAGTTCCTGGAGGACTGAGCCCTGATACAATTATTTTTGTGGCAGTAGAATGGTGGGTTAAGTATTTAAGGAGAAAGAAATAAGCCACTGAATTTTTCAGCATGTCCCTCCTCAGAGGAACTCTAAGGCTATGGGCTGCTGACATATATAATGGGTAGAAACACATACAACACAAGATTAACTGTGTTGTTCACAACTGGCTGCACAACAGAGCTCAGAAGGTCGTGATCAACAGGGCAGTGTCTGGTTGGAGGCCCGTCACTAGCGGTGTTCCCCAGGGGTCTGTGCTGGGTCCAGTCATGTTCAACATATTCATCAATGACCTAGATGAAGGCACAGAGTGTAACCTCAGCAGGTTCGCCGATGTTACCAAGCTGGGAGGAGTGCCTGATACACCAGAAAGCTGTGCTGCCATCCAACAAGACCTGGACAGGCTGGAGAGCTGGGCCGAGGGGAACCTCATGAAATTCAACATGAGCAAGTGTAAGGTCCTGCACCTGGGGAGGAACAACCCCATGCACCAGTACAGGCTGGGGGCTGAACTACGGGAAAGTGGCTCTGCTGAGAAGGACCTGGGAGTGCTGGTGGGCAGCAAGCTGACCCTGAGCCAGCACTGTGCCCTTGTGGCCAAGAAGGCCAACAATATCCTGGGCTCCATTAAAAGGACTGTGGCCAGCAGATCAAGAGAGGTTATCCTCCCCCTCTACTCTGCCCTAGTGAGACCACATTTGGAGTGCTGCGTTCAGTTCTGGGCTCCCCAATTTAAGAAGGATGTGGAACTGCTTGAGCAAGTCCAGCAGAGAGCTACCAAGATGATCAGGGCACTGGAGCATCTCCCTTATGAGGAAAGGCTGAGAGGCTTGGGTTTGTTCAGCCTGGAGAAGAGAAGACTGAGGGGGGATTTCATCAATGCCTATAAATATCTGAAGGGTGGGTGTCAGGAGGATGGGGTCAGGCTCTTCTCAGTGGTGCCCAATGACAGGACCAGGGGCAATGGGCACAAGTTGGAACACAGGAAGTTCCACTGAAACATGAGAAAAAAACTTCTTCACTGTGCGGGTGACAGAGCAGTGGCACAGGCTGCCCAGGGAGGCTGTGGAGTCTCCTTCCCTGGAGACATTCAAAACCCACCTGGATGCTTTCCTGTGCCCCTGCTCCGGGTGTCCCTGCTCAAGCAGGGGGGTTGGACAAGATGATCTGCAGAGGTCCCTTCCAACCCCTACCATTCTGTGATTCTGTGATCCTGTGATTCTGTTATGAACTCAGATATTTGTATAAACACTAAGGTCTGCTCTGCTGGTAGATAACATGTACACCTGCCATGATTCTGAACATGTTCAGAAAACCACATTTTTCTAGACCATGATAGTTCCCTGTAAAAGATGCTGAGGAGCTAGATATGGGTATACTAGATATCACTGGACATTTTTCTTCATTTCAGAGGAATACAACCGGTTTTTTTGGCTGACTCTACTTCCTTAAAAGATTAGCAATTTTTGCAGAGTTTTTGGACATGTCACCTTCTAGTTCTCCCTCCCCGTTACCTTTCTCCTTCCAGGACTTTACACTATTGTATGTATTGTTATACAGCTGACAAAATATCTGTCAAGGAGAATGCAGGACCTTATAAGATCTCTATGACTGCAGCAGAGTTGGGGAGGGAAGGTTTTAAGCTTACCACCTTTCACTACATTTATGTTGAGTCCAATCCAAAAGAAGAGAGCCTTTATAACTTCTGCAGACTTTTGCTTGTATTTCACTTTTTGCTGTCAAACTCATGACTGTGAACTGTCCTTTGACTCTTGTCCTAGGAGGCTGGCTAGATGACAGCTCTGTAAGAGCAATCCTTGGTTTTGCCTACAGTAGAGGGTTTCAGAGTTTAGACCTGAGATGCTATTTTAAAAGCAAGGGAAGTGCTGCAGGACAAACAAGGCATTTGTATATGGCATTGTATCTCCCTTTTATCTTAAAAAAAACTATAAAACTCTTGCATGCTTTGGAGCAAAGCATGCAAGCTTCTCTCTTACTGTGGACATGTAGAATCCTGCAGACATATCTGAAAAACTTTCCCTAAACTGATTTAATATGACAAGCTATAATAAGAAGAGGGGAGAAGGCCCATAGCAACCAATTCCAGTGAATTTTAGTGTGGATTCTAAGTCAGGGGAATACACTAACAATACTGGCTGTTTCTGAAAGACAGTGGTTGATACATCTACAAATAAAGCCTGTTTGGACTACAGGGCTTTATTTTGGGTACCAGAAGAAACTACTAAAGACTATCTTCTACAAAAACCCAAGAATTAGCTCACCTACAACAACCTATAAAGCAGTGTGTGCACAATGACATCCTAGAAATTACCGCTGAGCACAGCATTGTCCTGATGGTTATAAAGACAGGTGAGAGAGGGCATCTGCTTTTCTCCTGGCAGCAGTCTTTCCAGGCCAGGACCATATATGCACCACAGTTTTTCATAACAAGGTTAGACAAATTGCACCTTGACAGAAGTGCACACTGTGGACGGGAGGGTAAGGACACATATCCTTCCGATACCACCAGTTTTCATCTCTGCACAGAGGCTTTCAAAGGGCCAGATTAAGCAGAAAAGCCTTGTGCACTGTGCATAGTTTCAATGGAGGCAGAGGCAACACCTGTTTTCAGAAGCAGAAGACATCACCAAAAGATTAAATAACCAAAGGGAAGAAGGTGTATCAAGGACAGGATCTAATGATAAATCAGTATTCTAAGTGAAAGGCCTAGATCATGGTCTCCCTTTACAGACTGATTTCTGAACCAGGAAGGCCAGGCACATTTGGCTTTTCAATTGGGGTGCCTGCATTTGGATCAGGCAACCATGCAGGACAGACCTTACAGCAGCTCAGGCAGTATTTCCTGCAGTTGCAAAGTGATCTGAAGGCCTCCCTCCCACTTCCAAAAAGGAAATATATAAATTGGTGATGGAGAACAAAATCAGCCATGGGCTTTCAAAGCTGGAGCTGAAGCTACATTCTTTCAAACAGGATCATGTCTGAACATGGGAAAAGCATGTGGGTACCTGCTTTTCCACAGACTTTCTGTTTTCCTGCATAAATGACACAGGTCAGTGAACCTACAGGTCAGCTTAGCATGATCATACAACTCCTTGCCCACCCAAGGACCTTTGTCAGAGCTGAAATAACATGGCTGAACATAAAAAGATGCAATAAAAATGCAAAGTATGTGTGGGGTGTGGGTGGTAAAGATGAGAACAAAAGACACTTACCTATTAATCCTTTTACAGACAAGATGCTGTTTCTTGGAATGACTATTTTCTACTATAGTTTACTGTCATGGTTTTAGCTGGGATAGAGTTAATTTTCTTCACTGCAGCTGGCCTAGTGCTGTGCTTTGGACTTAGTATGAAAATAATGTTGATAACACACCGATGTTTTAGTTGTTGCTGGGTAGAGCTTGTACTAGTCAAGGACTTTTCTAGCTTCCCATGGTCTGCTGGGTGCACAAGAGGCCGGGAGGGGAGAGGGCTGTGCTTTGGACTTCGTATGAAAATAATGTTGATAACACACAGATATTTCAGTTGTTGCTGGGAAGAGCTTATACTAGTCAAGGACTTTTCCAGCTTCCCATGTTCTGCTGGGTGCACAAGAAGCCGGGAGGGGAGGGGGCACAGCTAAGAGAGAAGATTCAAACTGGCCAAAGGGATATTCCATATCATGTAACGTCATGCCCAGTATGTTACCTGGGAGGAGCTGGGTGGGGGAGGCAGGCAGCAATCGCAGCTCGGGGACTGGCAGCTTCGGTCTGCGGGTGGTGAGCAGTTGTATCGTTTGTTTTTTTATTATTATTATTTTCTTTTTCCCTATTCCTTTTTATTATATTATCATTATTATTACTATTACCATAATCATTATCATTATCATTTTATTTTAATTATTAAACTATTCTTATCTCAACCCACAAGTGTTTTTTTTAGCTTTTGCTCTTCCAATTCTCTCCCCCATCCTACAGGGGTGGGGGGAGTGAGCAAGCTGCTGTGTGGTGTTCAGTTGCCAGCCGGGGCTGAACCACAACAGTCCTTTTTGGCACCAAACGACGGACACGAAGGGTTTGAGATAATAACAGTTGCTGGTCACAGCACAGACTCTGTTCTCAATATTAGTTTATCCGATCTGCACTGTAATGTCATCAAACTATACAGAGGCAGAACCCACCAGCATTGCTGGAGCGACAGGGGGATCCCAAGAGCTAACTGTATTGGAGGCTGAAGTGAGCCTAACTGGGAATGAGTGGCAAAAGCACCCCATCGCGACTGGCCCAGAGGCTCCATGCACCCTTGGCATAGACTACCTCAGGAGAGGGTATTTCAAGGACCCAAAAGGGTACAAGTGGTCTTTTGGTGTAGCTGAGGAGATTAAACAGCTGTCTACCTTGCCTGGCCTCTCGAAGGACCCTTCTGTTATAGGGTTGCTGAGGGTCAAGGAACAACAGGTGCCAATTGCCACCACAACAGTGCACCGGCAGCAATATTCCGTCAACCGAGGCTCTCTGATTCCCATCCATGAGCTCATTCGCCAACTGGAGAGCCAAGGAGTGATAAGTAAGACCCACTCACCCTTTAACAGTCCCATATGGCCAGTGCGGAAGTCTAATGGAGAGTGGAGGCTAACAGTAGACTATCGTGGCCTGAATGAAGTCACTCCACCATTGAGTGCTGCCATGCCGGACATGCTAGAACTTCAATACGAACTGGACTCAAAGGCAGCCAAGTGGTATGCCACAATTGATATTGCTAATGCATTCTTCTCAATCCCTCTGGCAGCAGAGTGCAGGCCACAGTTTGCTTTCACATGGAGGGGCGTCCAGTACACCTGGAATCGACTGCCCCAGGGGTGGAAACACAGTCCTACCATTTGCCACGGACTGATTCAGACTGTACTGCAACAGGGAGAAGCTCCAGAACACCTTCAATACATTGATGACATCATTGTGTGGGGCAACACAGCAGAAGAAGTTTTTGAGAAAGGGAAGAAAATAGTCCAAATCCTTCTGAAAGCTGGTTTTGCCATAAAACAAAGTAAAGTTAAGGGACCCGCACAAGAGATCCAGTTCTTAGGAATCAAATGGCAAGATGGCCATTGTCAGATTCCAATGGATGTGGTCAACAAAATAACAGCCATGTCTCCACCAACTAGCAAAAAGGAAACACAAGCTTTTTTGGGCGTTTTGGGTTTTTGGAGAATGCATATTCCAGATTATAATCTGATCGTAAACCCTCTCTATCAAGTGACCCAGAAGAATAATGATTTCAAATGGGGCCCTGAGCAACAACAGGCCTTTGAACAAATTAAACAGGAAATAGTTCATGTACTAGTTCTTGGGCCAGTCCAGGCAAGACAAGATGTAATGAATGTGCTCTACACCGCAGCCGGGGAGAATGGCCCTACCTGGAGCCTCTGGCAGAAAGTGCCAGGGGAGACCCGAGGTCAACCCCTAGGGTTTTGGAGTCGGGGATACAGAGGGTCCGAAGCCCGCTATACTCCAACTGAAAAAGAGATATTGGCAGCATATGAAGGGGTTCGAGCTGCTTCAGAAGTGTTTGGTACTGAGGCACAGTTGCTCCTGGCACCCCGACTGCCAGTGCTGGGCTGGATGTTCAAAGGAAACGTCCCCTCTACACACCATGCAACTGATGCTACGTGGAGTAAATGGGTTGCACTGATCACCCAGCGGGCTCGAGTAGGAAACCCCAGTCGCCCAGGAATCTTGGAAGTGATTATGGATTGGCCAGAAGGCAAAGACTTTGGAATATCACCAGAGGAGGGGGTGACACGTGCTGAAGAAGCCCCACTCTATAACAAACTACCAGAAAATGAGAAGCAGTATGCCCTGTTCACAGATGAGTCCTGCTGTCTTGTGGGAACACACTGGAGATGGAAGGCTGCTGTATGGAGCCCTACACGACAAGTAGCAGAAACTGCTGAAGGAGAAGGTCAATCAAACCAGTTTGCAGAGGTAAAGGCTGTCCAGCTGGCCTTAGACATCGCTGAACGGGAAAAGTGGCCAGTGCTCTATCTCTATACTGACTCACGGATGGTGGCAAATGCCCTGTGGGGGTGGTTACAGCAGTGGAAGCAGAGCAACTGGCAGCGCAGAGGCAAACCCATCTGGGCCGCTACACTGTGGCAAGATATTGCTGCCCGGGTAGAGAACCTGGTTGTGAAAGTACGTCACGTGGATGCTCACGTCCCCGAGAGTCGGGCCACTGATGAACATCGGAACAACCAGCAGGCAGATCAGGCTGCTAAGGCTGAGGTGGCTCAGGTGGGTCTGGACTGGCAGCATAAGAGTGAATTATTTCTAGCTCGGTGGGCCCATGACACCTCAGGCCATCAAGGGAGAGATGCAACATACAGGTGGGCTTGTGATCGAGGGGTGGACTTGACCATGGATGCTATTGCACAGGCTATCCATGAATGTGAAACGTGCGCTGCAATCAAGCAATCCAAGTGGTTAAAGCCTCTGTGGTATGGGGGACGATGGCTGAAACATAAATATGGGCAGGTCTGGCAAATTGACTATATCACACTCCCACAAACCCGCCAAGGCAAGTGCCATGTGCTTACAATGGTAGAAACAACCACTGGCTGGCTGGAAACATATCCTGTCCCCCACGCCACTGCCCGGAACACTATCCTGGGCCTAGAAAAACAAGTCCTGTGGCGACATGGCACCCCAGACAGAATTGAGTCAGACAATGGGACTCATTTCCAAAACAACCTCATAGACACCTGGGCCAAAGAGCACGGCATTGAGTGGGTGTATCACTTCCCCTGTCATGCACCAGCCTCTGGGAAAATTGAAAAATACAATGGACTGTTAAAGACTACGCTGAGAGCAATGGGGGGTGGGACATTTAAACACTGGGATATGTGTCTAGCAAAAGCCACCTGGTTAGTCAACACTCAGGGATCTGCCAATCGAGCTGGCCCTGCCCAGTCAGAACCCTTATGTACTGTGGAAGGGGATAAAAGCCCTGTAGTGCATGTAAACAACTTGCTGGGCAAAACAGTCTGGGTTCTTCCTGCCTCAGGCAAAGGCAAACCCATTCGTGGGATTGCTTTTGCTCGAGCACCTGGGTGCACTTGGTGGGTGATGCAGGAGGATGGAGGAGTCCAGTGTGTGCCTCAAGGGGATTTGATTTTGGGTGAAAAAAGCCAATGACCTGAATGGTATGCTGTTAATTGCTATATAATGTTGTATGTCATCACTACTATGGTTGCTACATGCTGTATCGATGGTATCATGGTAGGAATCTCCCAAATTAATAACAAAATGAACTTTCATTGAACCAAGCAAGGTGCAGTGGTGATAAAACAAGGACTAACAGTGCAGCAGTGATGGAACGAGGACTGACTTCAGCATGCAACGATCCAACACCATGCGCCATCTCTCCAGCCCTGAAAGACTCGTACAATAGATGGAGCCCAAAGCCATGGACTAAATGAGCTAAATAGACATTTCACAGACATTTTACAGGGGTGGTCCATAGACTAGGGGAATGATAAATGAAATCTGTAAATCTATTAAAGGATGAGAGGGCAGGTAGGGGTTATTGAAGTTGTATTGGATAGTACGGGAGCTGAGCATGACGTAAATGGTATAGAATAAGAGGTAGATACTGTAATGGTTTTAGCTGGGATAGAGTTAATTTTCTTCACTGCAGCTGGCCTAGTGCTGTGCTTTGGACTTCGTATGAAAATAATGTTGATAACACACAGATATTTCAGTTGTTGCTGGGAAGAGCTTATACTAGTCAAGGACTTTTCCAGCTTCCCATGTTCTGCTGGGTGCACAAGAAGCCGGGAGGGGAGGGGGCACAGCTAAGAGAGAAGATTCAAACTGGCCAAAGGGATATTCCATATCATGTAACGTCATGCCCAGTATGTTACCTGGGAGGAGCTGGGTGGGGGAGGCAGGCAGCAATTGCGGCTCGGGGACTGGCAGCTTCGGTCTGCGGGTGGTGAGCAGTTGTATTGTCTGTGTTTTTTTTTTTAATTTTCTTTTTCCCTATTCCTTTTAATTATATTATCATTATTATCATAATCATAATCATAATCATAATCATTATCATTATTATTTTAATTATTAAACTGATCTTATCTCAACCCACAAGTGTTTTTTTTTAGCTTTCACTCTTCCAATTCTCTCCCCCATCCCACAGGGGTGGGGGGAGTAAGCGAGTGGCTGCCTGGTGTTTAGTTGCCAACTGGTGCTGAACCACGACATTCACCTAGAACAGCAGATTCCGAAGAACAACCCTGGAGTAATGTCTGTAGACATAATGTTCTATACACTATTATTATTACCTTGGCAAAGGTTATTACAGAAAAGATTGCTCCTGGCCCAACTGCAGAGAAATGTTATTCTTTCCCCTGCAAAGAGTGCATTGTTTGCTTTGTCTGTAGGACAAGGCAACAAGAGCACTTTCACCCCCTAGAAGCACAGTTCTGGCTTTGGAGAGCTGACCAGTTCTTACAACATAGTATTTCCCCCACAAAATTAAAAGAAGCCATCCTGAAAAAGCATCTGCCTTGAAACTAGGGAGCAAAATATCCTGATAAGAAGTTGTTTTGTCTTTAAAGTACTACCCAAGGAGATGAAGAGAGGAATTAATTCCAGCCCTTTAGACAATGAAACTTTTCAAATTAATAGTCAGTTGCTTTGGAATAAACATGCCAGACCAGACAAGGTGCTTTTGTAGCAAAGATCACCCCCCAGATTTGCCTCCAAGAATTCCAGGGATGACAGGATTTCAAATGCTTCACACTCAGAAACAACATGTGGCTTTCTAGGATTTCTGGAAAACATAAGGACCCAACTTTTGCAGTAATTTAACTGGTCCATAGCCAGGGAGACTGGTTTTCACTGCTGACCTCTGGCAAAACCAGATTCTTTGCAAGGTTACATGCAGACACACACACTGAACAGGCAAAATCAAGCACTTGCATGCTAGAAATGGTGTTGCAATACTTCAGCAGCCAAGAGGCAAATCTCAATGTGAAATCTTAAAGTGGGGTAAGGGTGAGCGTTTTTTTTTAAATAAAACTGAAGCAAAAGTGATTTTACTTTATTATATCCAGTTACTTATGATCAGCAAGACAATTGTAGTAGAGGGGCCTGCCCAAAAGTCAGGCAATGAAGTGCTTGTATCCCAGTGTCTGCCAAGAACTCCTTAAAATTACACGGAAGATGAGGGATGCTAGCTACTGAGTCCTCATCCTGTGCCCTGGATTCCTCTGAGTTTGGAAACCATGTGCCAGCCTTTAGTCTGTTCTTTTGTACTCATTGCAAGCTGATAGTCTGTCTCTCCAACCTGTTCCACCTCTGTGGATCATTAGCATTTGCTCACCATCCTTCATATTTATCTGGTTGTCTTATGGTGCCTACTCTGTTTTCTGCCTTTTGCCATGATCTTTGAAAGGCTTGAGTCTTTATTCCAGCCTAGAAGTAGGGTCTTCCTTCTTTTAGACTGTCCTTGCAAATGCTTTGTGCCCTGAGAAGCTGCACATACTGGTGCTGGGGTCCCAATGACATGTTAATCTAGAAACGACCAGCCAATATATGCCATTGGTACAGCCCTTCTCCTGCTGTTTGTTCCTGCTGCTGCTTCCACAACTGCACATGCCCATTCATGTCAGTCTTAACATTTCTATCACAATACTCACACAGATTTGTTTCAGTAGTGCTACCAACCTTAAAGTGGTTGTATGGGTGTCTAGGAAGGAATAAAAACATTTTTTACTTGCTTAATGACTTTGAGAGCCTGGTTTTGGCACTCTCCCAGATTTTTTAAGCCTGACGGAAACCTGTGCCTTAACTCCTTGCTGTGTAAATAAAGATGATGATCAATTTATCTTCTATCTTTATTCACTGTAAATGCTTGGGAACACAGATTGCCTTGGTAGTGTGTGATAGGGTGCTGGGCATGAGGTGGCACCAAATTTAGCAGGTATGTCAGTGTTACAGACATACTGAGCTCTTGCAGGTAGGCAGGGACACTTTTGGGGATACAAAAACCACACAGACCCAACAATTCTCTTTCAATGGACTATTTCTACCATAAATGTTCAGGTATGTAAATATTGGCAAACCGTGACTATGTTTCCTATACAAACACAGCTGCTATCCTAGTATTTTTTCTTAAGGACAGAAGAAGCAATTACCAGCTTATGTGGTTCCTGTCTTTTTTATGCTATTTCTCACTGTATGTGGAAGCTAGGATATTTGAAGGGGGGTGGTGGGGTGATGGGGTGGTGGGATCCCTCCTCTTTTAATGGAATGTAGTGTCTGAAAGGAGTCTTCTATATTCTCGTCACTGCACATTTCATTCCTGACCTAAATGAGCAGCCTTCAAAGCATTGATGCAGTGCTTGTGCTCTCCACTCTCAAGCCCTGAAGTCTGCTTTGTGGCTTAATCATTATGGTGGTTGTTTTACTCACAAGCCATTTAGTCACAAGGAATAGGCTAACAGTACTTGATTATTTCTCTCTGGCTACTGAAAAGCCATCATCACTGTCCATAGAGGCTGGAGATGAACGACTGGATGTTGACATTATGCCAGGTTCAAACCCTTTAGTCACTAGGTCCTATTAAAAACAAGTTAGAGGCACCAGAACTCTTCTCACCAGAGATGGATGACCATCTGCACCTTGCTGGTTTTCACCCATAGTTCAAGTGCAGAGGGAAGGGAGGAAGCAAAGAAAGGTGCAGCAAACAAAAGTAGCCAAGTACTGAAAAAGCTGGGGGGTTTTTGTAGGATGCCTAAGATATTAAAACTTCCAATACTTCTTTGTATTTCTTAATTTTTACTGCATTTAGGCAGTTTTTCAGGATTATTGCCCATTCCCTCTGCAATGCTCAGCTTTAATTTTAAAGTCTAGGTATATGAAGTGACATAATTTTAACTATGTGTAGAGACAGTAGGTGTGAACCATTCCAACACATTAGTGCACGGGCCTGCAAAAGCCATTCTGAGTGCCTAACCTGCAACATTGACTCAGGCAATTACTCCTGGTTAAGTATCTAATGTGCTGAGCCAAAGCACCCAGAGAAGCTCTCAATACACAAAGTCGATATTGTAAAATTATATTGGTTTATGCTGTCAAAATATCACCATAGAAAAATTTAGAAGTGTCAGAATTATAGCGCTTAAGGTGCAGAGGACAACTAGGCACTTGAATGGGGAATTGATACTCGCTGACTCATCATGTTGTTGAATGTGAACCTTAATTTGCATTATATTTATAGCTCCTTGTTAGGCATTTACTACAATGCACAAACACAAGAACATTGCTTTTATGCAGGCATGAGTAGATGCTGAGAATCTTACTCTTGTTTTGTTCTACTTAGAATTGTTCACAAAAGCTCAGACTTCGATTAGCATTTGCATGCAGGAGACTCTCTGTAGCTGTATTGAAGTTCTGCAGCTCAGCACACTCTTACTATATCTTCCAGGAAGGGAGTCTAGCTTGTATCTGCATTAGCAAATAGATACAAAAAACAAATGCTAAGAAACAGTGATGAATATTGCATAAAAGCATTGACACAGATTGCTCATACATTTTTCAATATCTGGAAGCATATCCAACTTGAAGCTATGACAATTAACTATTGGAAGATCTGAAAGGAAGATATCTGAGTGCCCTTATGCATATATAGCATATTCAAAGTGTTAGTATAAGGTATGGAGATTCTGTGTAGCTTATTTATAGTTATTTTAAATTACAGAATTTTCTTCACAGACTTGTAAAGGTGCATGCATCCTTCTTAACATGAGAATTAGATTTGTTTGCAAAGTTATCACGCAAAGGTAGTTTCACATGCAAATCTGACTTCGCATATAACCTCATGTACAGAGGTATCCAAAATCCTCTTTAATTGTAAGCATTATGTTGATGTGTTGACAATATTTGCATAAACGAATGTGCAAAAATCACAGTTTATGAAGAAAACTCAGTCATGCTGTTGTATATTCAGAGCAGTTTCCACACTGTTATTGCCATAATACTTTGTTTAATTTTGTCTGTATTTCATTAAATCCACATTATCTTAGGGAAAATTCATCTGGTTCAGTTAAGATTTTCTCATTTTAACTTGCAAGAACTATTCCTTTTTTCAGCTTAAACTGTTGTGTAGAGCCATCATTGGTCTGTTTATTTAAGATGTATAAAAGCAATGTGTAATATAATTGTTTTTAAGAAAAACAACTTTGTGTTTTCTCAGGTATCGCAGGATCGATTGCCTGTGAATACTAAGGTGCCCTTACAGTGCTTGGAACAATTCAAGAATCCCACAAAGACACTGGGAATTAGGTCTATGTATATTTTGGTTTTCAAGCCTTACCTGTACAGAATTATGAGTTGCCAGTTTAGTATATTTGAGTGTTTCTTTCTCTGATGAAGTGATCCAGCAATGCAGCTGAAACAGAGCAGGTTCTTCCGTGAATTTGCTAACATTGACAAGCCTATTGAAAAGAAAACAAATAATAACTTGCTTTTGAGTGATATTTTTCATCAGTATCTGCTCTCCAGTGTCTTTGGATACCTATGACCAGGGAGAACTAGATTCATCCTGTTTTGCAGCAATCATCTACAGAATCTGCAGGGCACCTGCACAGTGGGAGCTGCTGGTGATGCATTCTTCAGTACTTGTTCCATTCGATAGAATTAATCTCAACCTTTCTTTACAGGAATCAATGCAGTATTTGACTTGATTGATCTTTCTCAATAAATACGCATATAAGGAGTACAGTGCGCTTTTGGTAGCACCAGTTCAACTTTCTAAATTGTGTCAGAAATGCATCTATCTCCTGTAACACCATTTTTACAGAGCAGAACACAGAAATTGACTGATAAACACCTGAATCAGGCACCCTTTTCTGCCAAGTTGCTCACAGGTAACATGGCTTTAATAGCAAAAAGTCTCCCAGCATGGTTTCAAATTACAAAAATCACATCCTATGCTGTTCAGCACTAGGCTATCTCAACATCCACTACCTACACATTCAAGTTCAGTAATTTCACTGTGTTTTGATGAGGCCCTGTACTTACACCTGCCCTCAGGTGTAAACAGGAAAGCAACATCACACAATGAAAGCACAACACATGAATTGTTCCTATTCCATTTTTAGCTCAAGTTTTCACCCTGGGCCATTTTCAGGGTCTTGTTTTTCTCTCTCCAGTGCTTTTGTTACTGTTAATGTGGCCAGCTTTTTTAAAAGGAGGGTTATAGAAAGAGCTGTCTCAATATATTTTATAGTCAAGAATTTGCTTATCAGATACAGTCTTCTGTTTCATGGGAAATCTCCTTTGGAATGCCTTAGAGCATCTTTAAGCAGAGACAGTAAAGGGCTCCTGATATAAAATCTAATGCCATCTTATTATCCAATATTTTTGGCACTGCTTCGTATAATGTACTTTATAGCTATTTTAGAGTAAGTATAAAAAAGAAACTGAGTCTCCTCATTACACTTTGGCTTCCTGAAGATGATTTAACAAGCCTACCCTTTCTATTAATTTACAGGAACATATGTAGCATTAAAGGATGAGAGACTTGGGTTTGTCCAGCCTAGAGAAAAGAAGACTGAGGGGAGAATCTTATCAATACCTATAAATATCTGAAGGGTGGGTGTCAGGAGGATGGGGTCAGGCTCTTTTCAGTGGTGCCCAATGACAGGACAAGGGGGAATGGGCACAAGTTGGAACACAGGAAGTTCCACTGAAACATGAGAAAAAAACTTCTTTACTGTGCGGGTGACAGAGCAGTGGCACAGGCTGCCCAGGGAGGCTGTGGAGTCTCCTTCCCTGGAGACATTCAAAACCCACCGAATGCGTTCCTGTGACCCCTGCTCCGGGTGTCCCTGCTCAAGCAGGGGGGTTGGACAAGATGATCTGCAGAGGTCCCTTCCAACCCCTACCATTCTGTGATTCTGTGATTCTGTGATCCTGTGATTCATTGGCTCAATACTTAACCTGTATCAATGTAAAATTTGGTGGTTGTATTAATTCCCTGAGAAGTGAAGCATCCCTGTCTTGCTACAGAAATTTTCTTATTAGTAAGCAGGTATCTCCAGTTAAATCTGTATCAATGTATATATGAGAAACTGTGTGCAATAGAGTTGTAGGTGTGCTAGCTGCCATTAGAACAAGAAAAGAAATAATCCCACTAAACCTATAGTTTCAAATTTCTTTTGGTTGGTATTCCTTTACTTCCAAAGCCAACAAATCATGCTTGAGATCACTGTCCTACTCAAACACCAGCTCATAAATGCACCAGTGTAACCAATAGAACTTAAAGATTTATTTGTACTTCAGAAGAGTTTGCTGACTCTCAGTCACTGGTTACAATTTTCTCTTCTGTAGGAAGCAACAGTTTACTTTTGCAGGTCTCCCCAGAATGCAGATGTAGACATTTCCGAGATGCCAAAGCCTGATATATAAAATCAGCAAATGGTCTATTCACTCCTTTGATATGGATTTCAATGCCTTATCAGTTTCTGCAGAGTCAGCCTGCAATGTCAGGTGTGAAAGCGTTAGTCTACAGAAACATCTAGTGCCATTAAAATCAACTATCTGCCACCCTGCATGTTGCCTGACTTCTAGGACAGACTTCCATCTGCCATGACGGATCTCATTTAGAGAGATTCTTATTGTGTCAGAAATTACAAAGTGCTCTACACAGACAAAGGTTTGGAAGTGTGTACTGTCAAATGGGTTGCAAATAGAAAAAACAAATGCATACCCAAGATAATTACCTGTGTAAGTGGATTTGTCTCATGAGGACCTATAGAGACATATGTAGCAGGACGCATGTGAGACCCAGCACCTAGAGTAACATTTGCCTTATAGGCTGGAAAAGAACTGAAAGGACGTGCACAGCTGATACTAGTATTCATCACATCTATCAATTAGGTGAGAGGGAAGGAAAGAGAGAATGACAAAAGACAAGACAGAAGCTAAAGCATAAAGTACAATGAGATCTTGTCTGAAAAAATACACATTAAGGAACACATGTTGAATAGGAATTAGCTCAAAATCTTTCAGAGTAACTCCCTGAGGTTGACCATGGTGGCTTAGGCATGGGTTTGCTGCCAGAGAGAATGGAAAAAAGATACTGTGCAACTTGGAGACTCATTGCTTCCTACCACATTTACATAGGGCTAAACGCACAGCTCTTCTCAATACCAGTTCACAGCCACATCTTCCAGCTGCCATCAAAGACCACCAGCAGGTTTGGTCTAGTGTGAGTGAGGGAGAAGATACCCTCACCATTTCATGTTGTAACTGTGTCAGTATGTTATGAGAAAAGGTTATGATATTGGGAAAAGATTCTAGGAAAAATGCATTGGTCCCTCATTTGCTGTGCAGGCTGTTAGGCCATTGTGTAAAGCTGGGTCCAACAGAGAAGGATAGGATTTCAAATACACACACCCCCTCCCAACATGTCCTATTTGCTGTCTCTGTGCAGCTCCAAGCCAAGTAGGCACCACTACTCATCAACATCCCATGCAGGGAGAGGGAGCACAGGCACCTTGCTCCTTGTCCCAGACTGTAGCACCTCAGACCAGTGCCAAGGTCCCTGTGACCCCAGTAGAGGAGTTTAGATCTGTTTGCCTCAATGACACAAATATTCAAAGGGGGAGTGAAATTTAGAGAGCAACAAAATGTGTTCAGAGCCTAGCTGACCTCCACTATGGGGTTGAGATGAAAAACCTCTGTTTTTGTCTCCTTTAAGTATAAGCCAGAAAAAAAACCTAACAATAAAAAGACATCAGAGGAAACAATCCTGCATAATGCTGGCTAATTTAACGGAAAGTGGTATCCATTTTTAATCTGTTAGGTAGCATGTCATTCCAGACCTTTTCTATCTGAGCAGGATTCCTCCACAGCAGGAGACATGGTCCTTTGGAACTGACTGAAAAAGTAAGATTTTTTTTTGTTTGGAAAAGCCCACTTAGATTCCTCTAAGCCTTCCTTGAGCACCTCAAGAGCCCTCAAGATCACTCCGACTGGTGAAACGAAAGGAACATTCAAGGTTTACAATAATCCTTTTCCTCAAGAGCTGGAGAAAGCTTCAGATGTGGCTGCAGTTTTCAATCCATTATTAATATAAACCACTTGGCCGCATTTGTTTCTGTGAGATAAATTTGATCTGTGAAAACAAAAGAAAAAGAAGGAAGACATCTGGTCAGACTGGTCACAGGAATACCTGCTGAGCTCAATCAAAAGCCAATATTTTTCCACAGGGACCCATGAAATGTGGACATAAAACAAAGCAAAGTGTAAAGTGTAGTAAATACTTGAAGAAAATTTATTCAGTTACCAATCTCAAAGAACAATTGTAATGCAAACTACAGCAGCAGTTCAGCAACAATGCAGACTAATTGAAGATATTAAACCCTGTAAACAAACCTCTTATCAAATAAAGCAGGCACTAAAGGAGATCCTGAGGCATTTACTGTGCCACTGGATTTTCTGCAGGGGTTTTCAATCTGTGAATGCCTAAATGCTTCCCAGGGAAGATGGACACCTTGCACAGCAAGACTGATCCTCCTGCCAGCAGGCTCTCTTTACTTAGCTACCTTATGTGGATGATGTGAATGTAAGATCTAGACTTACAGGACTGGGCTACACAGACACACACACAAAAAAAAGGGTAGGAAACCTCTGGTTTGGTGGCTCACAACACCAAAATAGAGAATAATCACTTGTGCAAAAAGGGTGCAGTTGAAGACCTGCAATCTGCACACTGCTGTACCTCCAGTAATCTGCTGGGGGCTGGGCTCAAGTGAATGGGGAATCTGTGACATGACATGTAACAGCAGCAAGGCAGAAGAGTAAAATGAAGCAGATCAGAAGGTCACACAAAGCTCTCGGGTTTAAAACGCATGTTCTCATGTCAAAAAGGGTCCCTGTGCTAGCTCAGGACTGACTTACTCCTGCAAAATGATTTGATGTGGGTCAGGGACTAAAGGTGAAAACTCAGAGGCAACCTAGTGCCTGGAGCAGGCATCCAAATTAAGCAGGTGACACAGGGGTTCTTGTTTGCATTTTAAAAATGCATCACTACCAAAAGTAATAATCAAAAAACTCGACCAGAGCTCTTTGTGGCATTTAGTGTGGGTTTGCCACACAAGGACTGTAGAAGTACATCAGTTTAGAGTATAAATTAAGATCATTAAGCCTTCAACTTTCATGAGGACTCCCATTCACTCCTCTACGGTTATTCTTTGACCACTGTAAATTATCTTTCCCCTGAGTAGGAGAAAGCTGCTGCAGTCTAACAATGTTACACCTGAATGGGAGCTTCCACAGCAGTATAACATGATCTATTTCAACACTTCTTCACACCATGGTTGATTTGCCTTAGCTTTCTTGAAAATAAATTATTTTAGGGAGGGAATTGGTCAGTGCAGTAGCCTGCTTTACCAGATAAAATAGGTGATGCCTCTATCTGTGGAGGGAAGAAAGATGGTGGCTAGGAAAATAAGTGGATCACAGAGCCTGGAAGTAGGCGTGCTGCTTTCCTCTAGCCTCATGGAGAGGCCCCATGAAAAGATATGAATGACTCAGGCTCTGCTATCTCATGGCAGCACACCCTGTCCACCCCCACGCAGGCCAAGGAGCAGCACTGCTGATGCAGTGATAGGGGATTCTGTTTGGCTCACTAGGTCAGGGTGAACTGCACGAGGGCAGCCAGAGTATCTTCAAAGCCTGAGGAGATCTGTGGCACTTTGCAGTGTGCTTTTTCAAAAAGCAGCTCCATGACTTCACAGGGAAGTAGAGGGGTAGAAATTACCCTAAAATTCAGTACACTAGGTCTCAGTCTGTATTTTCCTTTCCCTTACAGAAGGGGGTAAATCCAGGTCAGTCTACTCTATGCTGAGCATCTTTTTTGGTAGCTGTAACTAAAGTTACATCACTTAGCTTATAACCTTGGTCAGTCATTCAACTGTTCTTCGAGAGTAGTAATTTATTTTATGCATCTGACATCCTCCTTTGCTTTCCCCCTTCCCTCACCCCAGATTTCTGTGAGAAATACTCCCAGAAATACTACCCTACTGATACTACTTCTGTAAGCAGCATTTACATAATCACCAAATGACCTATTCATCCCTGATAGACCTAAGTCTTTCTTTAATCAAGTCTATAGTTCCTCCATCATGTCTTCCTTGTTAAGCAGGCCAGACTTATCTCAGAGTGTCAAGAGCCACTCTGACTAATTAATTATTCTACCTTAACAGTCTTTTAAGAATTACTTAAAAAAAAATCACTGAAGGTTCCATTTTGAAACCAGACTGCCAAACAAGAAAGAAGAAAATCAGCACATAAAAGAATTGAAATAAGAAAACTTCTTATTCAGTGCAGAAAGTTCACTCAGCCCAAAAGTGGTGCCCAGTATTATATCATCAGCTTCACATACGTTACGTGGTTTTTCTCCCAAATCATCTTGCTTTTTTATTTGTGGTTTGCCAGGTCCTACCTTGCCAAGCATAAATACACACTTACATAAACAGTCTGAAGAGACAACAACCAAATCAATAACAACTGGCAGAGCTTCTTCCTCCCTGAAAACAGTCATCCTTTTCTACATCTTTCCAAATCCTTGCCAGACCCATATGCTTTTTTTCCCAGCTCCCCCTTTTTAGTTTGGGAAGCATGCCATGTGCTTTGATCATCAGTCCAAAATACCTTTTATAATCTTAGTGTTATTAAGAGCAATCAGACTCTGAATGGATAAAAATAACCAATGTATTTGTACACTTCTTTCTCTTCAAACTGTAGTAATACACTAACATATTAGCTACTTGCAAAAGCTGCGTTTGCTCAGCCATACTAAACAGAGACAACCCATTCCTTGAGTTGTAATGGTGAAAATGCCCATTTATGCCTGCCTCTGTCTCAAGGATTATGCAAATGCAAAGACTGTCATCAATTAGGGTTTTACCTATGCTTACTAATGTTTATCAAAGACTTCCAAGCAGGGAGTATCTTACAAAAGAATCAGTTGAAGAAAACACACTGTTCCTTAACTGATTTCCACAAGAGTCCAGCCAGACCATGTTGTGGTTGACACATATCTCCTACTGAACATACTCAGAGCCATTCAAGACGCTTAAAATAAATGCCACAGCCTTTAACAGATGTTAGAGTATTTGCATTAACTTTTCTGACTGTAACATCAAAGCAAAAACAGTTTGTCTAATTTCATCCTCTTCTCCTCCCATCACTTTTAAGGTGAGGATTGACCCTTGTTGTTTTTCCCATATTTGTGAAATGTAAAGCCTGTTTTTGGAACCTGAGAGATTTTCTTGCTGGAAGATCACACTGCACACTTAGGATGTTTCTGCTGCCTGCTATAGGAAGCATCTGTGTGCAGAACAAAACAATGCCCCTTTTCCAAGAATACTGGAACTGCACAAATCAATACATTGTGTTAAAATCATCAGATTTGTTTCTTATCTCTAATTCACTGTTTGCAGCTAGAAGAAGATGAAAAAATGCCATGCTCTCCGCAAGTATATACAGTGTCTCTTCAAAAGACACTGATTGGTTTGTTAAATGTTTTTGAACGGATTTGATATATTTAATTGAAAAGGCATTCTCCTCACTATACTGGTTTGCTGCATAAGATCATGAGATTTTTTTTGTGCAGGCTGACCAAGGAAAGCAGCTACCAGGGATCTGAAAGATGAACAGTGATTGACAAGCACTTGTGAAAGAAGATGGTTTAGAGGAGTTGGGAGAGAGTTTGCACACCCTTGGCAGCATGGAAAATTATCTTACAGCCTGTAATACTGGATTTACTAGTGATTTTCCACAAGCTGTGTCAGGGTAGGACTGGAGTTGTTCAGCCCCTGGAGCAGCCACAACAAGAGTAAGTCAGGCATTAATAGCTTTAGTTCTCCTCCTTTCCTCGGGGGAACATCAATTTGCTGCTGGCTGTGACTTATCTTCTCAGCTCTGTGCAGATGACCAACAGCTTGCCTGGGAACATAACCCAGATTTTGAGCAGTGCAACTGTCATAAAGACAGATACTGTCCTTGTGTGCAAAGACCAAAAGACTGGTCCCAGAAGGACCACAGCCAGGATTGCTTCAGGCCTTTCAATAATGGAGCTCAACAGGACCCATGACTACTGCCAGCAAACCCTAAAAGTCTGTTCACCACCAATGATGTCCCTCAGGGCATCAGCATGCCTCTGAGGCAGATCTCAAGAGAAGCCAGTATGGCTGAGTTAGTGCTGATTAGGGAGTAGAAATCCTTTGAAGAACTATGGAATGACTAGCCTTATCCTCCATACAGCATCTCTCGAAGTGCATCAAGTTAAGCCCTTGGGATAATTATACTTAGCCTGGAAGAAGGCCTTTTATCACCTCCAGCTGAGCAGGAGTCATCCCTTCTCCCCAGATAAACAATGGTCACAATGACCCAGGCATGATCACTTCTGAGCTGGATTACTCTAATTCACTCTATCGAAGGCTGGATGCAGGCTGTGCCAAACTTCTCTGTTTCTCAGGCTGTGATGAGTCATTGAAGGCCCTGCTCAGTTTTATCCACTGAACCCCAGTCATTTTCAGCAGATAGTTTACAGCTTTGCTCCTTGTACTCCACACAGCTAATGTGTAGACCAAACAATTCATAAACAGCAATATGCTTAAGAAAACAGTTTTTAGCCCACTGCCTGCCTAGAGACTTCCTTAGGGCAGTGCAGGTCCATGCAGGCACATGACACTCAAAACCAAGAGATGTTCAAATGAGAGTACCCAGGTCCAGCACAAGACACTAAAAAAACACAGTTAATGCAGGGTCTCACAGTTTCAAGGAAATTTTTAGAAATTTAAAAACAGCTTCTCTGCTCTGGTGGTTCTGGGAGTATTTTGTATAAATGAACAGCACCTTATCCTCACAGATTTCATAGCTTTTTCCAAAGCTTGTATAGATTTGCCCACACAATGGCAGACACCAGTATTACTTTGCACTAGTGAAACATGAAGGATCTTTTAAAGAAAGGAAACCTTGCTTTTTGAAACTCAGGGCAGGTTTTCACAGGTTGGAAGCAGTCTGAAGTGGGGCCACAGCTCTTCTCCCACATAACTCAGTGCCAGTCAATGGGTGCTATGATCTGCAAGGCAAGGGCACTCAGCATCTGACAGGACCTGCCTATGACTAGCCCTGAGCTGTTAGTCCCATGCAATAGATTTGCTGGTTTCTCTGGAACGAGCTCTAGGATCTCCACCAGCTGTGCAGTTTATAATGGAGTCAGAGGTTTATCCATAAAAATCATCTCCCTTGACTACTGTGCCTGGAGGACATCTTGTTTGCGAGTATCAAACTTTGCATTACAAGGATGTGAGGCACAGTAATACATGAGTTGAGAACCTCGTCTTTAAAGGTGTTGTGGATGGTTTCCAAGCAGATAACAAGTCTATCTCCAAGTTCAGGTTTGGTTTTAAACCTCACCTTTTGTCTGAGATGAAATTAAGAAGTTGCAAAAGCATCTATTACTGTGTTAAGCTCTCATTCTTGCAAAAGGTATCACTTACATAGCAAGAATTTGGGGTAGCACTTCCAACAGTACAGTGCTTGCTACCTGACTATATTGCCTTCCTTTTTTTTTTTTTTTTAATTTACCTGAGTACTTTCGCCTGTTGCCTTTAAAATTCACATTTATGTAAGTAACCTATACCCTTTTCAGGTCTTCCTCTTCTTTCTCTCTCCCCATTTCAACTGTTTTAGACATCTGTCCTGTGAAAGTTCTTTGCACATTTCAGAAGCACGGTAAAAACCATGCAGCAAGTAAACCACAGGTACCACTAAAGGGAGGTACTTGTTCCACACCACAACAATATGTCACAAGTAGGCAGCAAAGCTTTTTTCCTGTACCTGGGCTCATATTTGGTCTATGTGGGGGACCTCAGTGGAGGGGCTTGAACTAAGGCGTGCAATGTCCTGTGATTGTGAGGACTGGAGTTGTGCTGATTTTGGGGAAAGAGAGGGATCAGAGAAGATTGTGGTTATGAGATGTTTAAGTCAGAGGGTATTATAAGAAGGTAATTGCGGTGTTGTGCTGAAGAAGAAAGCAAAATGTGAAATGCACTGAAGATACTACTTCCTCCACCACATGCTCTGGAGTTTAGTATCCATAATTAATACAAATAATTTTAATCCTTCAGTTTAATTAAAGAGGAAGTGGACTTTCAGGTACATCTCTTCCTGTACAGTCACAAATACCTGACAATCAGTAGCTAATTTTGACAAATTGTCTGCCTAACAAATGAATTTAGCTAAACCAGAAGCAAAGCAGATCCTGCTAGATGTAGCTGAGTTGTAGTCCCTCCATAAGGACATTCAAAACACTGATATGTTGTTATCCTATTCCCAAAGGAAATTAAGAACATTTACAACTAACCAGTGCTATTACTTACGCAGTTAGCAAGCAACCTAAGGGGCTATAGCTTGAAGAGAATGAACAGCCCAGTGCCCTAAACAGCTTATGTTCAAGGTAGTGGCACGCACGAGAGTGCGTGCCACTGGGTGGGCCTTGCTTTTTTAATCTATGCTGTCTCAAACAGTCTGGCACAGATAAAACAGCACAACACTCTAACAGCACCTTCATTCAGCTGCAGGGAGACAGTCTTCAGTAAGTGGTAAGCACCACATCTCTTCCTTTCCAGAAGTAAAAACCATAATAATAACAAAGGCCATTCCTAAATTTCTGCTGATTTTGACACTATCTCTGCCTATATTACTTTCTGTTACTGAAATCAGAAAGGATCTTTCCTATGGAGAATCAAAACTCTCTACACAGGCTACAATTTTTCTTAACAAAGTAGTTGTTACTACTATTGTCACTACTGTTAAGAAAAGTTTGTGGGTAAGAATCAGGCCAACAAGGCAGAATCATAGTGGAAGTCTGGTACAGACCACCCTACCAGGATAAAGAGGCAGATGAAATATTCTACAAGCAGCTGGGAGAAGTGTCACAATCATTAGTCCTTGTTCTCATGGGGGACTTCAACTTACCAGACATCTGCTGGAAATACAATACAGCAGAGAGGAAACAGCCTAGGAGGTTCCTGGAGTGTGTGGAAGATAATCTCCTGACGCAGCTGGTGAGTAGAGCCAACTAGGGAGGCTGCCCTGCTGGACCTGTTGTTCACGAACAGAGAAGGACTTATGGGGGATGTGATGGTTGGAGACCATTTTGGGCACAGGAATCGTGAAAGACAGAGTTTTTGATTCTCAGAAAAGTAAGGAAGGGCGTCAGCAGAACAGCCACCTTGGACTTCCAGAGGGCAGACTTTGGCCTGTTTAGGAGGCGGATTGACAGAGTCCCCTGGGTGGCAGCCCCAAAGCAAGGAGTCCAGGAAAGCTGGACATTCTTCAAGGAGGAAGCCTTAAAGGCACAAGACCAGGCTGGCCCCATGTGCCAAAAGACAAGCCAGCGGAGAAGGCGGCTGGCCTGGCTGAACAGAGTGCTTTGGCTGGAGCTCAGGGAAAGAAAGAGAGTTTATGAACTTTGGAAGAAAGGGCAGGCAACTCAGGAGGATGTCATGAGGTTAAGCAGGGAGAAAATTAGAATGGCCAAAGCCCAACTAGAACTTAATCTGTCTACTGCTGTAAAAGACAATAAAAAAATGTTTCTATAAATACATTAGTAACAAAAGTAGGGCTAAGGAGAATCTCCATTCTTTATTGGATGCAGAGAGAAACAAAGTCATGAGGGATGAAGAAAAGGCTGAGGTACTTAATGCCTTCTTTGCCTCAGTCATTAACAGTAAGACCAATTGTCCTCTGGGTACCCAGCCCCCTGAGCTGGAAGACAGAGACAGGGAGCAGAATGGAGCCCCAGTATTCCAAGGGGAAATGGTTAGTGACCTGCCACACCAATTAGACACACAGAAGTCTATGGGGCCAGGTGAGATCCACCCAAGGGTAGTGAGGGATCTGGCAGAAGTGGTCATCAATCCACTTTCAATCCTTTATCAGCAGTCCTGGCTAACTGAGGAGGTCCCAGTTGACTGGCAGTTAGCAAATGTGACACCCATCTATAAGAAGGGCTGGAAGAAGGCCCTGGGGAACTACAGGCCTGTCAGCCTGACCTCGTTGCCGGGGAAGAAAGCAGATCATCATGAGTGCCATCATGCCACACGTACAGGGCAACCAGGTGATCAGCCCAGTCAGCATGGGTTTAGGAAAGGCAGGTCCTGCTTGACTAACCTGATCTCCTTCTGTGACAAGGTCACCCACTTAGTGGATGAGGAAGAGGCTGTGGACATGTTTACCTGGATTTTAGTAAAGCCTTTGACACCATTTCCTATAGCATTCTCCTGGAAAAAACTGGCTGCTCATGGCTTAGACAGGTGTACTCTTCGCTGGGTAAAAAACTGGCTGGATGGCTGGGCCCAAAGAGTTGTGGTGAACAGAGTTAAATCCAGTCGGCAGCCGGTCACAAGCCAGGTTCCCCAGGGCTCAGTGTTGGGGCCAGTTCTGTCTGATATCTTTACCAATGATCTGGATGAGGGGATCAAGTATACCCTCATTAAGTTTGCAGATGACACCAAGTTGGGCAGAAATGTTGATCTGCTTGAGGCTAGGAAGGCTGTGCAGAGGGATCTGGACAGGATGGATCAACGAGCCGAGGCCAATTGTATGAGGTTCTACAAGGCTCAGTGTCACATCCTGCACTTGGGTCACAACAACAACACACAATGCTACAGGCTTAAGGAAGAGTGGCTGGAGAGCTGCCTAACAGAAAAGGACCTGGCCGTATTGGTAGATAGCCAGCTGAACATGAGCCAGCAGTGTGCCCAGGTGGCCAAGAAGGCCAACAGCATCCTGGCTTGTATCAGGAACAGTGTGGCCAGCAGGAGCAGGGAGGTGATTGTGCCCCTGTACTCGGCATTGGTGGGGCCGCACCTTGAATATTGTGTTCAGTTTTGGGCCTGTCACTACAAGAAAGACACTGAGGTGCTGGAGCATGTCCAGAGAAGGGCAATGAGGCTGGTCTAGAGCACAAGTCTTAGGAGGATCAGCTGAGGGAACTGGGGTTGTTTAGCGTGGAGAAAAGCAGGCTGAGAACCTTATCATTCTCTACAACAACGTGAAAGGAGGTTGTAGTGAAGTGGGTGCTGGTCTCCTCTCCAAACTAACAAGTGATAGAACAAGAGGAAATGGCCTCAGCTCGTGCCAGGGGAGGATTAGATTGTATATTAGGAAATATGTCTTCACTGAAACAGTTGTCAATGTTTGGAACAGGCTGCCCAGGGAAGGGTTGCATGACCATCCCTGGAGTTATTTAAAGGACATGCATATGTGGTGCTTAGGGACATGGTTTAGTGGTCGACTTGGCAGTGCAAGGTTAACAGTTGGACTTGATGATCTTAAGGGTCTTTTCCAAACTAAACAATTCTATGATTCTATGCCTCACTAGTCAGCTGCACTTTAAATCTTTGGGCTGAAGAGGTCTCAAGTGGCTGGTGGCCTCACAGTATAAACTAGTGGGGAGAGGATCATGGCTGCTTAAAGTGCTATAAATACAACTTCCCATTGTAGCATTAGGGGAAATAAAATCAAATCTAAAGACAAAAATATTAATTGGGTAGCATCTCCTATCAATATGGGCCTCAAAGCCTCTCTAAGTCAGATCCACCAGAACTGCTGTCTCCAAAATTCCTTCAACTCCTAAGGTCTGTAGGTAAAGAATTGAACACAAAGTCCCTAAAAATACAAGGAGCCAGTAATCAATCATTCTCAACAGCATTCTCAGCTGCTTTTTGGGTATCCATTGAAGATACCTAACAGGAAAAGCTGTATAGTGCAGGCACTGAGCCATGCTCTGGTTGATTAGAAGTGCCAGTATATGAGACAAATGCAGATACTATGACTTGATCAGCACTAATTTGGATCATATATTTTGGGAATACCCATAGGTCCATTTGTTTTGGACAGGTACTTAATTACTGAATTAATTTTTCCTATCAGTTAGAATTATTTTACAAGCTATCTATATAACCTAAACCTTACAAAATGGAAACTGAATGACTAAATTTTGGCTCACACTAGCACTAATTATTGTCTGTGACTGCTTTAACAGGCTGGCCGTCAAAAAATAGATTGTATATCACAGTGAAAAAAAGCCCAAGATAAAGACTTGAAGATACAGGGTGTCTTTTCAAAGTATTTGAATAAACTTATTTGCTGTCTGATTTTCCTCTCAAGTACACTAATATGTTGCTCTGTAGCTCAGGTGTTGGTACACTTAAACAGAAAAAACCCAGATGTAGATGTGGTTTCCTTGGTGTACTGAGGATAGCAGAGAAGCAGGATAAATTCCATCTTCTGTTTTACTACTTCTCCGTCCAGACTGCTGGTGGAGTTGTCCTTATCTCTTGGCAAAGGCAAGAGAAGTCCTAATGCTTTTTGAGTTTCAGTGGCATCATCTGCCAGCTCTGTACCATCCAGGTACACTCTTGTTCGAGGGTCTTCTGTCCAGATAATGCTATTTATTTTGAAATAGCTGGATCACAAAAGAAAGCACAAAAAAGAAGCCAGTTTGGAGAAATTGACCCAAAAAGGTCTGTTTGATAAACAGTGGGGTAAAAGACACCTAAGAAAAAAAAATCTGCACAGGTCTCATGGCCTCTGGCAAGTGGCCTGTTTAAGCTTTGTCTCAGCATTGCCCTTTTCCACCGTATATTTTAAATATTTTTTTCAGAAGTTAATTATTTATAGCTCCTAATGCGGAAGGCTTGTAGTGCCTCATCTGAGAAGATGAAAATTTTATAGCCAACTGAGGAGGACAAAGGTATTTTCATAATTGGTTCCTGGTCAATTCCCTACAACCATGGCTAATACTAGAAATGAGGAATCTGTGGTGGGTTTCATTAATTTAGTATAGTGCAATAGAGAGACTCCATAATCTATATTTCAAAAATCTGGTGACAGTTTTAATAAAGCCTAAATTAGTTTTACACTGGTTTTAGACTCTGTTGTTAGCCCTCTGCTGTTCGACGGCTATTTGCATAGAGGGTCCTCAGAGCTCATCAGCGGCTGTTAAGTATGAAAGCAATGGTTGCTCTCCTGACTATGGAGTCTTCTCTCACCTCAGGTCAAGGAAGTCCCGGATCTGGTCTGAGAAGCTAGGGGTGAACAGTCTAGAGTTGCATGATGACACTGTTATTTTATCGCTTACCACACTCAGAAACACACAGGCTATATTTTGTATCACCTAATGCATAAGTCACATTTTCCTGTAGTTCTAAAAGTGATGTGTGCCATTAACATAGGTGCCTTATAGGCCTACATTTGACTACTGCTTGTCAGAGGGTCTCCGGTGCCAGTCCAGCTACCTCTCCCATAAAACACAGAGGTAGCCTTTGATTTTTGCTCTGCTACCATTGACATCCCTAGTAAATGGTCCTCAAAAAAACAATCTCTGACAAAGCAATTTAAGATAAATGAAGTCTGCAGCACACTGCACATAATATCTGTCTCAAAATCCTCAAGAAAATAGCTACAAATAGCACATGTACATGATGGATTTTTGTTTACAAGTGATGATGATGATGCTGGCAGTAATGAAAATAACAACAACAGTCGCTGTGAGCCAAGGCAAAGAGACTTTCCCAAAGTTCTGCCCTGGAAAGAAAGGTTGTGCAGTCGACTCATCTCCTATTTTAGCTGAGATGGGCAATATTAGATACAATATTAGACATTTATTGTAATAATGGATGTCTTGAGACTATGGGTTAAAAAGCATTTTTTAAATCTTGGCTTCTGCTTCCCTTTGAAATGTTAGGGGCTATTAAAGTACATTACAATCACTTGCCAAATCTTCTATTCTGTCATGAACAGGTTTCTGGAATTGCATGAGACAATACCCACAGCAGTGGATGGATGGAGAGTGTGCTCACTGGTGTCCTCTGTTTTGGACAAGAGCTTTTCCACAAAAAACCTGCAGAAAACTCCTTCAAGAAGTATGCACATAGTTGGCTAATAGTCCAGTCTGGTGGCTCCAAGATGTCCTCTTCTCTATGGGTTGTCTATAAGGGAAATCAGGATTTGAACTATCTGAGATCAGAACCTGACCCCCAGGATCCTAAGGAAAAAGAAGAATGGAGGCAGCTTATAATTTGGGCTGCTTCACTGCAAACAATATAATTTTAAACATCTCATAGTATATTTGGCAATTTTAGCCAAAAGTCACCTTTTTAATCTCAACAAAAGAATGGGACTGTAGTTATAAAGTTTGTCAAAACACCTTGCAGGGAAGGGGATTCAGACCCTGCAATCACTCAGACTATTGCCCCACGAAGGACCCGCATGAAAGGTGTCCTCACCCAGGTTTGTTCCCAGACAGCAAAAGACTCCTTTCCTCAGCAGAGCAGTTAGAATTCCATGCCTCACCCCTGCCTCCAGGATCTCCAGTTCACTCGCCCCAAAAAGGAACATCCTTGTGGCATCACTTGATTCAGTCTTTGTGCCTAAGGACCCACCTTTTCCTGCTCCGTTGTTCCCTGAAGCTGTTCCTTAGCTCCTGAGCTGGCTCCAGACTTCCTTGCTGAGCTGAAATTCTAACTCCAACACAGACTGCTAATGCGCATGGAGGGAGTGGCATGTCTTGCCATGAGACATCTGGGGACAGGAATACCCCCTTGCAGAAAGGGGCAATAGATCATCTTGAATCAGTAGTTTGAGCCAAAGGATGACAGAATCACTCACCATCTGAGACGACGAGCTCTGCAGCAGCACACGTAAAAAACTACCACGTGTACACAAATTAGCATTCTGCATGTAGTGAACCATTTGGTGTGCACCAGTGGGAGGGGTCTTTGATATCTCAGTCCATGGGTATTTGATCCAGAACATAACCCACTTGGCGTGCCCAGGGCATTTGTTTCTGTAAAAAATAATTATTACAGGCATTTCACAATTCCTTCAAAACAGGACAGTGGGCATGCCTTTGAGCTTATATAAAACAGAACAAACAGGTTTATTTTGAGAGACATCAGGTTTTCTAGCTCTTAATCTTTTCTATATAAGAAAGAGGAGCATCATAAAAATAAAAATTACCCCAAAATTAAATAAATATTCCAAGGTACCTAGAAATAATATCCAGAAGCTTATTACTACAATTACAGTGAAGGATATAATCTCTCTTCCTACTTTTTACTACCACCATGCAGTCTAGTCACCCATCTGCAAAACCCAATGTCAAAGATTTTGAAGTTCAGTATTTCACAGTACCAGAAACTCTTTACCGGGACATGATGACTGATAAAAGCAAATGGTGGAGTTCCTTCATCCTTGAAAGGGCTGCTGTGCAATCCTATTTTATGGAGTAGGATCATCTAGAAATGGAAACTATAGACAGAGTAGGAATTTAAGTAGCTCAATATTAAGAAAAAGAAGGAAGAAATAGCCATTAAACAGAGACTAAACACAGAGAAGATAGGATGCTTGAGAAGTGCTAGCAGGAAACACACATATCACTGGCAATTCAATCAAGTGAGAACGTGTTGGAAATGGAGAAGGAGAGCAACAGCATGCCCTGATAACCTAGGCAATTCATGTACCCTTCTGACTGATTTACTTTAGTCCTCTTTTCCTATGCAGAAAAGAATAAGTATGGACTTAACTGTACTCATAAACACTTCTTTTTCTTACCCTCCCAATTAATTGTGGGTTGTGAAAGCCAAAGCAATGTGAAATGCTCACTAAGGTTGCAGAACATTTATCCCACAAAAAAAAAAAAAGCTTCGTTTTCACAACACAGCCTTGTAGCTGCTAATGCCAACACAAAAGAGGCAGCAGGAATGTATGGTCTGGGAGTTAAGACTATTGTGAACTTGCACACTGCTTATGGACAGGACCATTGTACTGTCACTCCAGGAATACTGTTTAAACAGATAAATGCATGACTGGCTTTTAAGAAGCCATGATTTATCATTTGCCAAATGCTTCTTTGTTCTAATGTAATCTTCCTCCTTGCTCCCCCAAGAACACATGAAAGTGGCGTAAATCATAAGAAAAGGAGATGGGGTTCATTTCTGTATAAATCATTTTTGGTTACATAAATCTCTTCACTGGTAGGACAGGACTTGCAGGGAATTCTTATTACAGCTTTAAAGCATTTTGCAAGTAAGATGCCCTGCTCTGTTCTTTTCATCTGATTGAGTAAGAGAAGTACAAGCGTTTGAACAACACTTATGTCAGAAGTACAAAAGCTACCTATAAAAACATTTTATTTGGTGGATAATCTATCAAAAAGCTGATTTTTATGCTCCTGCTAGGTCAGTGTTAGAGGTTATTAAATGCATCTTATTGTCAGTATGGAGGCATGCACAAAACTAAGTTTATGACCTTTTAAATGCTGTGGCAAAGCTGATGAATTTTGCTCAATATAAAAATAGACTATTTCAGGTGCTGTTTATCCTATTTTTACTAGGAGGTTCCAAAAGTATCAGAAACCTTTGACAAACAAGGTTTAGGATGGAGAAGTTATGAGCCTCACCTATTTCAGCATTTTGGTTAACTGCAGATTTTCTTATGTGGAAATCATAAGCAAAGGCTGCAATGGAAGTTGTCTTACAAGTTAGTTAAAATACAGAGATGTATATATATATTTATTTCTATATGTGTGTATAGGTACACTTACACTTATACACACACATGTGCCTGCACACAGGTACATATAGAGAGAAAATTTAATCCATTGCTCAAATATGTGGCGATTACTGTGAAGTTATTCTCTTAGGCAAAGACCAGAAATGAGACAGGAAGACTAAGGATTTGAGTTAGGTCGTGTTGCTAAAATATCTTTGATGAAGATGACAGCTGCTGCTGAAGGCATCATGTGCCACCTGGCCGTACCATATAACATAGCTGAGGTATAAGATCGTACATTTCCCTAAGTTTTGTCACCTCTATGTGACAAAATGTCCTTGGATCACCATAGCTGAAGCAACACCATAACTAAATAACTTTAGAGATCTGTCTCAGCATTCCTGATGGAGGATAAGCAGAAAATAAGCACAGTTTCTTGGGCAGCTCTGCTGTCTGAAAGTCATGTAGGAAGGCACATCCATTCACGAGCTATACTTATGCAACTGCCTAACCCTAGACATAGTCATGAATAGCTCCATTTGTGGATGAGCTCTTAAATTGGAGGCCTTTGCTTTGGAGGTCTGGCTTAGGGTGCAGGCTGTGTGCCACACCTAAATATTCGAAAAACCAGTCTCCTTGACTCTTAACATATCAAGGCAGTGAGATAGTTACACCTGGATTTGGAGATGGTTACAGGCTGTGGCAGAAAGCATCTGTTAGGCCATGCTTTTAGTCAGAGCTTTCTGTCCTTTTGCATTTACAGCCTCAGGGGTAAAAACTGCTAGCAACTGTTCTCAGTACTGTGTGAACTTCCAGTGCAAATAAAAATTGGGGAAAAAGAAAAGAGAGCTTTTGAAACTGCATCTCAGACTTCAGTTTACCATTAAAAAAAAAACTCCACACCAATACAAACTCAGAAATATTTTAACCAGATCCAGAACCTAATCGTTTTTTCTCAGTCTTTGTCAGGAAATGTCTCACTGACTAAAAACCTCTTGATCTGACTTCATAAAAAGTATCTTTGGTAGTTTTAATTTGGATTATTATTTTGGATATTTTTTTAAGTCATTTAAAGCTGTTGTGTTGTTTGCACAGTAGTTACTAAATCATTGTGAAAGATAGCTCACAAGAAGAAGAAAGCCTTGCTAGACAGAAACAAACCAGCTGTTTCCTTCTTCTCTTCTCTGTTAAGGCTTTTTTAGAATTATTTTTGGCAACAGAAGTAATCCTATCACTGAAAGAAAAATTAGTTTTGTAATAAAAACAACTCCTCACTCATTCCACCTACAAAATTTTTCATTCGTACAACGAATTCTTCTCAGGGAGCTAATTAGAAATACAAAGTTCTTTAATTGATGAACATCTGACCATTAGGGCATTTTCAATTTCTCACAGCATCCCAGATGACAATGTTACAGAAAGGCATAACTGAAAAGAAAGAGAGACTAATTGGAACAATTAATTGAAACAACATACAGTTAATTTCAATTATAGGAATCCTGACTGCTCCCTCATCCCTTGTTGTGTGGCCTACTGCACTGCAGTGATGTTTCTACACACTCCTCAGCAAAGCTGCGTGAAGATCCCATCTGCTGCTGATTATTCCTGTATTTACTATTTGTATTATCATAACACACATTAGCTCTACTACTGCACACAGTTCCCAGGATAAGGTGCTCTATAAAAGCAGAATAGGAATATTTGTGACTGTAGACACAAGCATGGCTTTGCATGCTTGAATCACCCATTCAGGGAGAAAAAAAGTTAAGTCACTTGCTTGAATGCATTGGTTTTCAAATGTCCCTGACAGAAATTACCTCAAGAAATGTCAAAGAACAATTCTAAGCAAGAAGTCTGTTTCCAGCTAAATATCCAGCTCATACACCTACCAGACCCTGGGAAAAAGCTCCAAAATATCCTTTTTACAGGCAAAGTTTTCATGCTCCAATTTGGAGACTCGCAAACATTGAGCTACAAAATTTTGCCACCTGTTCATTGTAAAGCAGGAGGTTGCTTGCTGTCATTTTTACAAGAAGCAACTGCACATCACTGTTTGTGGCATCCTGCAAAAGTTCATTGGGTGTTTACTTACACCCGGCAGGTTGATCTCAAAGTCATTGCACTCCTTTGCTCCACGAGCTTCTGCTAGCCATAGTGATTAATAAACATGATCCTATCAATCTCATGGAAAGGCTTCCACTCCTTTCTGTGAGGCTAGGATTTCATGCTGCATCTTTTGGTCAATGCAGTAGCTTTTGTACGGGGTATACTGATGCCATATTCACCTGCAGAAATTATCTGAGTTCTAGCTTGAAATATGTATGACTCTTGCACCTGCAAACAGCTGATTTTGGCATCAAGATTTTAGCCATGCTACAGCTTCTTATGGGAGAAACTCTTTGATTTTTTTATACTAGATTCATTTTCTATGCCATGACGCCTAAGTCTGCTACAGGGATCTTATATAAACAGCCTATTCAGCAAGTCTGTACTGAGTTTGGGACATGACTAATTGTAATTTCATATGGTTGAGTGAACCAGGACTGTACTGTTTAAGAAAGGGCTTTCTGGAGAGTTGCATTTATTCATAATATCCACCAATATTTTACCCTGCTTTCTCATGCATTTTCTCCCTGCAACAAATGAGAGAAACCGTTCTTACTCACCTCAAATTAATTTTCCCCCTTGTACGGTTCCCCATACCATTCTCATGTGGCCTTTCACAGTTCCCTGCTTCTAATCCTTTGCAGGAAATACAATCTGAAGCTGAGTTTCATATTGACATAATCTCATCTGCTGGTAGCGGAGTGAGCAACCCTCCTGATTATTGACTGTGCTAATAGCTCCTGGGCCTTCAGTCATGGTGAAGACATGCTCTGTGGAAGAGAAAAATGGAGAGCCTCCATAATGTCAAATGTATAAATAAATGTATGTCAAATCTTTAATCTTTTATTTTGCAAACCATAGATCACCAACAATTGAAAAAGCAGCATTTCTTTGTAAATGCGTTCTATGCAGATGGGCTTCACATTGACATAATCCTAGTCCTGTACTGATATCTGAGTGAACGAAAGCTACCCTAATGCCCGAGTATGTACACAATGAGCATGATCTGAACTCTGTAGAAATAACTGTGCCAAATATGCTTACTGAGATTTGTCAGGTTGGTCCCATCTTAAAATACAGTCCTATGTAAGACAATTGTGATGGGTTGACCTTGGCTGGCTGCCAGACGCCCACCCAAATGCTCTTACACTACACCTCCTTAACAGAGAGGGAAAAAGTAAGATGGAAAAGCTCCTGAGTTGACATAAAGGCAGTTTAATAAGAAAAGCAAAAGCTGCACATGCAAGCAAAGCAAGAAAAGGAATTTACTCACTACTTCTCATTAGCAGGCAGATGTCCAGCCACTTCCTGGAAAGCAGGGCCTCAGCACCTGCAATGATTGCTTGGGAAGACAAATGCCATAACAAGGAATGTCCCTGCATCCTCTTCTTTTCCCTCAGCTTTTATTGCTAAGCATGATGCCATACAGTACGGAAAGTCACTTTGGTCTGTTTGGGTCAGCTCTCCTGACTGGGTCCCATGCCAACCTCTTGCCCACCCCCAACCTACTGGCCTTGGTGCTGGAGAGGTGGTTTGGAGAGAAAGCCTTGACACTGTGCAAGCACTGCTCAGCAATAGCCAAAACACTGGTGTACTATCAACCCTGCCCAGCCACAAAAGCAAAGCACAGCACTATATGGGAAGCCAGGAGCTCCATCCTGGCCAGACCTGGTACAAAAGTACACCAAGTTATCAGCTACTGAAGTGACAATACACATGGATAATGTTGCTAGATCAATATAAATTACATGACTGCCATAAGAATATATCCTAGATCCTACAGTACAACAGAGAAGTCCCTCCCTTAATGACAAATGGGATCCTGGGAAGCTTCTTTGTGACTTTTGATGGGAACCTGAACCTGGAGGGTAAACTTTTCCCTCTTCTGAAACACATCAGGGTTTTGGAGATTGTAATCATTTTGCATCTAGCAGAGGAGTCATACCAGTCCTGGACTCTGTGAGAGCAGGCAGAAGGTTCTTTACTGACACAGTGCACAGCGAGAGAACCACAAACTCTGTGGGCAAAGGGACAACCTACTTTGCAGGAAACTGCAAAATTCTGCCTGTCAGAACTTAGCAAAATTAAAAATCACAGAGAATTGAAATACAGGATACAGGAGATGGAAGCATTTCTTTTCCACATTTTTTTCCTAGTCTACTACATTTCTGTGGTTAGAAAAACCAGCTGGAATGTCCTGTACAACTGGCCCATAGATGAACTTTGCTAAAACACCCACAGATTCTGAGCCATTAAAAATCACTAGGAAATTGACTTCAGCAAAGGAAACATATAAGAACTGTGAACACAAAAATCAAAATGAGAAAATATTTTATATTCATACATTCATGACTGCTTATAAGGGTTGGGGAGAGGGTCAGTGCTCTGTTAATCTCTTGGCTTCTCTGTTCAATACAGCCTAATGCTCAGGAGCTGGGTGGGAGATATCACATATCGATGAAAAGTCTTCCAGTAGCATTAGATATAAGCAAAATAGGCGCCACACATTTGTCAGGAAGTGTTTCTATTCATATCTAGATATTAAATGACAGCAGTTAAGACAGGTTCATTTACATTTAACTTCTTTTTCTCCTACCAATGTGTTTCAGTCAGCATGTCTCTGTTATTCAGAAGAGATAAAAGAAAACTGAAAACTTCAAATTGTTCACACAAGAAGCAAGATAAGGATAATAAAATCTTATTTATTGGCATAAATGGATCAACCACTCATGGAAGGAATTTGCTCTGTAATGTATCCCTGTTGCACAACTGGTTAGATTTTTAAAACTAAAATATTGATTATAACTGCTAATGATAACTGGAATCAATAATCTGATATGGAATGCCGAGCCATATGGTATGATATTTCTAAGGCAACGCTACCTTTTAACACCGCTCACACCTTTATGTTGACAATATTATATCCTAGGTACTAACTCAGAAATAATTATTTTTCTGTGAGGCCTTTTGGTAATCTAAAACTTTAGGTATGTATTACTTTAATTACAAATAGCCTTTTCTACCAAGCTACCACAGCAGTCACACCTGTATGTGATCACTGGAATTGTGTAAATTTAAAAAATTCTATAGAAACTAGAATATTTTCAGACATTATAATAAGATTTCATGACTTCCAATAGTCTTAACCAAAATGAACATTTATTGATCCAGATGTAATGCTAAAAAGTCACCTAAGTGAGCAGCAATACTAGACTCTCTGCAAAACTGGGCTTCGAGTTTTGCCTTATAAAAGATGCCTCTTCCAGAGTGTAGCACATGGAAAATGCTGGAAGCCTGGCTCACTGTTGGATAGACATTGCCTGGATTTGATGTGTTAGCCTAACATCTGGCTGTTTGTTTATTCAATATCTTAGTTTCCATGTTCAGCTGCTAACCCTGTTCCTCCTCCACTGAGGCAGGTGTAGGCGAGGCCTCCATCTCTCCATAGCCCTTCTACAATGCACTAGCAACAAAAAGGACCTTAATAATGTAAAAGCTGTAAATGTAATTTGACAGGATTTTAATATATTTTTTGCCACCTTTACTATGCTGCAATGATATAAGGTAACCTTGTCAGTGAGGGTTGGTTACTACGCAACTTCTATGCTTGTGGGTAAGACATAAATAATAAGAGCTGAAAAAAGTTGCCCACAGAGACAAGCCAATATCCAGAACACAAGGCTAATCATGCCTTTTTGTTGAAATGTATTACAAATACGAACAATATTAGATCAAGAGTCACTGCAGGAACTCAAATCTATGTGGAAAAAGAACAGTACAAAACCTGATGGAGAATCTGGGGCATTGTGCTGGCACTGCCATGCATAAAATTTCATTATTTTATGAGTTTCTATGCAGACCTATGACCCACTTCTGTTCCCACTGAAATCCATGGCAGATTTAATAGGTGCTCCATTTTTTCATTTTAATAGGCACTCTATTTATAGAAAAATGTGTAACTTAAAACTATGCAAATTCTAGTCGTGCTTCACCTTCTACTCCTCAAGGGATACCTCTTACTGAAGAACTAAATGCTATTCCACAGTAATAACTGTGGAAGTAACCACACATTGTGCCTAAAATGCCTGTCAAAGCATGTTTTGCAAGCAGATTATCCTACATTGAAGGACAGACTTTTTTTCCTAGCTACTAAGATACTATAATAGCAGTTTGTCATTAAGGCTGTGCCGGGTTTTGACAGACCATCCCTCAAAACAATATCAAATTATTTTACACTTCCTCATCTTTGACTTCCACCAATCAGTATTTGTCAAAGTTTAAGGCTATCAGCAAAGGCACAGATGACGTATGAAAGCTGGAAAATGTGGAGCTGCTTCCTATTAGTCAGTCTCCCATCCTTTCCTGCAATGTTGATTGTTAAAAGTAGATTCTTTGATACACTCCACTTTTTCACTTTTTTTAATATGATCTGAGAAAAAAACTTTCCTGCTAACACATCTGGGAAACATCAAGGTCATTTCCATTCAAAAGATTTCACTCTCTGAATCCACATAACTCAATGTCCAGTTTCTATGATGGGCCTAATACAGCTTTCAGGACTTCATCACGGGAAAAGAAACATGAGGCCAAAAAATTACGCATGTTTCATAAAATTAAGTATATATATTTTTAAAAAAGTAACACACAGATATTGTCAAGATAAATTGTGGTGGTACTTAAGCTTAGATTTCAATCACTCCTATTCATTGCAAATCAATGCCTGGATCCAGTGTGAGCCGAGCCAGACTGGAACTCAGAATCAGCGCCCACACCACCTGAGCAATGATGTGCCTCAGTAGGGGCTTAGTAATTTGATATTGTGCCATACAGGCATACTCGAAGGGTGGTAGGCAGTGTGCGGGGATGGTTGTAGAAGAAGCACAGTGAAAATAAGTGCTGCACTGAAAGGAGCGGTCTCACTCCCTTCCCCCTGCCCACAGCCACTTTCCTTATCGAGCCAGTGCCGTCACTCATGTGGCTACACTGTGGGCTGGATCCAAGAAGCTGCTCAGCTGAAAGCTAGCAACGGTGAAATGGCTGGGTTTTAGCCAGGTTGGTCCACCAGCCGAGTTCTCCTGTGGCTGCACAAAACTCATACTTGCAATGGGAAGCCGCAGGGATGAAGGGCCAAGCACAACGGCAGGCACAGTGCCATCCGTTTTGGAGCAGTCTGGACTGCAGCTGCCTAAGCAGTCAGAGAGATGCAAGTGGGTAAAACTGTCCGGCAGTTCAGGCATGCCTGCAGGCCCTACAATGCACAAGGCTGGCATAGCAATACCTTAAGTATGTGTAGCCTGCTTTTAAGTAAAAGCCTTAAACCTTCCTTTTCATGGTCTTTAAAACTACTTGAATGACCCAGTCCACAAGTAATTTATAAACTTGCTTAATTAAAGGAATTTTGTTTAAAAGAACTCCAGAGCATGCTCTTCCCTTTTCTGAACCTTAGTCTTACAATGGATGCTTATCCAGTCCTGGAGCCTGGTAAGCTCTTAAGGGATGCACATAAACGAGCCGCAACAAGCAGATACAAGCTCCCTTTGCCTTCACACCAATCTAATGGGCCTCCAGCCAGATCCAAACTGAAAACCCTTGTGACCTTGTAAGGGTGACACTGTGCCTGAGCTAATACACTGCACTCAGAGGCAGAGTGATCTGGGCTGGGCTTCACAAACATGCTTTTGAACTGGGGCTGGCTTGTGTCCAGGCAGCTGAACGCACATGCAGAGCAAATTTGTGCATGAGCGCAACCAACCATGTAGATTGAAGGCTACAGCTTCTCTCCAGTAGATCTGAGTATCTTCAAAGTCTCTATTCTACATTTCAACGTATATACACTGTATTTCACTTAATCTTCCCTTCTGCTGCAATGGTTGCAAGCTACCTGGGTACCTTGAACATTGTGTTCAGTTTTGGGGCCCTCACTACAAGAGGGACATTGATATGCTGGAGCGTGTTGAGAGAAGGGCAACAAAGCTGGTGAATGGTCTGGAGAGCAGGTCTTATGAGGAGAGGTTGAGGGAACGGGGGTTGTTAGCCTGGAGGAAAGGAGGCTGAGGAGAGACCTTATCGCTCTCTACAACTACCTGAAAGGAGGTTGTAGTGAGCTGGGCGTTGGTCTCTTCTCCCAGGTCACTAGTGATAGAACAAGAGGAAATGGCCTCAAGCTGCATCAGGGGAGGTTTAGGTTGGATATTAGGAAAAACCTCTTTATTGAAAGAGTGGTCAGGCATTGGAACAGGCTGCCCACAGAGGTGGTGGAGTCACCATCCCTGGAGGTGTTCAAAAAATGTGCAGACACCACACTTCGGGACATGGTTTAGGAGACATGGTGGTGTTGGGTTGATGGTTGGACTTGATGATCCTAGAGATCTTTTCCAACCTTAATGATTCTATGATTTTATATTCTGGCATTGTTTATTCCTAATAAACCCTATGATCAATTTGGCCGTCCCTTGTTGCAGAAGCCACCCATTTCCATATGGTTTGAGGAATATTCCTGTAATTACTTTGGTTTTGCAAGGCATATGATACACCATTATGTGTCTTCCAGTTTTGTAACTGCCATGTCTCACAAAGCTAAGTTTGGCCATGGTTCTTGTTCAAGAAATGTATGCACTGTAGAACTCCAGTTAAGTTTGTCTTTTTAAGACATCAATAAACCTTTAAATATTTTGACCACGTAACATAGTTAACAGTGGTTTAGTTCACATTACCTCAATCACAGTTCAGGACAAGTAAAGGCTAATATATTTTCTAACTTGGCCATTATTCGTTTTACCCAGTTCTTACTGGGTATTTCAGCTGGTCTCTTGCAATTATTTACCACACCACCACTGACACAAAGACAAGTATTTTTATTACTTGCATTGTTTTATGTATACAATTGGAACTTAACTCTGCTCTTTCTCTCCCCCTCTTATTCTCTCCCCTCTGAGACTATTGACAAAACTGGATGCCCTCAATGCTCCATATATCTGAAAACTCGTAAGGTTATGCAAACAGAAAGCAAAATAAGTGTAGAAAAACAAATCTAAAATCCAGACCATGTTCTGTCTCTACAGGAGAATAATAGACTACACAAAGTGCAAAGCAGAAAATGACAACTGTTATTAGATGTTAGAGAGTACTTAGAGCAGGAAAGAGAAATCTAAAAATCAGCACAGGAGGGGAAAAGAGAATTAGGCCCGCTGTTGTGTAAGTCAGGCAGAAATCAAAATACGGTATTTCAAGTGGGGTATAGGCACACCATGTATGTTAGGCAGGTATTCTGACAACTTAGGTGTGCCTGGCAAATATCTGCATGCTAGAGATGAATGTTGATTTTTCCTTTCAGAAGTGAACATGTACAACTAACATATGTAATACGTTAAAAAGAAATTCAAAGACTTTTCTCAGTTATTAAATAATTCTGTGCCCTTACTGTGTAAAATCTACACAATGTTAAGAGAGTCCATCTTTAATATACGATGCTAGGACCTATATAATTTCATATATAGTTGGTCATGAGCAGTGGCTTCTATCTTTTTGAAATTTCCTATATTATTTGTCATTACAAGTCTTGCAGCCTTCTCAGTATTCATAATAGCTTATTTAAAACTGTATTAGGAAGTGTAATTCATAAGCTGGACACTGTGAAAGCAAAACTCTATTAAAAGGTACCAGTATTGATGTGCCTTTAAAAAGCTGGAAAAACTCTACTGGTACAAAAAATGCATTTAAGCATGTCAACTGGCACAATGAAATTAGAAAATTTCAAATTATTTAATTAAGCAACTGAAGTTAATGGCTGAATGCAGTTTGCCTGCAGAAAATTAAACAGCTCAGTTACCCAAAATCAAATGGCAAAAAGAAACAATCAATATTTTTCCCCTCTAGGAATGGAAGCAAGTACCAGCTGCCACACTGTATATATAACTGAGACCTGTCTCAAGGACCAGTATTCAGATTTTAATTAGAATGAGCAAGGAGTGTTTTTAAACTGCCTATGTGACTCAGGAACAAAAGTGTTTGTAGTGAGAGTTAAACATGCAACCTAAACTTCATCCTTTAAACAACCCCTGTATAGCTTTACCCTAACTCACTTAAATATGTCAACAGGAGATGTCTTCAACAGGAAGAGTGAAATCTGATAACAATGAAGAGCCCACTATATAAATGGAGGGATTCCCACCATCTCCAAGGAGGGCAAGAGCTGGGCCTAAACGTATACATATGACACCTTTATTGTTCTTGCAAGAGTTGCAGTTTTGCTGCATTTGATGGTAAGAAATTCATGCTAATGTAACTTTGGTTGTGCCAGTGTGGCATACCGCATTAGCAAAAAATAGCTTGTGGCCATGTTTTTAATATGCAGTACAGCTAATCTGGTCCATATGGGAATGCGCAGCAGCTCTTTTTAAAGGGTTCTAGCTGTATCACTTGGAGACAAAGGATCTTAACTGCTGCTACCCAAACTCTTTGCTTTGTCACAGAGGTCCTGCCATGACATTGGGAAGGTTGTTTAATCTCTTGTGCTTTGAGATCCCTCAGCCTGTCAAGCGGAGGTAACAGAACATCCCACCTCCCAGCGCTGTCCTGATGGGAGATACATGAGAGACTGTGAGCTGCTCAGTTGGTGATGTAGGCCATGACTGATCACTGCAGTTACACCATTATCCTTAATCTAGGCCATTATGAGTAAATTAAGGTTTTTCTGTGTCTTCAGCATTTCAAGAAACAAGAGTGGGGCGCTATTCCTTAATTAACAAGCTAATTTCAACATCGTATGCCATTCAAACTTCTCAACATTTAAATTACAACCAAAAAAAAAAAAAAATCAAAAAGAAACACAAAGATTGCCTAAGCAGTACTGGTGAGAAACATTAATTCAACTGAAATGCTGTACCAGTTAGAAATAGCAATCTAAATAATACTGAAACACAAATTCCTTTAAAAACTGTCACAGATTGCTGTTTCTCTACTATAAAAATGCATTCAGCTATCCTACTGCTCTAGATGTTAGTATGTAGGTCTTTTTTTAAACTCAAATTAGATTACAATGTTAGTAGGTCATAATGGAGCTATTGTTCTCCTACTGTGTACCGTCCTGTGCAATTCTGCTGCTGATAACAATTCAAATCAGGGAATTTGGGTGGAAGGAGAATGCTATGCTTTTATGTCAAGCCATCTAACCAATGTGAGTATACAGAAACGATACATTTAAAACAGCAAGTGCTCAGATAAGTATTTCCTTCTTGCATTAACACTGAAGACAACAATCTCAGGCATCTTTCTGGTGAGGCAAACTATATGAAAACCTGCCCAGTCTGGCCTTGCAAATCGGAGGTGTGAGGCTCACCACTGGAAAAGAGAACGGGACACTTTTATGCAGAAGTGGATTCAGCTGTGAATGCAGTATTACCACATTGCCTCTGCACACACAATTTGGGATGCTCACATTTCAGTGAGAGAAATCTTGCTGTTCTTCCACATGCACTTGCTGGAGCCACTACATGGAAAAGGTGAGACTGAGAAGGAAGAGAGGTGTTTGTATACTGTGCCAGTTCTCTGCCCTGTGATCCGATGCAGTGGGGAATTGCAGTACAGGACTGTACTATACCGTACTGTGCCCACACAGGGCACAGGCAGGAGCCTGGAAAGGGTCCAGCTCATTCCCCTGCAGCAGGGTTGGAGACTGGAGTGGGGCAAGCATGGAGATGGGCCTCACTGCCTGAGCACACAGGAAAGGGAGTGAGCTGCTGGCTGCCATCCTGCTCTCTGCCTTCTGCCCTCTGGTTAGCAGAGGGTAGATTTCATCACCCCCATGAACTATGACTTTTACATGCAAGGACCCCAGTCTGCAGTGTGAACACTGGGCATTTTATTCACAGGACTCAGATCCTTTGACTTCTGGTGTGGTGCTTTTTTGGATCAATTCATAAGGTGGATTTGCACACAATCCTAGGACTGTTTCTGCCTCACAGAACAGCTGTAACTGAAGTTTTCACCTCTGCTAAGTGTCCTTGAAAATTTCTTCATACATTAGATATGCATGCCATAATCATCTGGCTTGTTTAACCAAGAATAAAACTATGCCATTTGAATTTGCGAAGATCCACCCACAGCCTCTTGTTCTTGTCCAGATCATAAGATAAATGTAGCATCCTTAGCATACTGTTAACTTCCTCCCAATAAAGCTGAATGCATCTTAAATATCAGGAGGAAAACTGTAGATAACAAACTGAAGGGTCAACAATGTCTTGCTGTTGCAGAAAAAGGCCTGGAGTCTCCATTGTTGGAACGTTTTTAAAAACACATTAGACAAACATTGTCAAGAGTGACATAGGAATATCTGAGCCTTTCCTAGAGGCAGGAGCTGTATGAGTCAACTCTGGAGGGGCCCTTCTAGACCAATTTTTCCAGAGGTCTGCCTTAGACTACTTACCTCCAGCTGCACTTAGCCAGATGCCAACTTACAATGGCAAATGCTAATGTCAGTCTTTGCTAACCCCCAAGTCTGAGAAGAGTTTCACTGGAAACCCTAAAAAAATTAGATGAATACTTCATGATTTTATTTACTACTATCATCAGTATGAATGATTAATAATAATTAATAATGATGAAAACAGCTTAAAATAATAACAAATAATAGTTAACTCTGCCATAGTGGTAAGACAATTCTCTGCCCATTTACTTCATTATACTTTAGGTTTCTAAGGAACAGCTACACTGTACCTTTACAAATATTTCTTTTTTGAAGCTTTCTTTTCACTTGGGATGATCTGTCTCCAGATTATACAACACACACGAGAGTGTTATATACTTCCCATACACAGGCAGATAGTTACTTACTAATATACATTCACAACGCCAACAGAATGTTTCAATTCATAGATATTATAAATGAATTTTGTTAAAGTAATGGACTGAAATATTAGTGAAGTCTTCAAAAATAATAGTGAAACTAATTAGCAAAGTGACCATATAAGTACTTCCCCAGCTGCTAACACAAAGCTAAATATACAATATCCTTGGACAAAATTGAAGCCTCGGAAGAAAGTTTGTTGCTTCATTTATATCTGTACTAAAAGCAGAACCACATCAGCTAGCTATACCCAGTCAGCTGCCAGGCATGCCCTTGGCAAGATACTACTTAAAAATTGTTACTGCTCACAGTTACATAGGGTGGAAAGTAAAAACCAGACACATTTACTGAACCAGAGGCCTGCAGTTAGACACATAAAACTCCTTACCTTTCAGAGTGAGCAACAAGATGCTTCTATTTAATGTCCAAATACAGAATCTGGACCCTGATGTTAAGCACAGATGTATAAAAATATTGACTTTGTTGAAGAATTTGGATTCATATTGAAGAATTTGGGTTCACATTGAACTAATGGGAAAAAGCACACCAGAAACCATATCCAAAATACTCGTATCGACATTTCCTTGAGAAGAATAAAACTCAGATCCAGGCAAAGCTTTGATAGGAGCTGAGTTAGAAAGTGTCATTCCAACTGGCACAGGAAAATTCACTACTCTTCCCTCCATTGCCCAGGACAGGGGGTTGGTTCCTGAAACACAGATTTATAGAAACCCAGAATCACAGAATCATTAAGGTTGGAAAAGATCTCTAGGATCATCAAGTCCAACCATCAACCCAACACCACCATGTCTCCTAAACCATGTCCCGAAGTGTGGTGTCTGCACATTTTTTGAACACCTCCAGGGATGGTGACTCCATCACCTCTGTGGGCAGCCTGTTCCAATGCCTGACCACTCTTTCAATAAAGAGGTTTTTCCTAATATCCAACCTAAACCTCCCCTGATGCAGCTTGAGGCCATTTCCTCTTGTTCTATCACTAGTGACCTGGGAGAAGAGACCAACGCCCAGCTCACTACAACCTCCTTTCAGGTAGTTGTAGAGAGCGATAAGGTCTCTCCTCAGCCTCCTTTCCTCCAGGCTAACAACCCCAGCTCCCTCAGTTGCTCTTACAAGCCTCAGGTTGTCTGGAAAGATTTGGGTGCTTAAGCTAAAGCCTATTTCTTTTTTAGCCCCAAGGCTTTCTCCCTCAGATGCACAGCTCCTGGGGATCATTTGTCCAGAACCACCTTCTGAGACAATAACCGCTTTCAGAAGTGGAAACAAATAAAACAGCACTAGGGACTCCAGGGCGCAGTGAGGCAGCAAGAAGTGGGTAAACAACCTGGACAGCTTAACATGGCAATTGCCTTCCTGCTAAACCAGTCCTGTGGCTGTCCCTCAGGCTCATCTGCACAGAGTTCTTTCACAGCTTAAATTATTGATATTGATACCTGTGGATCACAGCATGTCAGTAGGTACCAAAGAACTGCAAAATAAATAAGAAACAGAGCAGGACCCACGGCCACTATCAGCCTGCTGACAAAGGCTTGATTCTTAACCCTGCAGATGGGCCTTCCAGCTCCAGCTGTAGAGCAGCATGCAGCACCAAATCTGGTCACATTCCTGTTTTGTAGTTAAACAGTCATATTCCCAGGTTGTAGTTTTTCACTGTGGCTGCTTATTTGGAGCCTTACACCATCTCTGAGCTAACTTTCACGTTAAAAGCAAGAAGTCTCACTGCTTGCTACTCATTCATAGCAGTGCAACAATCATGAAGAACAAGGGCAAACTATCAACTACCAGTCTCTTGGTGACACTCACGGACAGCATCGAGACCAGTGCATGACACATGAGACCCTGGGAGCTCACACGTGATGAACCATGCATTTCCTGGCTTTTTCCCATAGCAGGAATCACTACCTAGCAAAACCACCAAAGACAAAATAAGGGTGGTTGTTCTTGGTTATTTACACTAATGAGGAACTATAAAAGCTTTTATACTTTTCTAATTCCTAACATGCAAAGACAAAGGACGCAGGAATTTTCCCGTTTTTTTATTTGTTTGTTTGTTTTTCCCTGGTATGTTATAACTCCACAAGGTCTTCTGCCATATCTAAGCAAAATGCAAGTAGGACAGATCCTCATTGGGTTTTTTCTCCAAATAACCCAAGTAAAGCCTAGATAACCCCCATAAACACCTGGATTTTAGCCAGAAAAAGGTGGTGTCACTAACACAGCAACAGAGTGACACAGATAGGGAAAAGAAACAGGATGGGATCATACTGGACCTTTTTCGCATGCTGGCTTCAATCACTGCCTGTAGCTGAAATACCAGAACAAGACATACCTTTTACTTCATCCCTTTCTTAACTGAAAGGGGTCCTTTGTCAACTTGCCACCAGCACCAGTGATGCTTACACATAAGATAACCAGCACACTTGAACACAACAATAAAGATGATAATGAGAACCTACTCACAAAGCGCTGAGTAAACAGCAGTCAGAGGGAGATGGGACATGCTGGGAAAACCAGAGCAGGAAACACACTTAATTTCAATAGAAAATGCAATGAGATTGACCCTCATCTCACTTGAAGCCACTGGGGCTCACGGTCCTGGCTGCAAAGATGAATTTCAGTATGATATCCCATTGGAAGAATGTGACTGGCAGCTGTAGAAGTATGTGGGATTTTATGACGATGATGTAGAGAAACAGACTGATTTTTGTAGGCTCTTGAAATGACCAGCACCTGGAAAAGCTCTACATCACCTAATCTGTCCAGCTCCACTTTGCAGGAATGTCCACAGCCTCAGTAGCCCATCTGCAGTGACGATTCACTGCCCTCTCGTTCACCGCCCCATTACTCCCGGTCTAAGAAACACTTTCTTAATGACTTGAGATTTTCCTGTTTCAGCTTCAGGCCATTGCACCTTGTCTTTCCTTCTTCTGAGAATGTGGATAATTCCCTTATTTCATTTATACTATTATCTCTGCAATTATTTATAGGTAACACTAAATCTCCCGAGTCCTCCATTTAATACAGTTCTTTCCATGTCTTTTTCTGCAGTATGTCTTACGTTCTTATCATCATCCATTACTGGCTTTGTATCTTCTCTGTTTTTAAAATATTTTTTACATTATGGGGACTCGATTGCATTCACCATTCCAAATGTAGCAAAATCACAGCTATATGAACCAGAGTATCATTATTTTAATACTCTCATCTGGGAAAAGGCGGGTGTGTTTCATTTGACAGTTGAAAGATGGATTCAAAAGGCACAGGCAACCTCATTTTCAAACGGTAAATCACATATCCTAAACTTGGAAGTGTAGAAATAAAGCTGTGAGTATTCTCAGCATGTCCAAAATATTGCAGTTTTCTTCAAACATGTGCTAAGAAACAGAAGAGCAAGCAATCCTTGTTAAATTAATAAACAACAACGAGAACATCAGTCTGAAAGCAGGATCTCATAATAGAAACTATTAACAAAACCTTCATTCTAAGTGACAGTGATTCTCTCTTACATAAATCAATAGAAACTTAAAATTTAAATACTGGAGCATATTTCCCTGAAAAATAGCCAAAAGCTCCAATAATAATAAGTATTAGAGAAGGCATGGATAGAGTTTGTTGTACAAAATTGTTGGCATATTTTAAAATTTTCCTAAATTTTGATTTTTAAAAAAATCTGGCAATCTATTAACTGCTGTTCTGAAGATCGAACCATCTGGTAACTTGAGGATGTACTGCATGCCATAGACTGTCTCTATTTCCACAGTATTTACCACTAAATTACTTGAGCACTTGCCAATCATTAGGAAGTACACCTCCTGGAAATGACTTCTAACACAGGGAAACATTTTTATCTCCATTTCACTGGGCAAAGAGGCATAGAAAAACTGAGCCGCACAGAACATTTGAAAAAATTTCAACAAAGCCAAACCATAAATTGAACCTCGATTTCCTGAGCTGCTGTTCACTATCTTCACAGCAATATTCTTAAGAAAAAAACAGACAAGGTAGCTGCAGGTGAAAAGCCTAAGGAATCACTCATTATATGCAAATAAGATTTATCTTCTTGTATCAGGAGATGCTATGCTGTATTGTCACTGAAATGACTAATGCTAACTACAGAGATCATGATAAAGTGCATCTCCAAGGAACAACAGAGATATAATAGAATAGCAATCATGACAAAACACAGCTTTGAAAGGGTACTTGCCTATGTTTTAAAGCATTCATGTAAAATGAAATAATGGTTACAACAGTGTAGTGGTTTTGCATATTAATATTGTGATAGAATTCAGGAAAAACAGACATCAAAATCAGTCTGGAAAAGAAGGGCTCTAACGGGATAGAGCTGGGACTTGCCATGGGCCACGCGATATGCTGACAGACAGCCACAGCTCTACAGTGTTACATGGGAGAAAGATGTGTCAGGACAGTGTATTAGAGAAGACTTGAACTTCCCATATACAGAGTACAAATACTACTGGTAGCTGTCAGTTCTGACTACTTCCAAACACAAGGGAAGATTGGCTACCGAGTAGTTAATGAACCCATACTGCTGGGATTAAATTTTAAGTTTGTTCACCATTAAGGTTTCCACATCAGATCTGGTAAGATCTGATCTGAATGATCATGGACCAACCCACTTTAAATCAAGTTAAATGATACACAGAATTATTTTCCCTACCGTAAAAGATCAATCTTTAAAAAATTCAGAGAACTAGAGAGTTTAAGAGTTCAGAATTCCTTGCTCATAAAACATATTTAAAAGGAAAAAAAGAAAGTGCATTGCATATGTATTGCATATGATATTATAAGTAAAGGTCCTCTAAGCATAACTCTGTAATTAATTCTTGATTCACTTTTCAACAGAAACAATGACTATACAGTCAAGTAGGATGGTTAAAGACAAAAAGTATGCAGAACAAGAATTATCAAAATTAATTAGAGGTGAAACTCCAAAGATCTTGCAGTGGAGCTGACAGCCTCTATCCTAGGACACATACTATAGGAGAACAGACTGAACGTTGTTTGTATTTAAGGAAGCAAAGGGGAGAAGTTTCTCAAACTGCTCAGCGAGTCAGACCGCTCATATGACCTCGCTAATACCCAAAGTTTTACAACAAATATGGAAGACACCATAAACTAACTTGCCCAGCTAACTTGAGTCCTTCTTTCCATAAGTCATCTGAATTTTTCGACAAACTATCTAGACTGAGCCCACATGGGACTCAGTAAAGCATCTGACTGAGTCCAGCACAGGAAACTATTAGTTAATTAACAAATGCTTGCAATTTGTACAAGAGTTGCCAGATGGGTAACACATACTTTAAAGGGAACATGAGGAATAATGCTGAAAAGAAAGCATTAGGATAAAGGAGGTTGTTACCTAGAGAGTTCCTCTGTGATCAGCCATGGGACCAATCTTACTTAATATCATCACCAATCTTATTTAATATCATCACCAACAATCTAGCGACAGAAATTAGGAAGAGGTTAACAAAACTAAGAACATGAAGTTGGACAGCACACTTAATAGAAAACTGACATATTGAACTGAATAATAGAAATTGTCTAAATGTCTGTGAATGGTCATGCAGAAATGCCCATCTCTCCCGCTTGATTATACAGGTAATCTTGCACCTCAAGGTAAATACTTAGGGTAGGCGGATACTTACAACAGAGACCACAGCACCATCTGATGCAGCTGGGAAAGGGGAACACAGGGTGTCAGTCATTTCTAGCAAGGGAAGTATTAATATCAGCTTAATGTCAGCATAGGGGGCTGGGATAAGACCTCCTGTGGAGCTCTTTGCACCCTGGAGCACCACTTACCTTTCTGTTCAGTCAAGCCCAGCAAAAGTGGATCCAGGCTGGGAGAGGGGCTGATGATCCCAAGCACGACGGTTAGAGAGATGGTCTCTCTCCAGTAAAGTGGCCAAGAGTTTGGCCAGTTTAGCTTAGAAAAACAGGGGCTGAGAGAGGATAGGGAAGAATGGCAGGCACAGTCACTGAAAGTGAATGTCAGTCTCAGAAGAAATAGATACAAAATAAACAGAAATATATTCTGTATGGAAATGAGACTATAACCTGGTATCCCAGGAACAAGACATTAGGGTACTCTTGATAAGGTTTACAGCTGATGTCATAGCAAAAAGAAAAAGGAAAAAAAAATCAGGAAACCCTCCACAAACAAACAACCCTTTAAAGGGTTGCAACATGATGCATAATCAACTTATGGTTTACTTACGACTTAGCTTTCCACAGCACGAGACTAGACTAGACTTAGCCTTCCCTTCCAGTCTTCTGTTCATTATTGTAAAAAGTACTTTCGTTTCTGAAAACAGCTGTAAAAAGGAAATAATTTACCTTGCAAGAATAAAACATATTTATATCTATCCTATCCAGGTATAACCTAAGAGAGTCCAGGCCTAAGAAACTTGATTTTCAATCAGCAGAATGAAAGTGAGAGTCTATGTATTGCTATAGACAGGCACCTTTATATTATATTCTTGAAACAGATTCAGAAACTTTATTTCACAGCATCATTTCATTTCACAGAAGCAATTTCCTTGTAAGCAAAATGTAACATTCAGCATGCAGAACAATATTATCTTGCACGTAAATGCAAAGACATCAGTACCTTGCATGTAAATCAAAGACATCAGTACTGATCGATTTCAATGTAATTTAAATTTAAAGGAAGTGCTGTTATACTGCGTTTCCTCAGTTTGTAAATCTGTCTAATCTGTCTACCACTTCTTGCAAAACATCACCTGCACCAGAGAAGAGCTTGACCATTTGCCGGTTGAATATTCCACCTCCTCCCAAATGATAGTATCCAAAAAAAGACTGTGAAACTCAAACGTGGGGAAGAGGAAGGGCTAGTTAATGGAAATGGCAAGAGCTTATATACAACACCCTTAGGGATAAAAAATGAAATTTGCATTTAAAATATGAGTAGGCAATCGTTTTTGCAGCAACTATGGGACATGGAAAACACAACCTACTGTTGCTCCAAATAACTGATGAGCCCGGGACAGCTCTCATGCCAAGTCCTTAGTTTACTCTTTTTTCAACCACCAAGCACCACAGCCTCTCTGCCCAGAACAGGAAGAGCTCCCCAGCACGGTTCTCTGCTGCTCACCCTTCTTCACAGGTACACTTTTCTGTCATATTTGTTACCACTTTTGCACATCAAGAACATAGTCAGAAATTTCTATATTCAGGCTAATACACTGTATTCTGTTTCCATATTATCTTCCAAATCGGAACATTCCGAAAATGATCCAGATCATCTGCTCACGTGTTCTTGTGAAGGGAAAGCAACATTTCTTTTCACACACCTGCAGTGACACCTTCATCATTTCAGTATCTGATTAAAAACGTCTCTGCTAGCATGCAAGAACTTTATGGCCCACTCCAAGCTTTCCAGTAATGCTTCTTTTTGTTCCCCATCCTGTTTCCTATGCTCTACAGGCACAACATCACAATCTGAAGTTTTAACCTGTTTAGTTTAATCATATTCCTTATTTCATCACAAACCACCATTTTTTCATCCTTTGCACAAAAGAACACAAATATGGATATCCTGCTCCACTTAGTATACAGAGTTTTTGGAACACAAATGTCAGATTTCCCAAAATGCTTGTGTACTTCCACAAACATATACACTGTTAACCATGGGTGTACATTAAAAAAAAAAAAAAAGCAAACAAAATTCAAATTCCTCTTTTTTCCACAGGAAAACTTGAAAAACATGTACTTCTGGAGGAGTATATGGTTAATAAACAGTTAATATGGTTGTATTAACCGATTTAAGTCTCACAGGAAAAGCTCATCCAGCCTATGTATACAGCAAATAAATCTTGCTGTATCAGCAAGATCAATTTATATTTGGTTTATTACTAAGTTAGAGAATTGGTGTCACGCGAGCGTATGATATTCTGAAGAGTATCTCATTTCTAAAGATAAACATAAAGAAGTGGAAGTAGCCAGAGAGTTGCAAAATGGGCAAGGCTCTATTCTGAAGCCACATTCTGTCCCACATCTGACAGAAATGGAAGCTCTTTTTCCACCACAACTAAAGTTTTATCATGTATTACTGAAAATAAAAGCATAGTGGAAGTTTTGATTCCAATCCATGACTTACAACTCTCTCATTTGCATATTTATGCACTGTGTGCACAGCACAGTTCCACCAACGAAGCATGGATTTGGGTTTTGAAAACAAATTAAATACTTCCAGGTTCTGATCCTAACATGACTTTAACTATTGTAATATCTTCCAATACTGTAACACTACATAAAATGTATTCCTGCTCATATCACACATGCTAGGTCCTCACAAACAGGGGAAACCCATTAGTAAGTGACTATACAAAGACAATTGACTAATTTGTAGCACAGAGGAGGAAATCCTGTCCTCACAGAAAAGAGCAGCAAATTCCAATTGATGCTGGCAGGTCAAGAATTGTGTCCAATGTTTTTTCCATTGTGAAGAATACATCCAAAAGACATGAGTATTCTCTAACCTCCTTCAGAGATGCACTATCCATTTTCTTGCAACACTAATGATAAAAAAAAAAAATTGCAAAAACGTTATATTAACTTCACCAGCAAGACATCAGTTCTCTCTGCCTCATTTTTTTACAACTCAGATGATGATGATGGGAAGGGCAAGGGAGGGACTTTTTTGTGAGTCTTAATTTACTGTTTGTTAGGTATCCTGAGAACAACACAGGAAAGGTACTTTATTAGTGCAAAGTTGTTTGTTTGTTTCTCCTTTTTTTCCCCTAAAGCTGCAGACAAAACACAGAACATGGATGTGAGTAGCACTTTTAACAACTGTATGTACCTTCACATAGTTTGCGGATAAGCCTTGGAAAAAAAAAACAACACCCAAAACAAAACAAAAAACCAAGGGCCAATGTGTCCCTTCAATACAGCCACGCAATCACATGGATCAGAAGGATTCATGCACATACCTATTTCAAATTATTCCCAAAGGATGCATTCTGTCTCTCTCATGCTCTGTACATTTCCTCTGACGCCAGTAACACAGATCCTGGCTCTGCACTTCCAAAATGCAGCCTTGAATACAACTCCTTCGATTACCGTCGGTTCAGGCATGCAACGGTCTTATAGCAGTTAATGTCTTTGATGGCAGCACACAATGAAGAAAGTATTTTTGTAACTGATCCTAAGGCAGGATGCTATCCCATGATATGTAGCTGCTGCTTTTTCTACCCATGAGGCTTTCCTTTTCTTTATTGGATTAGGTTGCATATGGCAGACATATCCTCACTTCTTGTCCTTCACCAGAGGAGCTGCAGGCAAAAGTGCCATTGATTTAAGAGCTGAGGATGAATTAGTAATCCCAGTGCTTCAGGAACTCATTTAGAAATGGAGACTATAGGGTCTTTAAGGTGAAAAGAGAGAGGAACAAAAAAACACACTGAATTCATATTACGTGCACTCCAGAGGTCCCTTATGTTCTTCATTTTCTCTTGTACGTTGACTTTACATTCTATAACCAACAGGATAAATAAATTATCCCAAAGGATCCAAACCTATTTTAAGTCCAAATGCATTATCAGGCGAATTGATATGGAAAGTCTCTGGGCCCCCAATATCCACAATTCCTGAAAGGAAAGGTAATACGATGCCATTTCTTGTTACTTGGGTAATTTTTTTAAAGGCAAAGACAATGCCTACCTGGTTCACTTAGCTTCTTGGCAATCTTTTCCAGCTTTTTCAAAGGAGTATCACTAGACATTCAAGAATATTCACCAGTTATGGGTCAGAAAACAGGATGAAGACTGCTCTAAAAAGAATTAGGAGTCATAAAACTATTATGCATAATATTTAATACCATATACCACTTGACATTTTACAGTTCTTTGCACACACACAGATTGTTCTGTAGAATATCCCCACTAAGATGGCATGTCCTATTATCACAAATGAGGAATCTGCAACAAACCTTCATATCCGGTGAAACTCCACTGAATCCAATTCTGTTGTACTGTCTGCTCAGTACAACAGAAGAAGCCGCTGTTAGAAACATGGCTCAAGAATGCTTTTCTCAGGTGTCTCAGCCAGTCTGGTTAGCTAGAAGCTACTCCTGCGTAATGCTTAAGTGGTTGTGGTTTTGGATATGTTAGCCCTGTAGTCAGCACACTGTATATATTTGCAGTGCATATTTAATAACATTACTACAAATATATTTTAATGCAAATAATAACAGAAGATGGACCTGGGCTGGTTCTGAGAGCAGTACAGGAGCTGAGCACCCTTTGAGATTGTTCTTTACTACAGGAACTTGCTTAACTGAGGTGGTAATGCCAGCTTTCCCTTCACACTCCCTCTCTGCGCTCCCTAAGGTTGCCCACTTGCTCACCCACCTTCTTTCTGCAGCTTCCTGACTTCCTGACAGCTGAAGAAGTTCAACTCAAACAGACATGGCAAAAAAACAAAGGAGACTGAGGGTCACCCATGGAAACAAAGTAAATGTTAATGCATTTCCCAGGCTGATGATGAAAGAACTTAGTGTTACAAAAGCCAGCTCACATTCCCTGCAAAATTCAGCACCCTTCCTAAACCTTAGACCCTCCTGGGTGCTTTGCTCCTACATTATCACTAGCACAGCAAGGCTGCTGATCTCCTAAGTGTGCATACTTCCAACAGAAACCTGCAATTTTATTCCAGTTCTGTATAGATCTGTTCTGGCTTGTATCCTGGGTGTATGAACAAAGTGACACTACAGTTCATTACACACACCGCAGATCCCCCCAGACAACTTCCCATTCACACATGAAGGAAGCCTTTGCAAGACTCTGGCTGCCGCAATGGCACGAAACCTCAGTGCAGATCGCTCCTGACTCACATGGACCTCACAGATCTCCTTGTAGGGGGTGGCAGGCTACTTGCACTTTTCTTAAACAGAGTTCCTTTAAGGATGGTGCTAAGGAAGGAAAAGACCTTTTCTGCCTGGCATCCTTTTCTGGAGATTCCATCAGAGCCTGCGGATGATCAGACTCGTGCCCCTTCTTACTCATGCATTTTAACTTAGTTGAAATGCCAAAAATTATTTTACAGCAAGTTCTGCTTTGGAGTCCAAACCCTCAGGTGAGCAAAGAGCTAGGTACATCCAAGAGAGAAAGTTGCTTTCCCATCAGAAAGCCAGGTGCAGGTGCTCACAGAACAGATATAGTGCGGGGGGTAGACTACTTTTCCTCCCTCCTGTAAATCTGTATCTCCCATAGATAAACAAGGAAGATGACCAGCTACCGGCATACACTAAGTTACATCCAGCCCCGTATTTCTGCATGACTGGTGTCTTCTTGTGTATTGCTGTACTCATTGTATGTCATTTAAAATATTTATGTAATGATAACAGGATGTTTCTGAAAATGCTGTTCAGGCTGAAGCACGGCAGACCATGCAACAGGGAGCACCTGACAGAAGGCAACATGTCATGCTGAAGATCTGCAAGGAGAACGATGTTTTCAGCGTACCAGTTACACTAAGCCATCTTCCTGAGGACCCCAGTGAACCCCCTTGTACACAATAGGTTTTTCTTGCTTGAAGCAGCATATGTTTGCAAGAACAATGCTGTAGCATCTAATGCCACATACCAGGCAGGCTGGGAAAGAGAAGTCTTTCTCCTGCTGCCCCTGAGGCCATGAAGTAGAGGGGCTGTAGGGAGGCGAACACTAGGAACTGCTCTCTTCATATTTACACCACGTATCGGAAATATAATTCCCAGGTGTATCTCAGTTACATGACACGAAATCTTGACTTCTTTAACAAGTCTCTGATAACGTCAACTATTTGCCCGTTTGGGTGGCCTGGACACTTGTTTGTTACATGGACTGCAAGAGATAATCCACCCTGAAGTTAGTGCAGTGGTATGGTTTGTCTTTATCGGAGTCATGACACAGCAGGATGCGATTCAAAAAGGGCTTCACTCTGCAAATAACATATAAAGAAATATGTTATGACATTTAGGAAATACAGAGTCTCAAAGATACTTGCTCCATGGGAGGAATCAGCCGCACTACTGAAAAATACTTAAAATATTACACTAATAATTCAAGACTTCGTTTCCAATGAAACAACAACCAGCTTTTTCATCATTTTTGGATGGAGCAGCTTGCTGAGGTTTATGTCTCCACACACAATGGCACAGCACACATTAAGTCTATGAAAATAAATGAAAAATAACAGAGGATCACTAAACCTCGACTGTGAATTCTAAGAGCGCCATGAACAAAACCAAATTTGCATTTTACCAACCCTTCCCTTCCTTCTTTATTTCACCCAAGACATAATGGGATGTTCGAAACGCTACAGATGCGAAATAAAACTACTAATTCTCCTCCTTAAAATGCAAGGTTAAGCTACTAATTACACTACTTTGGCATATCATTTTGTGCAATTACTAATTAACTACGATCCGTGATCGGATAATGCAGAAGTAGTGATTTTCCTCCTCAAGAGCTGCGCCTGCTTCGTTTTAAGTCAAGTTCTGCTGCGGAGGGAGGAGAAAACCCACAGGCACGCAAGCACGGGCGGCGGAGGCGGGGGGGCACCAAATGGAAGAAACGCTGCTTTGGAGAAAACCGTCCCGCAAGGCGGATTTCGGCACGCCTCGCTGTGCCGCCCAGGACGGCGGCCCCCGCAACGCGAGCGGCGCGGACGGCGTTTTGGGGAAGCAGGAGAAAACAAAGCCGCCGCCGCCGCCGCCGCCGCCCACCCCGCGCCCGCCGCCAAAACTCCCCCCCTGCGGGGCTGCCCCACGCCGCCGCCCGGGGTGCCGGGGCTGGCGGCGGGGTCGCACCGCCCCCCGCCCCGCGGCAGGAAGGCCGGGGGAGGGGGTGTGCGTCGGGCTGTGCCCGCCGCGCCGCGCCGCCCCGCGCCGCCCCGCCGCAGCGCCACTCACCGCGCCGAGCCGCGCCGAGCCGCGCCGGTGTGCGGGCGCGCCGCGGCGGCCGCAGGTGCCCGGGAGGAGGAAACGGGGGCGGGCGGCGCTGGCGAGCCAACCGGGGCCCGGCGCCGCGCCGTGAGTCACCAGCGGCCGCGCGGGGCGGCCGGGCGGCTGGTATAAGAGCGCCGCGGGGACACCCTCCCCCCGTGCATGTCTCCGTCTCCCTCCTCTCCTCCTCTCGTCTCCGACCCGGCGCGCCTGCCCGCCCGCCCTGCCTCCCTCTCTCCCTCCCTCCCTCTCCCCAACCTCCCTCTCTCACTCAATCTCTCTCCCCCCTCCTATCCCCGGCGCGGCGATGCGGTCGGACTGGCAGCGCGGAGACTCGAGCGCGGCGGCGGCGGCGGCCGGCGGCGGCCCCGGCCCCGGGCGCGGTGCGGGGCGGCGGGCGGTCCCGTGCTGCTGGGTGCTGTGCCTGCTGCTCGCTCTCAGCTGCCTGCGCGCTGCCGCCGACGGTGAGTGCGGGGCCCGGGGGGGCTGGGGCGCGCGCCGCCGGGACTGCTCCCGCCGCCCACCCCGCCATAATTTCTTTTTCCCCACCACCCTCCTTTTTTTTTTTTTTTTTTTTTTGGTCTTCTTTCTCCCCTCCCCATCGCCAGTCTCTCATCCCGCTCGCCGGGGGGTGGTCTCCGCGGAGGGGTGGGGTGGTTGGGGGGATGGGCGCGCTGCCGCCGGGGTCTGCCCCGCCGCCCCCCTTCTCGAGGGAGGTGCCGCCTTCCCGGCCGGGCCCCGGACGGCACGCAGGGTCGGTGAGGGTGGGTCTGAGCCCCTCCTGCCCCGCCAGCCTTTCCCCGGCCCCCGGCAGCACCCACCCGCGTGCCGCGGGAGGGTTTGATTTCCTGGGCCGTGCCTGGTGTCGAGGGAAGGGTCTGCGTGCCGGGGGCTTTCGGGGTCGGGGGTGGGGGGTCGGGAGGATTGCGGCTGTGTCGGGGAGGAAGGAAGAGGAGCCCTCGGAAAGCCTAGGGCGTTGAAGGTGCTGTCAAACTACTGTGCAACTTTGGCTTTGTGGCATCCAGCAGCATTGGCGTGGCTCTAGTTCAGAGTCAATGGTAACCACCATACGGGATCTCCACCTGGTGGCAAGGCTGAGTCTTGCCAGCGCTGGATCCCTCTTTGTGGGCTGGGCTCTCTCACCCGTAGCGCTGCTCGTGGCGGGCTCCAGGGTTGCCTCCTAGCATGGAAGCTGCTACCCCTATGGCCGAGGGACCTGCACATTAAGCCAACTGGATGATGAATCAAAAATATTTTCCTCTTGAGTGGAGATAGTAATCAATTGGCTGACTCCTTCAGGAACCGAGGTCCAGGCTACTCTTCTAGGTGGGAAATTGATGTCTGCGTTGTTGTACGGCTCCTAATCTCCAGACTAGTGCCTTAAAGTAGGCGTAAGTGTCCGATTGCGGCTGTGTTGGCGGAATATGCTTGAAGGGTAGTTGGACCTTGTAGTTCTAACTGTGTGCAGTAGTTCAGACTCTGGGTCTGACAGGTAGAGCCCAGCCGGGGGATTGTTGCACCTAGTCCTCATGAAATGAGAAAGAGGGGAGGTGTCTGCGTAGTCACTCCTCAATTCCCAGTCATGTAGATTGCTCCCATGTCTGGTCTACAATGGACGTAATTAAGCAGCTGTAGTATGAAGGATCAAGCTGGCTGGCACTGAAACTGCTAGGGCACTGTAGTCAGAAATCATAACGAGATGTACAGTGGAGGGCAACTCTAGTCCACCAAATTAGTCTAATTTTTCCCTCAGTTTGAGTTAGTGGCCCCACCAGCTCTCTCCATCTAGTAGTTAGAATTGCCAGGGTCTGGGGGGAGTCTAACCTAGTTCCTGTATGAGCTTTCACTAGGTTTCCCAATCACTGTTGCAAGCTTTTCTGGGACTTGGTGTCAGATGACAGCACACAAGTGTCACATGCTTGAGGCTGCCCGGACAAGTAATCTGACAACTTGCTTTAGGGGCTGAGGCAAACAGTGACAGCAGAGGTATGGAGAAAGCTAGTTTAACTTGGGTAGTTATTTTAACTGTGTTCCTTCACCCTGCAGACGTTGCTGCTTCTGAGCCAACTTCTAGTAAGTAGTTACCTGGGGGACAGTAAAATAATGCCTTAACAGTCACAGGCTGAGAAGTTACTGTTTCTCTACGTCTTTTACCTAAGCCTTATCCCAAGGAGGAGAAAAGGTCTGAAGGTGCTTCTGGTATATGAGTAGCACATGAAGAGAAGCTTTGAGTTAGTGGCTAATTGACGCTGATCTAAAAATCATTAAGTGTCTAGTGACTGAAGCTGCAATGGAGGTATGACTCTGTTGCTTCAAATAGCAGTGGATTAGGCTGGTAGTGTCATGACTAAATGGTTACCTGGCATTGCAGAACCGTGCTTGGTGTAAGACAGGGCACCACAGTTAGTTACTGGCTGGAACTAACCTTTGTCTTAACTGGAGCTCACTCTAAGTGGCCTTTAGGGTTTGACAGACATCTCCACGAGTAGCAACAGATGACGACCTTTACCTTTCTGCACCTGTGTGGGTGTTAGGTGCTGTCAGTTCTTTACTTGTTTGTGGGCTAACAAAAGTAGTTGCTCTGATACTTCACTTCGTATCAGCTGCAGAAGTGATGATACCTCCTTGGAATGGCTTGTTGTTAGGGTTGTAATTGTAAAGTTACAGCTGTTCCTCCAAGCTCATTTACTGTTTCATTTAGCCCGTGTGTAGCTTCCGTCTCACATTTGGTCAAAGTGATGTTGTTTGCAAGTCACTGTGTACTAGGCAGTCTTAGCAAGCCTTTTCTGGTTATTCTAACTTGAAAGAGTAACTTAAGGACTGTGGAGTTATTTTGGGATCTCCTGAGCGGCAGGCTTAGCCTAATATCTCTAGTATGCTATTTTGGGAAAGGTTGACTATTCTCGCTCTGAAAGCCTGGATGAGAATGTGTCAAAACTAGCAGGAGTCAGTCACTGCATATTTTAGGTGGTAGTACAGTAATAATTGGAATAACATGTGGCCAGGGCTTGCAAGCAGAAGGCTACTTCTGCTAGAGGTTACTGGTCAACAAGGTGATGTCAAGCCTAGAGGGAGCTCATAGTTGTGCACCCTCACTAAGCTGGCTGGGGTGTGCCTTCTGGCACAAGGCAAGCTACTTGTTTGAGAGCTCTTGACCAAATAATAATAGCTTTACAAAACCATGCTATTAGAAAGTGCATGCTGGTGTAACTCCCATCCTGAACAGGAAAGGAGGAATGGAAATACAGAGTGCAAGAGCTGATGTTCAGTTTTTTGGCACTCTGATCACAGTTCCCATGAAACAAGTTGTTATGGCTTTACTCTGTCTGACGAGTGAGTTAGTGTTTCACTCAACCAGTATGACTGCTGAAACATTAGCAGAGCTCAATAAGCTGCTGTTTCAGATCCTTTACTTCTAGCATGAATTCACATGAGACACTGAGCAGGTAAAACTGCCTGTGTTGTCCTTGCTTATACTCTGTCCAGGGTTTGATGTTGCCTAGTGCCTGATGGCTGGCCAACGTAATGTGAAATGGCTGAATAGCTTCCTTCTACTTGGAAACTGTCTTGCATTTTGCATGTCATACACAGAAGATATTTTATATCTTGTGATACTTGTGTTCTACTAAAATTTGATGCCCTTTGTGAGCCCTGGAATACAAAACACCTCCACAAAGTGGTGAAATAAACCAGGGAGGAGCAGGAATCTTGCATCATACGGGAGACATGTGCAGCCAATACTAATGTGTGAGCTTATACACTTGCTGGCATGCATTACCTGGAGCAGCTCTGTCTTAGCTGCTGAGGAAGCAGGCGGCTGCTTTTAGTGAGTTATAACACAGCTTCAAGACAAAGTAGGTTCCCTTGAGGGATGGAGTCATACAGTTTTAGAGGTTAAGATAACCCAGAAAATGCACTCTAACTCTAAGCACCATGTAGAAAGCAGTACCTTACTCAAGCATACTAGCCAATCTAGACTGTTATCAATTGGGAGACAACAGGCTTGATTCCAGAAGGAAGTGATAAATTGTTTTGCTTTTAGCATCATACTTGATCTAGATTTAATAAGCAAGATCCAGATAAGTAATCACACTTCTCTTTGTGTATACTAAGGAATGTCTCTGGGTGCCCTTGTTAGAGGAGTAACTTGAACAACAAACTTTCATGATTTAACTACAGAGCAGATATCTAAGCTACCTCGGGGATTCTGCTGTAATGTGTTAGCAGCAGAGTACTGAAATGCTAATCCAGCTTGGCATTAGTCAAGTTTAAACCCAGTTTGCTTAAAGTTTGAAGAGTTTTGAGAAGGCAATGCTGGGTGTTAGACAGCAGAAGTCATTGTGTGCGTGTGTCCTGCTGCCTTGTAAACTTGACTCTGCCTTGAAAAGGAAAACTCAGTAAGAAGAACATTGAGGCTGGTTTACTCTTGTCCAGCAGGTGGACTGTCATAGTGCTTCAGTTCTGCACTTGTACTATGAAGGAAAATTTCTGGCTCTACTTTCATGATTAAGGTGACTGCAAATACTTGGAGCTCAGATCTGGTTTTATGTTGTGCTGTTTAAGCTGGGTAACATTGTGATCAGCAGTGGGGAAAAGCAAAACAGGATTGCTCAAGAGTATCAGGGCTTAGATTCTGTTATTTCATTGAAGGTGCGAGAACAAGATGTGAGGAATCCCAATTCCCATGTAGCAATGGGCGCTGCATTCCTTTACTCTGGAAGTGTGATGGTGATGAAGACTGTTTAGATGGCAGTGATGAGAGTGCTTGTGGTAAGTAATCAAATAATACCTCTGTACTTGCTAGTTGGCAGTGGGGGGCTTAACAGTGGATAGCTGAAGAGATGCTTATCCTGTCCAGCACTTCATCAGTCAGAATACAGAGTAGATGACAAATTCCCTAGATCATCTCAGGGACTATCTTGATGCCTTGTATCCATCTCAGGAAGTTGAATTTTCCTGAGTGCTATGAAAGTCTCCTGGAATTGGTGACTGAGAGAAAAGCTCATGACTAAAATTCTACTTGCAAGGGTGGTGGCTGCCAAGAACAGAATGGAAGCCTTTTCTCAGCTGCTGCTTGAAGACATAGTAGAAGCTGTTGTCTATTAGCACGTACCTGTTGGCTATTCCATGGTTAAATACCCTGGTTTCTGTGTGAAAGAGATTCTGCTGAGTCTCCTATAATCACTAGGTCTAGCTTTGGCTGCCAGCTCTTGCTTTAAACAGCCATAGGGGCCAAGATGGATGACTAGATGTACTTAGAGATGAGGCAAAATGGACTCAATATCAAACACTGGTGTGGCTGAACTGTCAATCTGCTCAAGCAGACCTAAACTGTTACCTTAGGCTTACCATGCTTCTGTAATGACAAATGAAATGCCTTGATAATAAACTCAGAGTTCAAAATCTGAATATTAATGTCAATAGACCTTATTTCAAGTGTGTTCAAAGCAGCAGCTATTCTAGTAGCATAGCCTTCATTGACAATAGCAGTCCTTCAGTGCCTGCTTAACAGAAGACAAATGTTTCTCTGTGCACAGCATAACTCTCCAGGAAGTGTTAAACAGTGCCGTCATTGGACTGGTGGGGGATGATGACACCAGACATCCAAGAACTAAGGATATTGCATCCCTTTCCTAGGGCAAGGCAGCTTATCTCTAGCTGCAGCAAACAAGCTAAGCTCTGGTCTCTAAACAAGTGGCCATCCTTCTCCCTTGCAGTGAAGAAGACGTGTGCTGAATCTGATTTTGTGTGCATCAGTGGTCAGTGTGTCCCTAACAGATGGCAGTGTGATGGGGATCCGGACTGCGAGGATGGGTCTGACGAGAGTGCTGAACTGTGCCGTAAGTGAGCCTGGCTTTTTGGTACAAGCAAGCCTGTGGGGTGTAGCATTTTGACTTCTTGCCTGCTTGCAGCCTAGCTCTCCTAATGGAAGGATGAACTTGTTTTGCAGAGCACCTTCCTAAGTGCTAGCTTGGCTTTGGCCACATTGGGGATTTGACGAGACATTTTACTACTTAAAAAGACACAAAACTGAGTGGGGACTCTGCACTTGTGCCTGGTAACAGATAGCAAGTGCAAGGGTTTACTGACAGTCAGAAGCAGGAAGCACAACATGGCAGGCTTGACGATTACTGTGGCTTGTTCACCAAGTGATTGCTGTCCTCAAAGACAGCTACTTTGCAAGATAACCAGACCTAGTGTAGGAACAGAGTGACTGACTACATGTTGCAGGGTGGGAAGCAGAAGTGCAGAGGCTTGACAGAGGTCTTGCAGTTAGCAATCCCAGTCTTAAATGTGGTAACTAAACAAGGAATATAGATCCATGAAGCTTCATTTCTCTGTATCAATAGGATCCACACTGAGGAATACTTCAGCCCCAAGTCCTACTGCACTTTGGCTTTACTACTCCCTACTACTACATGTTATAGCTCAAGCTTCTACTGTGTAACTGGGGTGCAAGCACAAAACTACCACTACAAAGATATTCTTAAAACACTAATCTATTGAAAACTGGAAACTGAAAAGTTTTACTGAACACCACAAACTAGTGTAACCTCTTCTATGATGGAGCCATCAACTTAGATGGATGCTGGCATCTAATTAACTGCAGCTTTGCCCAGAGCTGAAGCCTTTCAGTCTCAACTGCTAAAACCCACAATCAGTAGCTCTTAAATTGAACTTAAACTTTTTTTAATAGATATGAGAACATGCCGGGTAAATGAAATCAGCTGTGGTCCTCAGTCAACCCAGTGTATCCCAGTGTCCTGGAAATGTGATGGTGAAAAAGACTGTGACAGTGGAGAAGATGAAGAGAATTGTGGTAAGGGAAGAAACAGTGGCTGCATAACTCTATTTGAAATTGACTTGTCTGGAGGGTAGCTAGCTGGGCAGTATACCTGGGAAGATAAATTTCTTCTATCAATATCTCCTTAAACCCACATTCATCTGAATTGCAGCCTGCTTAACAAAGCAGGCTTGTTCTAACATTCCTCTATCCTGCTAAGTTAAGAACTACAGCAATATAAGCTATTCAACATCTGTCTTTGGCTATTGCCAAAATTAGCCAGAGACTATAGGCTTAGTCACGTCTTAGGCAAACCGTCAGAACTTGTTGTCTGCAGAGTTCCTCGACAGGTAACTCTAGTTGCTGCTTACATTAACAAATGGTCTTCTAAAAATGTAGTAGTGACTTGTAGCCAAGGGGACAGCTGATCTGCTTTATAGCCCTATCCTGGAGTATTCTGTGTGTTTGTCTGAAAGTGCAGACTAGGGAAGCTAGACTTCAGGTGTTGGGGGCAACTTTAGGCCGGTATGCAAGTGAAGCTGCCACTGCCAGCATTAGAGTGCAGCATTCCTGGCTTGTTCTAATGAACATGAGTACATATGAGTTGTCTGAGGTGTCCTGAGACAAATGCGCTGTAACCAAAGCCACAGGGCTGGCTTCCATCAGAGCCACCTTACCTGGATGGGCTAATGAGACACACATCTCCAGACTTCTGCTGTGTCTGTGGAGTTGCTGCCTTACTCAGCAAGCAAATGCCTTAATCTGACAAGTAAATCTACAGACAGCTTTTCTAATGAAGCTGATAAAACTATCAGCCTAGGCATACTGAGCTGCTAGCTACATTGCTATTACACCAGTACAAGTTATGCTGGTTTAAGTTGTGTGGCTGTGCTTAATACCACAGGATCAACTGGTGCAAGCTCTTGATCTGTAACTCCACAGTGGTCCAGGCAAATGGCCCACTGCTGTCCTGGGGACCAGCACAAAACACTTCAATTTCAAACTATAGTGCATGCTGACCATCTGGCTACTTTAATTGTAGTCTGTACTCTAGAGTTAGCAATTCTCTTACCTTCTGTCTCTGGTTCACAGAGTTTGAGCCTGTTTTCAAAAAGGCTTGCACTCTGAAGCAGAACAGCTTAGCTGCTTCAGAAGTCCCTTGTTTTCACTTAGTAGCTCAAAACTGATGCCTCTCACTCATAACATCCAAAGGCAAGGAGGACAGTCTGTGTGGGGCCCAAGAGTCCTGTATGTGGTCAGTTAGGTTCTCTCAGAGCTTTATACAGGATGCTGATCTTCTGTCAGTGAACAGCTGATGAAGAACCTGGAAAGCACAACACCTTCACACAAAAGTCTGCCTTCTTGCAATAACCTGCTAATCTCTCTTACTCCTGTTACTCCAGGCAATGTGACTTGCAGTCCAGCAGAATTCACATGCAGCAGTGGGCAGTGTATTTCTAAGAGCTTTGTCTGCAATGGTCAAGATGACTGCAGCGATGGCAGTGATGAGCTGGAGTGTGCACCTCCTACTTGTGGAGTTCATGAGTTCCAGTGTAAGACCTCCACCTGCATCCCCATCATCTGGGTGTGTGATGATGCTGCTGACTGCTCTGACAACTCAGATGAATCTCCAGAGCAATGTGGCCACGAGCCTGCACCTCCTCAAAAGTGCTCTGCCAGTGAGGTGCAATGCGGCTCAGGTGAATGTATCCACAAAAAGTGGCGCTGTGATGGAGATCCTGACTGCAAGGATGGAAGTGATGAAATCAACTGCCGTAAGTTAACTTGGTACTTCTCTAGGAGGTGCGGGTTGGCTTCTGTTTTATTTTCTTTCCTTCAGAAGACCTTGGGAGTTTAAGTCTATAATGACTGTGTCCTCAGCTTCTCGGACCTGCAGACCAGACCAGTTCAGATGTGAAGATGGGAACTGCATCCATGGGAGTAGGCAGTGCAATGGTGTGAGAGACTGTCTGGATGGCACTGATGAAGCAAGTTGTAACAATGGTAAGTGTAGAACTAAGCAAGAATAAAATTTTTGCAGAATATCTGTTGAAGCTGGTAGTTGCCCTCACAATCTTCATTATATCAGTTATTCAGTGCTCTGGACCTGGCAAATTCAAGTGCAGAAGTGGAGAATGCATAGATGTCAGTAAAGTGTGTAACCAGCAGAGAGACTGCAAGGACTGGAGTGATGAGCCGCTCAAGGAGTGCAGTAAGTGAACAAACTCATTACACAATGCTGACCACTAGTCATTCTTGGATACAGCCTCCGAGCTGTCAGATGTCAGCCTGGTGGAATGCCCATCTGCACTTATTTGGTGGCAAGCAAATAATCTAGTCAAATAGGCTAGTTTTATCCTTTCTGGCCATGGAGAGATCATCCCAGCAACCAGTCAGCTAGAACTTGAAGGCATTCCTGCTGCTGACTTGTAACACAAGTAACATAGCTGACAGCTAAGCAAATACTCTCCTTGAATTTGTATCTTGCATGTGACTTCAGGTGCCAGAGTGGTTTATCAGATGTGGCAGCCACCGTTAGAAAATGGATGGGTATCTGGTATAGCAGTCCATGACTAAGACTAAATATGTGTGCTGTCTCAGAAGTGGCCTATTCTTCTCTTCTAGACATAAATGAATGTCTGGTGAACAATGGTGGATGCTCTCATATCTGCAGAGATCTTGTTATTGGCTATGAATGTGACTGTCCAGCTGGGTTTGAGCTTATAGACAGGAGAACCTGTGGAGGCAAGTATCAAATAGGTTAACATGGACCCTACCGATGGTATTGGAGATGAGAACAAACTACATTGTTGTCTTTACAGATATTGATGAATGCCAGAATCCTGGGATCTGTAGTCAAATCTGTATCAACCTGAAAGGGGGCTACAAATGTGAATGTAGCCGTGGCTATCAGATGGATCTTGCTACTGGGGTGTGCAAGGCAGTGGGTGAGTACTGGCACAAAAACTTCTATATCCCCACTTCAAAATGAGGTAGCAAGTAATGTGCTGTTTATGCTATTGTGGTTTCGACAGGAGGTATTGTGCGGTTATCAACATAACTTGTTCAGACCTGAACACTCCTAACACTTTGAATGATGCCATGATGCAGTACTTAAAAGCTGCCTCCTCCCTGGGCAGGAGGACCCTCCACATCAAGTTGCGGAGGGAGAAGAGGGTGAGGTCTATTACAGCCAAGACCTCTGTCAGCATCCACTAGCAAGAGTGGACTGGCAAAAACTAATATGATGACTCTTAAAACTTGTCATAAGAACAGTATGTGACTGCATGTCTAGAAGTACAGATAACACACTCTTTTTCACAGGGAAAGAACCATGTCTAATTTTCACCAACCGCCGGGATATCAGGAAGATTGGCCTTGAGAGGAAAGAATACATTCAGTTAGTAGAGCAGCTAAGAAACACTGTGGCTCTAGATGCCGATATTGCTGAGCAAAAGCTTTACTGGGCTGACTTCAGCCAAAAAGCAATCTTCAGGTAAATGGACTAACCTTCTGAACTCTAGTGTGCTCCCCTAAACCATCCCACATTTTATCCAAGATAATTTTCTAGGCTCTGGTGATGAGAACTAGTTTCTTCATGCCCTACAAAGTACAGTAGATGCAAGTTCCCACAACTAGCAATGTGTATGCCTGTTGCACTTCCTAATAACTACTGCTACAGTTGTACAAAAGGCACTCTGGAATATCACAAGTGCATCTTTTACATTGGCTGCTTGAGATCTTTGTGCAGTATTTGCTGAGGCATGCCCAGTGGTAGTATCTGTGGATGAAGGAGTTGAAAGCAATTCTTGTCTTCCAGTGCCTCTGTTGATACCCGTGATAAAGTCGGAAGGCATGTCAGAATCCTGGACAACATACACAGCCCTGCAGGAATTGCTGTTGACTGGGTTTATAAGAACATCTACTGGTCTGACTCAACTGCCAAGACAATTTCAGTGGCTAGCCTAGAAGGCACAAAAAGAAAGGTTTTGTTTCTCTCTGAGCTGAAAGAGCCAGCTTCTATTGCTGTAGATCCTCTCTCTGGGTGAGTATGTGTCCTGGCTGTCTTAAAAGAGCAGACCTACCAGCTACTCGATGTCCTGATAACTGACTTAGGTAGCCTTTGTTAGTTATTGGTCATAAGAGTGATACTACACAGTACTATAGTGCATCATACAACATAAATTCTGCTTCACAGCTTTATGTACTGGTCAGACTGGGGTGAGCCAGCAAAAATTGAAAAAGCAGGAATGAATGGATTTGACAGACAGCAGCTTGTGACAACAGAAATCCAATGGCCTAATGGAATTGCTCTAGGTATGTTGAATTTGTCTCTGTGCCAGAGGTATTCTGGCAGTTTAGCAGTTTGTTTGCTACAAAAGCCAAGGTCATTCTTCAGTGAACTATTTTCAGCTTCTGAGAATGGGAAGTTACTGCATGTCTGGAGACATTGCCACAGGCATAGATAGCACTTCTCAGAATCCGAAATGGTAACTTTTCGTGCACTGCTCTCAACTATAGTTGAGGCACAGGCCGCTTAGGCAGCATTGCAGCAGCCTTCTGCATCCTGGTATGGTAAGAAACTAGAGCAACACTGCAACTATTCTTGAATCTGTGGTTGTTTTGACTTTTGCAGGAGCCTTTGGAGGTTTTCTCCATGTAGATAGTAAATCTTTGGGTTTTTTTCCTCCTAGATCTTGTAAAAAGCCGTCTGTACTGGCTTGATTCTAAACTACATATGCTGTCAAGCGTGGACTTGAATGGCCAGGACCGTAGAATTGTGCTGAAGTCTCATATGTTCCTTCCTCATCCTCTTGCTCTAACAATATTTGAAGTAAGAATGACTTCCTGTAGTAATTGTCAAAAATCATCGTCTTGTTAGTACATGGCTAGCAATTATGGTGCTATAGCAGCACAGAGGTAACAAGATGCAATTACTTTGTTCTAGGATCGTGTGTACTGGATTGATGGAGAGAATGAGGCAGTCTACGGTGCCAACAAATTCACTGGGTCTGAATTGATTACCCTTGTGAACAACCTCAATGATGCACAGGACATCATTGTGTATCATGAACTTGTTCAGCCTTCAGGTAACTCTAATACAGTTTATAGTTATGTCAGTGTATGCTTGTAGGAAGCCTGCCGTGCTTGGGTGGTGGCAAATGGTAACCCACCCCCTGTACAGCGGTTTAATTCACTTCTATTTAGAGTGCTTGGAGCTTCTAACATAGGTACCCCTGAGGGGTTGAGAGAATGTCTAGTTGCAATTGCTCACTCTTAGGCAGAGCAGGTACGAATCCGTAACCTGCAGAGACGAGTAACTCTAGTAGAACAATTATTGAGCAAATAATTATGATACACACCTGGAGTACAAAGGCTCACTCCTGTCAATTGCTGTACCAACAGGCAGGAACTGGTGTGAAGAGAACGTGGCAAATGGAGGCTGTAGCTACCTGTGCCTGCCTGCTCCTCAGATAAATGAACACTCTCCAAAGTACACCTGTGCATGTCCTGTTGGGTACTTCTTGCAGGAGGATGGTCTGAGGTGTGCAGGTATGGTAACACAACTGAAATCTTTTCCTGATAGATGGGGAAGGAGTAGGGGTATTGAACCTGTTTGAGGCAAATACGGCAGTATAGGCTGACAGCTTTGTGTGAGTTAATCTGATGTAGTTGGTCTTGGAGAGGGTGGTCTTCTACTATGCATTAAGTTGGCCCTCATGGTCTGCAGGTGCTGCTCAAAGTCCATGCTCAGCTTCTGCATCATCGTCATTTGCAGCAAGACCTTTTAGCTCCATGGCTTTCTCCAGAAGAGCAAGCACATGCACAAAACATACCAAGCCTCTTTCTTATAAAACAAGGGGTATAAACTGACATGGCTCTATGGTGTATAAATACGTAGTGCTGAAAAGCTGATAGGGTAATCTCATTGGCCAAGAAAAAATTTTTGGCCCTCCTTTCATGGTCCAAATAACTGTGCTGCTGCTGCTACCCTGAGCACAGACTATATGGAAGGCTTGTTTGTCCAGTGGAGTGGAACTAGGAACTTGAAGGTGCCACTTACTGTATTGCATCTTCGTTCCGACTGCCACAATTAGAGCACTGAATGCAAGGATGCTGTCCTCAGTTGGCTGCTCTAAAGGGTTCTATAGGTATCAAAGACTCTACCTAACCAGTAAACTGGTAGAACTAAAATCTGACTCGGAAAATCTGAAGTGAGGGATGGGGTGGATTACTATTATCATGACTCCAAATACCTGTAATTCATGTCAGATTAACTGTCTAGCCTTGTTCTCAGAATTACTTTTAATCAAAAAAAACCCAGCTCCAGGGTGTGCTAGTAAAATAACTAATGTCAGTGTTTCCAATAAAGCTAACAAGCTCCATGATCATTCTGCCATCTGCTAAACATTCACTACCATGGCTGTCATAGCTAAGCCATTGCAGAACTTCAGGATTAACTGGGTTCTTGATGTATAATTAGTTTCAGGTACTGGAACAACTGTGGCTTACACTGAGGCTAAAGATACCAGCACAACAGAAAAATCTCCAACAGTTGGACTAGTTCCTGGAGGTACTGGTCCCAATAACTTGGACTGCTAAACATTAGAGAAAACAAATACAAACTGACCTCTAGCCTACTTGAAGTTTTATCCTTTGCATGCAAGTAGAGAACACAGGCCAGGTCATGTGTGTAGTACAATTACAACAGCTGGAGCATGTGATAAACAGAACTAGTTCACTTATGACAGAGTGGAACCTATAGGTTCCATGAAATCCCAGCAGTGCTCAGAGAAGGCAAGCAATTAAAAAAGCTTTCTACTAATATAGGATGAAGCCTTATAGGCTGTTCTTGCGGTGTGTTACTAAGGAGTTAATATCATAACAGCTTCTGGGCTTGGGAAGTGCTTGCATCTGACAAAGTCTGCCAGCCTGTCAGTAAGCAAGCTCACTACTTCAAATCCCCATGCAGGATTCAACATCAGTGGTACAACATCTGAAGTAGCTGCAGCTGGAGGAACATCAGCAGTTTGGACTGCTCTTCCTGTCTGTGAGTACAGCATTTACTAGCCTTTGAGACCCCTTGTGGTGGGACAAGCCACCCTTGTCAGGAGCTTGACTTGACCCTACTCCATACTTGCAATCTGTTTCTCTCCCTGAAGTACTGCTGGTGATTGCTGCAGCAGCTGGCTACTTCATGTGGCGTAACTGGCAGCACAAGAACATGAAGAGCATGAATTTTGATAATCCAGTCTACCTGAAAACTACGGAAGAGGACCTTACAATTGATATTGGAAGACATAGTGGTTCAGTAGGACACACATACCCTGCAGTAAGTAAACCTATTGGTATGTTTGAGGCTCCAGGTTAAATCTCAGAGTAGACATCAAGACTGCCAAATGTTATGTGACTTCAGTTTAAGGGAAGTCTGTGCTTGTGAAAGCTGCTGGCTGCAGCCAAACTACTGGGCTATATCAGGTGATAACTTGTCCTTTTCATCAAGGTTAAAGTTGTAGTAGGCAAGTACTGTCCTAGGCGTGGGATTGAGTAATCTGTGCTGGATGTGGTGACTAGCCTGTAGAGCTAGCCTGTTTCAATCTGCCATGTAGTGATGATACTCATTGTTTTGTATCTTCTATTAGTACGCTTGTAGCTAACTTATACTTATTTTGTACAGATATCTGTTGTAAGCACAGAGGAGGATATGGCGTGAGCACTGGATCAGCAATCAATTCCGGTTTACTTGTGTTTTACACTCTTTGGGGATAGTAACCAGGTTTGTGGCTGAAAGACTTCCTCCATTCTTGGAAGAAAGAAGATACTTTCTGTATGTATGGAGCACTTATGTAAATAGCTATTTTATACAGCTTAACAACAAACTCTGTAAATACCTGTCCACAACAATTCAGCTTTTAGTGGTTACCGTTTTATCAGTAACACTTGGATTGGTCAGTTAGTAACACCACTGACCAAATATAAAGCACTTTCCATAGAAAGCCATATTCCAGCCACAACTTGTAACACCTGTACATATGTGTATAGGCCACTTGTAAATATTATTCTTGGAAAATCACTATCAAGCACTTTTAAATACTTCAAATATAAATTATTGTACACTGTCTTTTTCAATGATTGGGGCAATGGCAATAGGAAAAAACGGGTTACTATGATTGCCAAAAATTTGTAAACATAAGTAATTTTGTATGTATGATTTAAACAATCTTTTCTGTTACCTCTTAGAGGCATACAGGCATGGATGCTTTTAAAGAAACAACTGTAAATCTGAAATGCAGAGGAGGGGAAAAATAAAAAAAAAAAAGCAGTTAAAGTATTGGTCTCCATTATTACGTTAGCACTGAAGTAAAACAGAGTATCTCCTAAGTTGAAGCTTTAGTGGGCTACGCTACTACTGTCAGTCAGAACATGAAGGTATTCCTAAGTTACATGAGCAGTACCCTAGACTGCTAAGACAGTACTGACCTACCAGGTTACTGAGGTTTGTACTAGAGGCTAATACTCTGCAGGATACTGGACTGAATGTGTCTCCATTCACAGGAGTTCAGCTGGACTCCTAAGTTAGGATTGACAGTGGCTAAAAATACTCAACTACTATTGCAAGCGCTTAAGAGGTAGCATTGACAGAGATGCTGTGTGGAGACAGGTCAAAGCATTGCCTGCCAGGTAAGTGTAAGGTTCCTTCAAAGGATGTTATGCACAAGTTCACAGTGGTGTCAAAGTGTTAGCAGTTATTCTTCATGGCAATGCCAGTCCAAGTTGGACCTTGGTAGCTGCTACACCTGTGCAAAGCAATAGCAGAGCTGTGACCTGGCAGCCAATCATGGCAGCCTGCTCCTGAAGTCTTGGTGTTCAAAAGCCCTAGTTGCTATATCTATAATGATAGAAGCCCCCTGCAATAAGCATCAATGAGCTAGTGTCCCCCTTCCCTGTGGGAACTCAGTTCATTGTAATGGCTCTAAGATAGTGATCAATTGAAGTGCTGGAGCCTTTCTCTTGGGTGACCGTAGGAGAGAAAAATAAATGGTACAGCTGTTCTGGGTCTGGGAAGGTGATACCCATATCGATGATAACTTGAGTGCTAATTTTAGTAGCACTGAGTATGTTCCTTATCCACTGTACATGATGTTCATTCATGCAACAGAGAAGGATGAAGACTGAATTGACTTGCAGGCTCTGTAGTCTTGAGGCATTTTACTCTGTGATCAAGTTTGGAGTAAAAAGAGAGGAAGCCTTTGATCTTTATGGCATAACTACTTGGTAGTCTCCAACTGAGTAAAAGGTAGCTTCTGTAGCTGTTAGTAGTTTATTCCAGAAAAATGAGTTGGCACTAAGGAAAGTTGTGGTTTCTTCCCTGACACTACAGGACCTTGGCCTTGAATTGCCACCCCATAACTACTGTAGCAGGAGGTGCTACTTCACTGTTGGTAATCCTTCCCCCTTCGAGGTGAAGAAGAAATTACTTCTGATTGGATGCATGTTCAAGACATAGTTTGGAAGAAACTAAAATCTCCTGGCTATGCTTCAGTGATGACTTGTTAAATCATTTTCAATCAATCATGTCTCTAAAATAGTAACAATAAAAATCATCAAGTCAGACCTTGGATCAGTTCCCTGGATTGGTTCTAATACCTGTTCTTATTGCAGTTATAGCTGGGGTCTGCTCTGTGATAGTCTTCTGTGTATCGTGGACTCCTTTCTTGACAGATGAGGACAGCTGCCAACTTCTGCAGATTTAAAATAAGTTGTTTCTAGCAAGGTCACTACTCTTTGGGGAGTTGAAGCTTCTAGCCAGCTATCCCTGGCAACTCTTGTCTGTTTGTAGACATTTTCAGTATCTGAAACGCATGTGGACTAAAATGCCTTGCGAAGATTAGAATGTAAGGAGACCTCTGAAGTTTCTGGCCAAGAATACTATGTGTATTTTCCTGAGCACTTTCTGGGATAAAGTGCCATCTTCATATCAGCCTAATATCTAAGGATAATTAGTTATTGGATAGAATTTAACTTTTTCAGTTAGGTGTCTAACTCAGCGTGATACTAAGTATTTGTGTTGAAATGTGACAAAATGTAAAACATAATTCTCAGTCAGCTTGTTGGTTATAAATTTTGTATGGCAACTAAATACAGGCAAAATGCTCTGCCTTTTTAGTCTTCGTACGGAAGGTGAACAGCTCTACTTTCTGTTAAAGGTCATTGCTGTCACCGGCATACCAAATGGCGTATGGAGTAGACCAATAAAGACACTTTTCCTGAAGTTAACTTTCAGTTGAGGTAACAACTTAAATCTATTTTGGGAACCTAAGCTAGTTATTGCAGAAACTGTGGGCTCTGTGAACATGTCTTCTGACTTTAGTCCAATGTGCTGAACAAAGTTGTCAGAATAGTATCTTGGCCCACAAAAGTAGTTTCTGGGGTCTATAGGAGACTTAACACTTTACCAGATAAAACTTCTATGCCTTCAAATAGCAGGAGGGAAGAGTGGGGAATATCAGGCAGTAGCAGGAGATGATATCAGATGGCCTTTACTTAGCTGCAAACATTGTTTGGCTCTTAATCTCACTAGGCTTATTCTGCCCTGCCCCTCTTCATTTTTATATTATGAAATCATTGTTTATTTCCGCAGCAGGCTTGGAGAGTAGTCAGGGATTCTTTCTGTAAAAACAGAATCAACTTGCACAGACAAATGCGGTACTATCTTTGAACAATTTTTTTTCTCCTGCCATCCGCAAGTGTTTGACTCTGTTTTATTGCTCTGTCATGTGAATCTTTTGGCATCTAATGAAGGTGGTATAGCTGTACTGAGCACTCCAGCAGCAGCAGCCTGTGGCTGTGCTGGTGGCGACTAAATGAATTCTCGGAGATCATCCTTGTCTCAGCTCCTCTGCTGCAGTCTCATGGGCTCTGAGAGCAATGGGACATTAACCTTTTTGATCAGATTTCACTGTTAGGTTGGCTTTGTATTCCTCTTGAAGGTCTTGCTGCTGAAAAATACGTAAATAGGGCTTCAGTTGGTTATCGAAGCACTGTTCAAGGTAATGGCATAACTTGTTTCCTTGATGAATGTAAAGCCCTCTGGCTCTCAGTACTGCCTGTTTCTGTTCAGTGTCTGCTAGCTAGTGTGAGTGCAAAGCTAGTTTTGAAACTGGCTTTTTCTCTCCCTTACGAATATTCAAATTTCTATTAATACTCTCCCTCTGCTCCCACATTCTTTTCTGCCTCCTATTTGATCTGCCTTTGAGCAATAATGTAAAATATCTATAATGCCAGCAAAAAAAGAGGGAAAGGAATATGAAGGGAGTTGAAGTTGCTCATGTGATCTACTTCTTCCCCTTCTGCACCTCATTTCTCTACAGGCAGCTGCAGTGTGCCTTTTCCTAAACCAATGTGTATTTTCTTACATTTTTAATGGACACTTTTTTCCCCCTCCATCAGATCTTTGCTGGAACAGTGACAATCCATTTACCTACTTTTATGTAAGTGCTGAACCTTGCTAGATTAGGGAAAAGGGACAGAGGCAGGGACTCAAGCTGGAAGAAATAGGATGGGAGACCTTAGAAAAAGGAAAAAAGCATATAGCTACAGCAGGACTCTTCAATAATCTTGGATGCATGTGAAGGCCTGCCAGTACTTTCTGTAGGTATGCCACAGCATGTCTGTGAAAAAACATGCTCCTATTCCTCCTCTGAGCTGGCTCACGCCAATGGTTGGTATTGTCACTTACTGAAAGAAGGTGCTTGAAGAGAAGTACAGAAGCCAATTTACTACATTCCTGGTTTACTGGTTTTCACTTTTTTCCTCCTGAAAAAAGCTTCCTAATTTGCCCATAGCAAATGAAAGTATCTTCAGGGGAGAGACAGAGTCAGTGAAATCAGTTATGCTGCTGAATATCTAAGCTCCTGAACATCCAAAGTAAAGACTGTGGAAAGGATGATGGTCTTAATTCTCCCTTGCACAGCCCTGGTCAGGACAGTTACACCTCTGTTAGGCAAAGGAAAATGCTTCATATCATACATGGAGGAGGGAAAAAGCACCAACCTGAACAGACTATTGAAGACTAAATTAACTAAGATTTTTTGGTCTATAATGAATTACTTGAATGTAGGAAACATAAAGCACTAAATCAAGCAAATGGCCAGTAGAAATACTTAGTAGAAATATTTTTCTTTGCTGTGAAGATGTACTTTGCAGAAAAACTAAGCACTTTTCAGGTTCTTTTTTCCCCACCTGCTCTAGACATGCTTTCTTGGAGTCACGCTTCAAAATACATGGAACTGGAAATGTTTTATTCCACTGTCAGTGCATAGATTTAAAGCCCAAATAGTTGGATAGCAACTTGAAAGGATTAACTTAACATTCAGAACAGTTGTTTCCCTCCAGTGGAAAATATTTATTGTTGAAAGGTCTCTTGGAAAGGTCTCTTGTATCATTGAATACAGCAAAAACCATAACAATCCAGAAGCAGTGCTGCCTGCTATAAGGTCCCTTTTGTGGATGTGTGCAAGTGACAAATGGTGGTTTTGTTTGGACAACTTATTGCTTGTTCCTTTTTTTTTTTTGGCTCTTAAATACATAAAAACTCACCTGTCCATTTAAATTAAGGCTTAGACTATCTAATTCAAGAATTTAGCCTGTGATTTGGTAGTTGCACAAGGTATTGTGGTTGCAGTTTTTAGCTTGTGAAATAATACATTAATATAGTGCTTGCTTTAAGAGGTGGTTCATTCCTCATAGGCCTGGATTGTAAAGGTGCTTAGAAACCCATGCTTCATGGAGACTTAGAAATGTAAGTAACTTTAGTGAGGGGCAGTTAAAGAAGAGTTTTGGTGTTCTTTATTTGGGGTTTAGCTATTCCTCCCCCCATGCAGAGGTACTGATATCACTGTGGTAAAATTTGACGGATGTATCCAATCATATTGAGCAATTCTACACACACTGATGGACACATAAGAAACGGTCTGCATAGGGTCACCAAGGGTCCAAGGGTTGATCATGCCCTACCAGCCTGCTTGCTTTTTAGGATTTCAACACTTTCATAGTATTCTTCTCTTCAAACTGGGACATTATAGGCTGCATAGGAGGACAACTAGATGGGTAAAAACTGATTGGATACATGGCCTCTGAGGGTTGTGCTCTACCTGAAGGTGGTTAACAAGTGGGGTACCATAGGTCCTATCCTGGGGAGAGTTCTGTTCAACATTGTTATCAGAAACCCTGAGAAGCACATGGAGGACACAGTCACCAAGTTTGTAGAGGACTCCAAACAGGTTGCAGGGGCAAAACCACTGAATACACTCAAAGGCAGAGCTGCTGTCATTGGGGAACTTGCACAGGTGGGAGGAAGGGGCTGACAGGTACCAAATGAAATTCAGCGAGGGCAGAGGCCTGCAGGGAAGCAGGATGGGGCCAGGCAGCAACAAGGGACAGCAGTGCCTGTGATGGTATTTGAGCAGGGCATGCCCCTGAAAGCCAGTGGAGGGCAGGGACTGTCCCCTCTGCTCAGTGCTCATCAGACTACATCTGGACACTGCATGTGGTTTTGGGCCTCCAACAGAGGGTGTTGATAAACATGGTCAAATTCAGCAAATAGCCAGCAAAATGGTCCTGGGCTAGAGCCCTTGGCCTGGGAGGAGAGGCTGTGGGACCAGGGCTGGTTCAGCTGGGAGAAGACAGAGCTTTGGGGGCACCCAGCAGCATTCCGGGTACCAGTAGGAGGGGATGGAGGAGACTCAGCTGGACTTTTCACAGCAGTGTGTGGTGGGAGGGTCAGAGGCAGCAGCACAAAGTGAAACATGAGAGGCTCAGTATAGAAATACGAAGCTTCTTCCCTGAGAGGACAGCCCAGCAGTGGGGAAAGGGCCCAGGGAGTTTGGGCCTTCTCCACCCTGGCTGGTTCCGTGCCCCAAATGGATGAAGCCCTGAGCAGCCCAGTCCTAGCCCACAGCAGAGCCTACTCTGGGCAGTGGCTGTGACTGGAGACCTCCCCAGATCCCCACCAGTCTGAACAGATCCTGTGATTCTGTGATTGGTTTGAATATTGGGGAAACAAAGGAATAGATCAACATTGCAAAATGTTGCGCTTTTGACAATAAATATATTTTTTTTTCTTAAAATGGAGGTAAATTATCCCTGTAGATGAGAGTTTCTGTGGTGGATAAAATGGAGGGCAGGCAGTAGCAAACATTTATACTACCTCTGGAGAGAATGGTCTAGGCCCAGTCATTTCAGCACTCCAATTATTGGCAGCAAGTTTAAGTTCATGCCTATCACATGATGCAGTTTTCCACCTCTTGATTATCTATGTTGGTTGGCGCTAGTCCACTTGTGCCCACAGTGGGATTTCCCTTGTGATCCTTCAACCCAATTTTTGCAGCTCTAACTGGCCAAGTAAAGAAAACTTCACAAATATAGGAGCATGGCTTCTCGTTGGCTAGAAGACCTGGTGCTTGAGGAACTTGATTTGTCTTCTTAAGGTGGTAATGGTGTTGCCTGGTGTAGTGTCACTGGCAAATATAATCTCTTCAGAGGATTAGAAGAATCAGATGAATAACAAAACATTTTTCTCCAATTCCAGCTGAAATGAACAGCTCAAGAACTTTACAGTTCAGTATGTATTTCTACTTCAGGCTCTTGCAGTCTGCAAGTTAAATGAAGTTTGAAACTTGTTTACTCCCTGGTGAAAGCATTCCCACTGTGTAAGTAACAAATACTGTGAGTTTTTAATCTTCAGCTTCTGCCTCTAGTGGTAAAAGAAGTTCACCCCATGAGCCTTTTTCAGATAATGACACTTAACAAAGCCTCAGTACAAAAATTCCAGTTACATGTACAATTATTGATGCAGAAGCAACTTGGTCATTCTGGTTTTCCAAGAATAAACATTGGTTATTCTTTAATTAAACAACATCCAACCCATTCCTTCCTGACTTTTTGTGGTTGAAGAATAGGACAAAGTAACTGGGGGGGGTAGGAGGGTGTCCACAGAATTTAAGTTGTTGTCTGTGATCCCCACACATTATGAAGTTCCTGCTACCAGATACACCCTGGCAATTTCATAATTGTAATACACCTATGATCTTGCCTCAGAAACAGAGTTTGAACAATTGCTTGGATGGAAGTAGATAGCTGACAGTCTATAAAATGACCTACACAGAGAGAAATAGCTAGCTTGTCCTAGCCCTTTTTCTTCTTTGGCAGCCTCCACTGCTGGTCTAATTTATGTAAGTGAATGCAGAGGGGGGGAAAAAAAAGCTCTAAAACTACTTATTTACAGAGAGCATAATTCAAATGGTGTCATGAGAACTGTATTTCAATATCTGATACAGTGCATCCACTTGAGAGAAAAAAAAAAAACATTCAAAAAAGCTGCTTTTCACCATCTTAAGTACCAGATCCACAGAGCCACCAACTGCTGAAGATTGACGTGTTGTTAGCTGTCCTCGTATTTCAAAGGTCACATGCAAGCAACAGGCATTCCCATTTACATGACACCACCTGAAGGTCCCTTGCTGACCAGCAAGAATCTTTAGCAGGAGATTGTTTAGTGCTCCAAGTCACTGTATTCTGACATGACTTTTACTAGGTGCTACCCCAACACTTTCATCTAGCATTCAACACTTAAGAGTATGGCCTCTGCAAGCAGCTGTGAAATAAATCAGCATTAATAATTAGACCTGACATTTATTTTGTTCTCCTCCTAGTTGTTTGACACTTCAATAGCAGTTAGTTGATTTAACAAACACTATGTGACACTTTTTTACATGATACTGTAGGAACAACTGGGAAAAAGAATCTGCCTTTAAAGTATTTCAGAATGGGAGGAAGTCAAGCAGCCAGCCTGGTCATTTAGATCTTAACAATCACATTAGTGGATCAGTGAAGAATTGAAATAACCACAACTTGTGTAAGTCAATTTGTTCTTTTCAGTGAGCCTGTTCTGTTCCCCCTCACTACAAGTGAGGAAGCAAAGCTTTGCACTTTGCTCAGGATACAGGGCTGAGCCATGTATCTGCAATAGGGAAGCTAATCATCAGTAGAGAATACTCCAGTGCCTTTGGTGCACCTAGACATGTGGCACCTTCCCCTTTGCCTGCATTTACCCTTTCAGGTTTTTTGGAAGACTCTTGATGCCCTGAAATAAGGTCTGTAGGACAAAGGAGTTCAAGGTGGGTAACCAAAGAGGGATGAGCAACCCTGAGTTTCCCGTGTTGAAGAGCCTGTTGTGGGCACTAACTGGAGAGTGGAGAATGTACTGTGGTCTGGACTATCATCTCCTTTGGTTTGTTTTTGTCATCCCACACCCTTAGATAAACTTTCAATTTATTTTGTGTTGACCATAGATCACAAGAAGGAACCTGACCCAAATCCATAGCGATCAGAAGCAATTCTATGGCCAAATCCAAGATCACAAGCAAGACATGCAAAAATCTCACTGTTTGTGTTGCAAAAGGTAGGGCAACAAAAAAAAGCACAAAAAGTCTGGGAGGCGTCCATAAGGCCTGCAGCAATATCCTAAGGTGCTCTCTGAAGGATGAGTCCCTGCCAGAGAGTCTGGGGCTTATGGAAAGGCTCCAGCCCTCTTCTGAGGGAAGTGCATGATGCCTCATCCATCTGTTGAAACAAAGGAACAAGGAGTAATAAGCAGGCAGAAAGACATCCTGTATTATTTAAGATTTTCAGGAATTAATATTAAAAATGGAGCAGCACATTACAGACTACAGCATAAAATCAGTTTAAGGCAAAGGTGAAGCTGCCACATTGATTTGTCTTGCAGGGGATCCTTCTCAGTATAGGCTGTTACTTTATGAGCTGCATTAAGTACATAGAGGAGAGGGAAGAAGGATTGCCATTCTCTAGCTTGACTATGCATGGAAGGCCAGAAGACCAGCTACTAAAATATGAGGATTAAGAAGGCCATAACCAGCCAGTAGCAGGGAATATACATTACCAATGCTTCAATTAATTTTGGTGCTTTTTATTTGGTACAAGTAGGAAGGAAACCAAATCAATGTCTGTTTTCAGCTTGACAAATTTATAGCTTGACCTGCTTGGAACTTGCAGTTTGCTTTTAAAAGAAGTACACAGACAAGTGTACCATCAAACAGTCCAATTTGCTCTGTACAATGTTCTTAAGAGAGGAAACAAATGTGCAAAAGCCACAGAAACCTCAGCCTGCACAGAAGAAAATGCCTCACTCAGCAATTTATCTTCTTAAGCACACAAGCTGACACAGTTAGCTACAAAGAGGTATTGTCACAGGATCTCCTGGCACTCCAGAGTTTCTGTGCTTCAGTCCATCATGTTTGGTAGTTTAAGATTCATGGACCTTAGAGGTATGACTAGACAATACAGTCCAGTGCTTTGTAAGGAGTCACAGCTGCCTTAAGATGAGGTACATATGAAAAGCAATTAAATAGCTCTTGTGGTAAGTGGAAAGCGTATTCCACTCATTCTGCTATTTGTCTCCTGTTTCATTTAGGGCATATCTCTTTTCTATGCCTCAGTTTTGCCACTTGTAAAAAGTCACAATGCCATTGTGAATAGTAACTAGAGGTCGTAAAGTTCTAGGGGAGCATGGGTGCATGCACATCTATGCATTTATATGCACAAGCACACATGTAATAAGCAGATTTCACTTAAAGATGCCCAATGCCATAACTTAACCAAAATTGAGAAAAGACTTAAGGTGCGTTCTAGTGTTCTACTGCTGTGGTTTTTGCAGTAGGCAGTGTGGGTGTTGTGCACCATAAGGACATTTACTTCACTGCTAGTTGTAAGATTTTGCATTAAGCATGCTGTGCTTAAAGAGACCGAAAACAGGCATTACATATATATGAAGTTTAATCCAACCACATAAATTGTGTGTATACATTCTTTCCACAAGATGTATTACACTAGTCTGAGATGCAAGCAGTGAGCTTGAAACTAACAAGAAAAGTAAGCAGAAAATACTGTGTCATTAATTGGATTTCCAATAGAGAACCACAGAAAAATCCTAGAAGGTCATTTAGTACAGCCTCCTGCTTAGAGCAGGGCTTGTTTCAAAGCTAAATCAGGTTGCTTAGGGCCTTGTCTGCTCAAGTTTGAAGATCCAGGAGATGGAGTTGCCATGACCTGGGGGCAGTCTGCAGCAGGGCTGCATCACTCACACCCTCAAGAAATTTGAAGATTTTTTCTTCTTAGTATTTCACAGTTTGTAGCTTAGCTCATACTTCATTACTCAGTTCTTGATCAACATATCATTAAGATGTTCATTTCTTTTAGGAATGAGTCAGTAAGTCTCTCTGGTACAGGGCCACAAAACAAAGCATTGTTTTTTGAAAATGGTAATGGACCCAATGTCAGCCATCAAAGTGAGTAAGAGTTATTCTTTGGCACAACTAAAATAATGCTTTTAATGAAAGTAAATGTACTTCAGGACCTGGCTCAGTGAGGCTTCTGAGTATTTGTTTACATGCTTAATACCTAAGTTTTCTGTTATCTCACAGCCTCAGTCAGTAGCTTCCAGACTGATCTGTTCATCTGTTGAGATATGGATTTGCTTTATGTTGTTTGGAAGTCTCATATACATGCCTACTGCATTTGTCATGCATTAACATACTCAGCGTAAGTACATTTTCAAAAGCTGCAAGTTAATAATATGAGTAAAGGCCTTAAGGACGTAGCATTGCTGACCTTCAGATGTTTCTATTCAGTTTTATGAGACTATGTCACTAAGAACATTTTTAAAAATCAAGATCTCTCTTAAATTTTAAAAAAGCATCATACATTGCTGTGATTGTGACCTTCACATTATTATAGCGATGAATGATCTTTGTCCCAAAGAAGTGGAGATTTTATCAAAAGTGTAAGCTGAAGGAGAAAAAAAGAAAGTGTCTTGGGTTGATCATCTTATTCATCCCAAAGACAAAATGTAAAAATAAAATTAATGCAACTTGTATCACTGTACCATTTTGTCTCAAGGACAAAGGACAGCTGCAAAGAAGCTGGATGTACTGTACCAGGCTGTCCATCTGTTGCTGCATTAGAAGTGGACAACTGAATAAAATCTGCTATTAGAAAACGGCTTGATGGTATTTAAAAAATTCTTTTTTCGCTCTTTGCTAAAGCTATACTAGTGAGCATGTGAATGACTCCCTGACTTGGAAGATAATTATTTTAATTCTGCCTATCTTAATTCAAATCCTGCACTGCCTGCTCCCTGAGAGTAGGCACATTTCCACCACAATTGGTCATTTTGAAAAGTCACAATGAAGTGTTTTCCCTCTGTGTTAATATTGTCCTCATGATGCTTTCATTTTTAATTTCTCCAGTGCTACTCTGCCTTCTCAACAAGCATCTTAGGTCATTAGCAAACATGAGCAGTCTGGGATAATTGGTAATGTAGGAAGCAAAAGACAGCCTTCTGCTGGAGGCTAGGTCACCCCTGTATTGTTGACGATAGCAAAGCAGTCAAAGCGTTTTTTTCACTTTGGAAAACAGTGCTGAGCATTCAAGTTGTTGTGGTGAAGAAATAAGACTCACTGGAAAGCTGGGAGTTCATTCCTCACATAACCTCTACCCCTTTGCCCTGCTGCAGTAATGCAAAAGGACCACAGATCTGCCTACAGGAGAACTGAAAAAATTTGCAGCGTGGTGTGGCAGGAGACAGCACTTAACCAGAACACTGCTACAGCCTGGCAAATCCTGTTCTGAGTGGTATTTCTGTGGGACTGATCCAGTTTGTGCTGGGGGATTAGGCCAGCCCTGAGGAAGCAGAGGAGCACAAAGGTTGTACAGTTGCTCAGTTCCTTCCCTCACAGCTGGGACCTGTGCCAAGAAGAGGCGAGTCCCAAGGATGCGTGCTGTCTCTTTCCCTCCTCCCTGCAGCAGCTGTGCACTCCAGCACCCAAATAAATCTTAATCACTCCATGGTGGCTCTTTTGTTCAACTGTTTTTAAACTTGGAGACCTATTTATGCAGCCAAGTTAACACAGGACTTGGGCCTTGAATCTGCATTGTTTTCTGCTTTGTGCAGTAATTTAATGGGCATGCCAAATGGTAGTCAGACAGCACTAAACCCTGACCAACCTTTTCTTTCTTTTGTGTACAGACAAGTGATTGTACATGAGGCAAAGCAGAATGGCTTGCCTGAAGTAAAACAAGCTGAATATTTTGCCATATTGTTGTCATTTCCATCCTAGCTACAATTAATTAAAATTCACTTCATGCAACTAAAAAAGGAGAGGCACATGCTAAGATATATGTGAGATTATACCCAGGCATAACAATCAACATCATGTGTACTATTGTGCACTCTTTAGGTGGAACAAAAAATTTTTTTCTGAATATTCATGAAAGTTTGCCTGTTTGCAACAAAATCAAAGCAAGGTTATTTGCTCTGGATAAAGGGGAAAATGGAATGTCACAGATCACAACAAGAAATATCATGTATTAGGAATATTTTTTTGGTGTATCCTACTTCAGAGTTAGATGTCTTTTCCATCATATTGATGCAACAGCATAAGTATATAATCTTCTGCGTTTGAGACCCTACAACTGTGATATGTTTGCCCAGAGTCTGGGGCACAGCTATTCCTCAAACATCCACAGAAAACCTGGAACCCTGGAGCTGGAACCTGGCTTTCTCAAAGTAGCAGCTTTACAGCCACAGTAATAGCCTGAAAATAACAGTCAAGTAAATTCAGCAGGACACATTTTACAGGACCAGTATAACCCAAATGGTAATGATAATGAAGAGATTATTAAGATGAACTGGTTAAATTTTACAGCAAAATCTTTCCATCTTACTTAATTGCCATGTTGCTTGTTGGCTAGTCTGTGCAGAATACAACACAGCGTTTGCACAAGTGGGAAATGTCTATGATGCTGTAAAGGTCTGGAGTGTATATTTATTGCACAACAATTTAATCTTGATGTCATGGGCTTTGTCACAATTATATCAGCTTAAGAAACCAGTGAAGCTTTGAGGTCATGCCTTGAGTTAGAATATCCTTCAGCTTCAAGGGAAATTTCCATCTGCTTTTAAGAAACAAAAAGAAGTTTTCCTCTGCTTTTCAGGCTGAGCAATCCATTGTTAGCACATGGTGTCGGACGCCAGAAGGGATTCTCTTACTTGAAATTATACAAAGAAAACACATACAACGTATTCTAAAATTCAGCCTGCCTTGAGTGAAAGAGGACATGTTTGTAGTTTTAAATATTTGGGTAGAACTATCCATGTTACTTTAAAAAAATAAAAAATCATTGAAAGCAACATTTTACCTTCTGCTGATCTCAGACACACTGCTGTCCATCCAGTATTGTTGTGAGACATGAGCTGATTTTGAGGATATGTCGGCCAGATAAGCAGAAAGAACCATGTTAGTTCAGAGTTTCCAAAATAAACCTATACCTGAATATAGAGACCCATGAAACAGAAGAGCATATGATTGATTTAAACAAAGGATATGATTTCATTTTTGTAATGTAACAGAGTATAAACAGTTAATGGAAGAAAAATAATAAATATAAGAATGTAAGCTACCTGTAGGAGAAAGGAAATTTGCACATAAAAATGCCTGGTTTACAGCTTTCATTTTCTGTGCTATACATCCACCAGAGGCTAAAACTATAGCAACAGAGATGCTTTGCTTATGAAACATTGTGTCCACTACAGAGGGCAATATGATAAAGCTCAATCAGGCAGATTGTCACCCAGCTTGCAGTCAGTGAAATATAATGTTGTTAGAGGGCAAGCCGATAAAGGAATAAAGACAGAGAGGCATTGTTTTTCTGGCCTATGACCACCATTTTAGTTATGTTAATCAAACTAATTAAATGCAAGAAAATCTACTTTAAGGCAATGTTATGTTCCAGCTGCCAAAATAATCAAGAAATTGCAGTTTGATCCTGCTTCCAAAAGCATCTGTTCATGTACACGCGCATGTGCGCACACACAGAATGTTTGTATCACCCTCAAAATAATGCTGAGTTTTCCATTTCAGGGGAGCCAAGTATAAAAGTGAGTGGATGAGTGGTGTTAGACCAGCTGGAATTAGGTTTTTCTCAGTCTGGTCCTTTTTAATTTGTTCTTTTATATTGCATTAATGTCCTCTTTTCCTCCTTAACAAAGAGGGGAAAGAAAATCAGGAGATAATAAGTTCCCAGTTTAACATTTCCATTGTCTTTCATGTTAATGACTTTTCCTAGGCTCATGGCTGCACCTCATGCTACTGGGTAGCCTATAATAATTCCTCTGAACAATTAGCTGTTACACTTGAGTATTAAGCTGTAGGCTTAATTCTGCATCAGACGATAGATCCATATTAGACTATTTTCCTTTTCCACTATAGACCATGCGTTCAAAATATATTGTCTATATAGAAATTAATATAAAGGGTTTCTTTCCCCTGATCGAAATAAACATCTGTTTCTATGTTTCTATGGCACAGGAATACCCAAGAGCTAACTGCAATAAGGAGGCAATCTTATTTCACTTTCTACTATTTCAGTTATAGAATATGTTTTAAAGGCACTAAATGATTGTTTTATCTAATTAGAATAGGACTATTCTTCCTATATTTGTAGATTTTTATCTAAGTGCTTGTTCTGTTCCAGCACAATTCTCTTGTGATTACATGTCTTTCTTAGACAAGCTGAAAGGGGATCATGTCACTAAACTGAGATTTTACTTAACAGAAAGTTTTTGCATCCTGAAACTGGTAATGACTGAGGCCAAGCATGGTGCCACAAAGCTGAATAACAACCAGCCTCTCCAGGCAGTTTCCTGCTCAAATAATTCAAAGATGACAAATAGGACATTGAAGCAGGAAGTCTATGAGCTGTTTTACTACTGTAAAGCTGAACCCCTCAGGTACGCTGTGGTTGTGCTCTCCTCCTCACAGAGCAGGGTGGGTGTCTCCTGAAAGGTGGGAAAGTGTGTGTGATGGGTTTCCACAAAGAAAAACATGCTAGCTCAGCTAAACTGGTGTAAAACTATTTGTGGTCTCTGGTGTTGCTATTTATTTTTGTTGTGTTTAAACCTGCCCCAAACTGGCTGAACTAATAAATATATTCAACCAAAATAAGCCTGACCAAAACATGAAATACATATGTCCAGACTGATTTGTCCACCTAATTACACTATAGACAGAAAGAACGAAATAAACCCATCACAAGGGAAAGGTTAGAGAGAAGATGTAGATCTTTGGCTTACCACAGTATGGCTACACACGGACTCAGCTTTGGGGCTTCAGTGGCCCTCAGCCCTTCAGCAGCAGCTTGGGAAATGTCTGAACCAGGGATTGCAACTATTGTCCACCTCCTGAGCCATAAATCTTCCAACATTATTATTTTTTAGTTACCAAGATACGTGGTAAAAAAGACCTACTCTTGAACAACTAGCCAAGCATGCCTTCAAAGACACAAACGTTATGGCAGCATTGGTTGTGTTAGCATCACACTCAATGACTGGCACTCAACAGGGTAAGAAACATAGATTCCCATGACTGACTCCACACAACAAATGTAATTTCAGGTGACTTCATCAGATTCCTTTAAAATGACCCTGGGAAGTTGCAGAGGTGTAGCAAAGGGCTTGGAGCTTGGCACACCACTAGACAGAGGCAGGAGTTTCCAGTACCTAGGTGACTCCCCTGCAGGCTCACATGGGGCTTAGGGCTCTCCATGCAGGCAGGGGACTTCAGAGAGGCACTTCTGTTTCCCACGGCTGCTCAGAGAAAACCAGCAGTCCCCAGGGGTTACATGAGAAATCACAGTGCAAGTGGCGAGATTTAAAACCTCTGCCATGGCTCTTTCAATTAGACCCAAAGAGTATTACACTTAGTGGGCAGGGAAGTAATAAACCTGCCCTTGGTGGCTGTTTGGTCTTCTGTCTTTCTGTCTGGCAGGTAGTTGACAGGGGAAAATTACACCAAATCTGACAGGGTTGTCCACTCAGGACATCTTTTAAGGTGTTTCTGTCTTAATGAATTGAACTTCCTCAGGTTACTAAAAATGATGAGCCTCTGACTTTTTCAGCCTATTGCTAAACCATAGCTTGTCCATGTAAGTCCAGGACTTTCAGAAACCTTTACACCATTAATTAATTCTACTCTGCCCTAGCCTTTCAGCCTTACTTTCCATATTCTCTCATTTCCAGTCTGACCATCACAATAGTTGCTTTCAGGAAGTGTACTCTTTAATTAGTCAATTTACTAGCAGATGTTTTCTGAAGGCTATAATTTCTTGTCTAAAAAGATGTTTTCCTTAGAAGAGAATTTAAGGCTGGTAAAAAAAAAAATCTAGTGGTAGCCGTAAAAACTAATCACTAGCTTTGTTACAAACTTCATCTTATTGCTCCAATGATGTGATTTGGCAGCCAGACCTTTGAGGTCTCTGCTGTGAGTGCCCATTAGTGCGTCTTCTGATGAACACTGGAGTGTTGAAGCACTTTCACAAATAAAAGAAATAAGACTGCTACCTTATTTTTTACAGTGATAGACAAACCACAATTGTAGCAATAATAATATTTTTGCTGCACTGTTGACCATAGTGAAAACTGGAGCAGAAAAAAGGAACAGAGATTTCCAAAGCTTGTAACGAGTCCTCTAAACTGTTCATCCTCCTCTGCAGATGATAATTTTACAGCTATTTGCACACAAAATTGAAATATATTGATATATCCCTAGTTAAAGATTTATTAATATTAAGAAAGCACAGTGAGCCCCTATTCCTTAGCCGAGTTTCTTCTAGGTGTTATCATGGTATAACAGCTGACGAATAACAGCTCTTCTGGTCTTGAAACATAGTTTTATGGATGAATCACCTGCAAGACCGTCTAGGGTCCCAATGAATGTTATGGTTGACTCTCAGTATAAGGTCACAACCTGTGGCTGCCAAAGAAAGCGAAGAAATACTATACAGCATTTGTACAGATCTATTTTTAACGTTACTGAGCAGTTTTGTTTAACCACAGATTTATATAGCCAATAAACTTCATATCTATCTTCTTGCCAAAATCAATAAATCAATTCAAATTACGTATATATCTATTGGACATTTTGTGTAGCATTGCAAGTTCAGCCTTTCACTGCTGTGTGAAAGTAATAATAAATAATGATTGGAAATCTGTGCCACACCTCCAGCACATGTAGACTTGGAGAGTCAAGACCCAGGGTCTTCACAAACTGATGGCTGTCTGCAAGGGCAGTAGAGCTGGGCACCAGGAGTGGTGACCGAACTGCTGTGGTTCGAACTGGTGGGAACAGCAATGAGAATCTGAGCGCTAGTGGCTACATGAAATATTAGGTGCTAACATCATGAATCTGGGCTGGATCTGTTTTAGTGATACAACCTAAAAAAGAACTTGTGGTCTGTAAAATCTGTCTGCCTGGGGTATTGGCTAGTCACTGAGCAGCTGGTGGCCTTTTCCATTCCCACTAGAAGCTAATACAGAACTGGAAAACACAGGATGTACTTTTTCCTGTCTTTCATTTCCCTTTCTTGCCAGTCCTTTTATGCTTTGAATAGGTTTGATAATGTGTCCAAACAAACCCAGAATGGGAGATCTCACATGAGTAATCCACATTTGAGAAAGGCACACAGACAGCAAGCCAGCAGGGAACTCCTGCCCCAGTGACCAGGGTCAGAGTTCAACTTTTACACCCACAGCAAGTAGAGGAAATTTCAGTCTGAGCTAAGAAATCACACTGGAATCCCTGTTAATAGAAAATTAAGTTATATCTTTGGGCACTTCGCAGCATGGCAGAGATGCTTTTTCTATCCAATTTGGCAAAAATCATTACAGTTCTCCCTGATAAAAATGATTGGTATTTAATTGGCTATAGTAATTTCCTGTCACTTTAATGTTGCTGTGTGGCCTGTGCGGCCACTGTATGATTTTATTTGGCACACGTCTGAAGTCTAAAAATTTGAAGGGGCCCTATTCAAGGCAGAAAACAATAATTAGGTAGTTAGGACAGGTTGACACCAGAGTACCTATTGCACATTAGCATGGAAAGTGAATACAAGAATAGCATCTTTATATTTATGTTATTGATATTTTATCATAGCCCAAAGCTGCCATAAAAGTAAGGGCTGTATTGTACTAAATAATGGATAGGAACAGGAAAAATTATTCTACCCTAAAGAACTTCCAGTCCATTGGGAGCAGAGTATAATGTAATAAATAACATTCAGGCAAAATATACAATCATAACACTCTTGAAGAAAATGCTTGTCTTGTTATCATAACAGCCATGATCTCCATACTCAGGACTAGATCTATTAACTGGAATGCATATCACAATCCTTAGAGCCACAAAGCTAAACCTTCAGACCAAGAAGGCCAACAGCATCCTGGCTTGTATCAGGAACAGTGTGGCCAGCAGGAGCAGGGAACAGATTGTACCCCTGTACTCAGCACTGGTGAGGCCGCACCTTGAATATTGTGATCAGTTTTGGGCCCCTCACTACAAGAGGGACATTGAGGTGCTGGAGTGTGTCCAGAGAAGGGCAACAAAGCTGGTGAAGGGTCTGGAGAGCAGGTCTTATGAGGAGAGGTTGAGGGAACTGGGGGTTTTTAGCCTGGAAAAGAAGAGGCTGGGGGGAGACCTTATTGTTCTCTACAACTACCTGAAAGGAGGCTGTAGAAAGGTGGGTGTTGGGCTCTTCTTCCAAGTTACTGGTGATAGGATTAGAGGAAATGGCCTCAAACTGTATCGGGGAGGTTTAGATTGGATATTAGAAAAAATGTCTTCACTGAAAGAGTGGTCAGGCATTGGATCAGGCTGCCCAGAGAGGTGGTGGAGTCACCATCCCTGGAGGTATTTAAAAGACGTGTAGACATGGCACTTCAGGGCATGGTTTAGGAGACATGGTAGTGCTGGGCTGATGGTTGGATTTGATGAGCCTAGAGGTCTTCTCCAACCTTAATCATTCTATGATTTTATGATTCAAAAAAACAGAGCTCTGAGCAGTACTGGAAGACTTCCTCCCAAAACAGGGGGAGAGGGCGAGAGGGGGAGAGCTGGGTGTCTGTGTTAGGATTTCCCCAACCTACCTTCCCCCAGCAAAAACATGATGATGACTATAGTACCGCTGAAATTTTGCAGACTTATGGTAATGTTTAAAGTGCCATAGCCATAGGTCAGCATATGTTTGGTCAAAATGTAACAGGGAAAATGGGAACCAAAGCAGCTGTGCTATAGAAGGAAACATCAGGGAAAAAAAAAAAAGGTGGAAAAGCATTTTTGAGCTCCAGGCCAAATAAGTCCAGAGCACAATCATATAATGGATTTGCTATATTTGGATTGATGCATCTGTACTTTAATGAGCAGGACTGGTAATAAGTGAACGGTTGGATACTTGTTTGGGAATATGTCTCACAATCATCTGCTGTGCAAGCCAAGACTGCTACCTGCAGGTGCAGCAAGATCCTCTCTTCCCTCTTGTGATGGAGTCTCTGGAGCTTAGAATAGATCTGCCCTTTGAGGACTAGCCACCTACTGGTGTTACTTGGGCTTAAGAACATAAGATTTGTTGTTAAGCTGTCTGGGGATATACTAAGGTCATAGACACTGTATGCCATGCAGTATTTTCTTAATGGATTATTTTTGTTGCATTATTCCTTATATGTTTTCTGTCTACCCTGCTACTATTGTTTGTAAAGTTCTTTTAGACCCTTGTTTGACAGGTTTGATTTCATAGGAAACAAATGCTCCATGTCTTCATTCTTTGACCCAAGAACTGCCTAGTAGGAAACTCCACAGATAGGCATGTCTTATGTCCACTTCACCACTTTATCAGGATTCACCTTTTCTTCTGCTTGAAAATCTCAGCCTTCAAAACTCTTCAAACATTAGACAGCTTTTTTTTTTTTTTTTTAAATCTGAGTGAAAGAAATAAAACAGTTCTTTCCTCCCCACAGCCCAAACCTCTCCCCATTCTCTTAACTAACTTCCCATGGTTAGCTCATATGTATTCTATGAAACCAGTAACAAGGACATGACGGAGGAGGCTCGGTTTGCTCATTTTTGCCTGCTGAGGGTGCCTGCAATCCGATAGTATCTTCCTGTTACCACAGATGTGCAAAGCAGAGGGTACCAGCTGTCCTGGAAAGGTGAGATTGGGTACAGAAATGTCAACAGCTCTATTAGGATCTGGTTTCTGGCACTTACGCAGGGCAGAAGAAAAAAGGCAAATTTTTGGTTGGCCGATGTTTATATTTGTATTTTTTCATAGATGTTTAGATGGTCTATACAAAGGCCTCTGAATTCCTTTAAGGCTTTCTCCTTCAGGATAGTGCTGCTGACCTTTAAAGCACGAGTCCCACTATAGGACTAAAAGTAGAAATATTTACTATCTAAGGTAGAAACACCCTAATGCAGTAGAAATAATCATATCAATTTTGTATTAGTCCTTGTTTCTCTTCTGAGTATTACTTACAATCACCACTAAGAAAACTGTGAAAAAGCTCCAAGAGAACAGAAAGCCCAATGAGAAGTATCTGCTTCATTTGGCTGGAGTTTTAACATTATCCTTCGTTTCAGGTTTATAACTGGCAGAAAAGTTGCAATGACGCATTTAAAAATCTCTTATATTCTATGCTATATTTCTGTCAGGTTTCTAAGACTGCACAAATGGACTGTCAGTATCTACATTGTCCTATAGTTGTGTTAGATTTACCATTGCATTATATATAACTTAAGATCCTACTGAGTTTTTAAACACTTTTCCCCCAACCCCCAGAGCAGTGGCTGAATCATGAGCACCCTGGCCAAACTCCATACGATGTTCAGAAAATGGAGATGCACCGTACAAGGGCCTCATGTTCTTATTCATTTCCTGCTTTACTCTGCTTTATTGTGCAGTGTCAAGGAGCTGAATAGGTGCTCTCTGCCAGCTGGAGACAGCTGTGATTCTGTGATGAATGAAGCAATCTATACACTGTGGGAGCCCAAGTTTACTGGATGATATTCTCAGCTGGTGTAAATTAGCTTGAGCCCATTAAACTTAAGAGAGTAGTGCTGATTTACTCTCTGGAAAAATGGAGGTGTTGGTTACTGCGGAGTGTAGCTCTCAGCAGTTTATTAATGAGGTCTAATGTCATAATATTTTTATACCTCACAGAAACCAGATTTGTTCAACTCACAGTCATTTAGTTGCCCCGAGAGAAAAAGGGCTATAAGGTGTGCTGTACTAACCTCTTGTCTATGCAAGTTGATTCAAACTTGGATGCTGCAAGTGTAGAAAGCCTGGTAATGTCAAATTCTGCATATCCATCCAGTTCTCAAGGGAGCTAAAAAAATGCACACACATTCAAAGACTTTCCACCACACTATTCAGAGCCCAAAAATTCCTTTCTCAGAGGGCAGGAGCATTGAGGAAAAGATGCCAGCTGAGCTTCTCCAGCTGATACATCAACATTTACTGGAATCCTTATTGTCTTCAACCAGTTTATTATTAATTTTTAATGATTCATCCAAAGATTGCTCAGTGCTATACCAGCCATAAGTGTTCTTCAGGTTATCTTTGCCCTACACACCCTGTCAATATTTGCTCTCTCAATTCCAAGTTACATTGAGAAATTTCACATTTTGGCCCAAGCAGACATGAGTTATGACTGGGAAATATTATACCTCAAGAGTTACTGCATTTGCAATCTCGTGCCAAGGAGATAATTGTAGCAGGATGTTGTGAGTAAACTGCTAGGGTGAGTATTGTACTGTTGTTCTCTTCTCTGAATCCTTCATGAATGCAAAACCAAAATCAGATATACTTCCTCTGTCACAGTTTGAGTCCCTGAACAGATTGCTACTCTCAGAAGCGAAATCAAATACAGTAAATCGAAAGCACTTCTGATTCCCTCTTACCCTGAGGCACACAAATGACAAGTGTGCACCTGCAATGGGAGGCACTGATCACTCTACCTTTTTCAGTTTTGCTTTTTGAAATTTCTGCCTTTTCTTCTATGTCTCATCAGTCAAAAAATCTGAAGCTTATTTTGCTCTTTAAGCCATAATTTGAATGGAGTTAGGTGGCTAAAGATACTAGATGACTTTAGAGTGGGAGTCTGGGCTGATAAATTGGCTTTTTGCTCAAGAGCGTATTTCATTCCTGCACAATGGCCTTTGTTATTTTTCAGATGTAGAGTGTTGAAGGCACATCCTCCTATGAATTACTTATTTCATACTATGAGGCGTGCTGAAATAAAACACCTTTTTTAAAGCCTGAAATTCAGAGGGGAATGTTATGCAGAAGTCCCCAAACTGTCTTTTGTTTCTCCAGCAGTTCATTTCATTGTGTCATTCTAGTAACAGATTCTCAGTGTGATGGTGAATGAGTTGTTACATATTTAGGTTATGTGTTGCAAGAAGGAGGAAGGACCATCTGGAGTCTCATGATAGCCAGCTCCTATGAGAGTACTTCATCTTGGCGGTTGAATCGGCGGTACACACAGTAACTGACAAGGTGGCACACTAAGATAATGCAAGACATTGTGCTTCATTTTTCTGGACTGCTGCATGGCTTAGGTTTTACACACCTGCAGATGTTTTACCTAATCATGTAAGTGTTTTAAAACCATTTGGAAGAACTGTCTTCTCAGTGCAACAAGTGAAAAATGCCTTAACAAGGACAAGTTGCATTCTCACAGTTATATTCTGTAGTTCTTATTCCAGACGGGCCTGTAAAACATTCCCTCTCACCCAGGGAGCAATCCTTAGGCATAAGTCAGCTTTACTGGCCAAAGGCAAAGGGGTTCCCTTACCTTCCCATTTTTCAACGGGTAGTGGCTGTAGCCTACCAGCCTTAGGACAATTTTAAGTTGTGCAGACTATGAAATGTTTCTTTAGCAGAGTTTAAACTTTCTGTTTAAACAAACTCTTTATAACCCTTCACATGACACTGTTGCTGAGTATAGGCTCACAGCATACTATATGTTCAAAAGTCAGGAATGACAGAAATGGAGCTGGCACCATTGCGTAAGTACCAACTACAGAAGAACACGTGCTGCAACACTCAGTTACTTAACCATTTCTCTCTACATTGTTATTTGCATTGTCTTATACCTAGGAACCCCAAATATTTACCCAAATCCCCTTGATTTTATAAATATCGAACAGCAAGACTGTTTCTGTCCTGACAACTTCCTGTCTATGGGCAAATTACACAGAGCAGATATAGCAGATGGACAAGGTCACCACACTAGGACAAAATATCAGTTGTGCCAGGGCACATCAGAGATCCATCTAACCCATTGCCTGGTCCCTGGCAGTGGCCATCTGCAGGTGCCTAGGGAGAATTTAAGGACATTGTCCAGCAATACTTTGCCAGAATACTCAACCAATCTTTACTGATTGCTAGGTCAAGGACTTTCTCACTTAAATGAAGTGTCTTCTTTTATAATGGTCCTTCATTTTTTTTGTTCTGGAAAGTCATCTAGTCCCATTTGTGTACCCTGAAAATTTTAGCATACAGTGTCTTTGGGTGAGGGTCTTCACAGCCTTACAAGCTGATGTGCAAAGGAGAACCTCTGCAGTTTCATTTGTTGCCCATATCTCTGGAAAAATCTCTGAGTATTCCACACTTATTGTCACTGCACCACGCACAATCATGTCATCACCTCACCACCTCAGCCATCTCCTCCTCAGGCTGAGAGCCATTGCTGATTTAGCCACTCCTAAGGAGCAAGAAATGCAGAATTCCTTCATGCAGACAATATGGTCCACATGAGACCACATCAGCTGCCTTGCCCCAAATTTAGACTGCCTGGAGCATGTTAGGCTGATTTACTTCAGGCCTGCACAGACTATCAGTCAGGACATGTGTGAGCTCTCAGCTCTGCATGCGTGCATGCAGTTGTACACACAGCAGGAAGGAGCAGCTCCACAAAGAGCAGCAGGTTGGACCTTACACTCAGGGCAGATTTATCCCCCAGGCATAACACAGAGGGTGGGTGATGGCAGCTGTGGGCAGGGGCAAGACTATCCCCATCAAGCCCAGCCATTATGACTGGCAGCACAGTCCAGAACTGGATCGGCACTCAATGGATAACAGGGGTTTGGGGACAGATGTGAGCAGGGCTTTCATCGGAGTCCAGCACTGAAGTGAATTCCTCCACAGAAGCTGAGAGAAGGGGATTAGCAACAGAGCAATTTTAATTTCTCATCTTGGTGTGTCAGGACACCCTCAGCCTCACACCCAGCAACCTGACTCAGCCTTTGCTCAGCCACATCGCCAAGATGCAGACCTGCCCCACAACTCAGCCATGCCAAGTCATGTCCAAAGCTGGTTGTTTCCTACCTATCCACATTTACACTCGTGTTCTCACATTCTGCTTGCAGCTGGGGAAACGGCAAGGTTTTTCTTTTTAACCATCTCACTGAATTTGCTAAGGCAGGGAGCGAGCCTGTGTCTGGTCTCATCAACACACTAAATATTATGCTTACCGCACAGAGAGCAGCAATAACTCCAGGGTGATTAAATACCTAAGGTATTCCAGCTCTCAGAAACACAGTAAACAATTAATACAATTTAACTTTACAGCTTACACAACAAATTAAAATACAGAAACAAATCCATTTTTTCAGTTCATTAGACAGGACATAAACTCTCCTGTGAGCAGGCCTGATAAATGGAATTTTCCTTTAGGGCATTACTGATGAAAAATGACAAGCGTAATATTTCTATCTAGCACTTTGCTGAGATTCTGTCAGCAAATCCCCAAACCTTGCAGTTCCAAACTACTCTAAGGGAGATTTTATCTTTCAAGGCTCTTATTAGGATCTCCCCTTCCCTCTTAAAATATATTGGGGTTCTGACATTGTGGGGTTGTCCCTGGAAATACTCTAAAAACCATGAGGAGCTGCTCTTCCTTAGGCTAACGAGTCTAGTTCATTAAAAATAAAATTTTGGTCTCACAGGCAGATAAATGTGCTGTGCAAACATTATGCCGAAGAGCAGAAAATTCTTCAGCTGAACTGACTTTTTAAGCCATAAAAAGCCAATGGTTCTATCCATCTAAACCCTCTGTTTATTTATACCTTCAGTCACCATGGTGTCCAGTCACAGCAACAGGGAAAAAAAACCAAAACTACCTCTTGGTTTGTCAGTCATCATTATCAGCACGTATAAGCCACTGGATCCTATTTGCATTGCTCATGCAGGTAACCTCTACAGCTCCCAGGGTGCAGCATCTGCAGTCTGAATGCACAGTACTTACTTCAAACTAGAGACAACATGCAATGCTGAATCCTTAAATCCTTCCTCCAATGGATTCCTTTGTTATCATCTGTTTTTAAGGTGGAACTCAACTGGGGGCTTGCGTAGGCAAAAAGCTAAAAAAGGATTTGTCTGCCAGTGACCTATTAACATCTATTACTACATGTCTTACAGTGATTATCAACCCATCAATTAATCTTAAATGTAAAGCTGCATTCCCTTCTAGTATGCACAATATCATATTGATTTACATTGGTTTATCTGGGTAGAGGATAAAGCTTGCAGATTTTTTTCTGCTACCACAGCTGAGCAGGGGGGGCAGATTTATCTTGCCTAAATCCAAACAAGGATGGACTCTATGTGCTTCAAATTCAGCTGAGGCTCAGTGAGCAGTCTAGCCCACCTGCTTTCCATTACTATCTAACACAGCACCTGAGTTAGCTAGTTTCCTCCATGCTAAACTGGCTCATGCTGCTGGCCCCTTGCACCCTGGGTTATGGACCAAGCTATCCCTTCCCACCATAAGGGGTACTCAGGGATACAGGGACAGCCACCCAAACTTGGTGCCAACCTCCCAGAGACACCTTAGAGTGGTGGTCCGGACAGGGTTCAGGTTGGGACTGTGATGGTGCTGCTTTCTGGGGAGCAGAGGTCTGTGGGTCCCGTGCTGTTGCTGCTGGAAGGAGATGGTGGTGGTGGTGCAGCTGGGGAGGCAGGTTTCACCCCACCCCTGCCCGCTTGCCTTGCAGGCCCTGGTACTCTAAACTCCCTCCCTAGTGCCTTGTAACTTGGGCACTTAAATTAAGCGGACTCACTTATGCCATCTGTTGTTAAATGGGGGGTGTGGGGGGGCGGGGGGCTGTGGGGGGTGTGTGTGTGTCTCTGTGTGTGTCTTTCTTTAATTTAGAGATTAGGCTGCAGTCAAGTAAGTGGTTTACCTTGTGTGCTGCTTCACTTACTAAATTTGCTGTAAAGTGTTTTCTGCAATCATTAAAGTTTAGTCCCTCTGGACTTATGCCAGCCTAGGATGGATATTCTATTGTTTATATCCAAGCAGACAAAAAAGGAGAAAAAAGAACAAAAAGAGAAATTGCAAGGAATCCCTGAGCTAAAGAGGTATTGCTGGGTTACTTTAAGATTAAGATTCAGCTTAAAGCAGAGTTCATAGCAAAACAAAACAAACAGCGGTTCATAACTATGAGCACAAGGAAAACAGCAAGCCAGGATGCTGTAATGTATGCCCAGGTCCCCTTGTATTCTCCAGGATTGCCAAGGGGTGATGTATGTCCCCCCAGATGTATGCAGGCGCTGTTTGTGATGGAGCATCACAGGCTTCAGGAGAGGCTGTGACCACCAGTGACAGACAGAGCAAGATGAGCATGTGGCAAAGTAATGGGAACATTTGTACTGTCAGAGCCTCAACCAACAGCACGAAACAGTGACCTAATTTGAAGAAAAATATTTTATTTGGCATCGAGCATGTCACACCAGTGCAGGTGTAGCAAGTTTAGAGCTGCCCTGTGATGTTTTATGACTACCATGCATTGTCCTGCCTCCAGCAGACTCTGTAAACACGTTGGTTCATCTCAATGGGGAGACATGAAGGAAGAGCCAGAACAGAGAACAATGGCTCAGCAAGCCACCTCTGCAAAGGTTCAGAAAAAAAAAGACTGGGAAAAAGGTTCAGAGAAGAACTTTCTCTTTAAGGATCTCCCATCCTTTTAAAATTAAGTTTTCTTCCCAAGGCCTACAAAACACACCTCAGTCCCAGCAAATGTGAGGTAACTGATGAGCAGTGCCTACTGTTTATCATAGGGATCACAACTATTTCACTCCCACTGTAAGCTTTCTCCCATATGTGCATTCCTTATTTCACCTCTTGCAGTAAGCTCCAATCTTAATTCATTCTAGATGAACCACATTGCTTTTGATACTTCCTGGGCATCTGTGAGGCTGAGTTTTGGTGCTTCTTCATCATCTTCCCTGTTCTTTGGTGTTCAGTCCATCAGTATGCCTTGGCTACAAACTATCATTCCTGTGTTGCCTGCTGCCTTCCACTCTGTGCCCCTGGTGCAGAGTCTAAGCAGCTCCTTGTCACAGACCTAGGCTTCCTTACTGCTTTCAACCATGAAAGAGAGCAATCCAGGAAGGTTTCTTCCATGTTTTTTTTCTCTACTTCAAAAATATTAAAACTGCCATTCATTGTGATGTGTTTGTGTTAGAGGTGACATGCTTGTTTACACTGTCCCCAGGAGTAGCTAAAATCCTGCATGCAACTTGTTGTCTTTATACTATAGAATAGTAAATAATCCAAAAAAAAAAAAAAAAAGGATCATTTCCTCTTTCAGCAAACACAGAGAATGTGCAAGGAAAATACTGCTGTGCTTAAACACCATCTTTGTCACTCTCCTGAGTCTTAAGGTGATTCAGGATTATCTCCCCCTGTTGCCCTGCCTGCCTGGCTCCCCAGTAAATCATTAAAGACAAAAACACCTGGGTAACAGTGAGCATCGTCTTACCTCATGTCTCCTTCTTTCCCTGCTTCATCTGGTCCTTGTGGTCTGCAGCCACTGCTCCCTATCATTTCTCCTTCACACTTAGCTCCCTTTAGAATTACCTAAAGCTTTTCATAACTAAATTATGCCTGGCAGATTATTGAACACCTTGACCCCAAAGAGCCACGTTTAGCAGTGATGAGCCATACACGAACATAGGAATTACACTGGCAAGCCAGTGGAGAATTAAGTTGGTAACAAAGAAGAACGTTGGACAGTGGACAGTTAATGAAGTAAGACATAGCATAATACAGTTAGTGAAGCAGAATGGTGACAGAGAACTGTCCTTCAGGACTCACTTGTCATAGCAGAGGATTTTAGCAAGTTACTGAAAAAGCTGTTTTGTACAGATTATGGAAATCACTGAGCAACAGGACATGAGAATGTCTATTGGACCATATGGTGTCTGAGGCAGGAAAATATCACACATGCATGTTCTGGAAAGTGCCTGACCTGTCACAAATGACTGATAATCATAAGCCAAGTATCATGCTGGAAGGGACCTCCTGGCCATTAACTCCAGGCCCTTGGTCTTGTAAGCATCACCAAAACACACATCCAAAAATTTAACATGCAGCATAATTACACTTTTTCTTTTCTTTCCAGCTGCTCAAGTAGATTTCAGACAGGGGTGCTGGCAATGTAGACAAATCAAAGTTTGCTACACTGCCAAGATCCTACATTAGCTATTTTCAGTTAGTTATGCCTGGCTTGTTTCTTCCAAATCTCCCTCATTTGTGAATAAACTGTATACTTCCCCAGCTGCATTTCCACCCCGTGCCAGCTTGCTTGCTTGCTTGCTTCCTTCCTTCCTTCCTTTCCTTCCTTCCTTTCCTTCCTTCCTTCCTTTCCTTCCTTCCTTTCCTTCCTTCCTTTCCTTCCTTCCTTCCTTCCTTTCCTTCCTTCCCTCCCTCCCTCCCTAGCCATCCTCAGACAGCTGTTCCATTTTGAACCCCAGCTTCAGCAACGCCAGTTTGCACTGCAGTGAAGCCCATCTAATCCAGGCAACCACTTCTCACCACTTGTGACACTCACTTGCACTTGCAGCAGGGAAAAGCTCACCTATGCCTGACTCTTTCTTCTGACTTCCTGAATTTACTCCTGATGATTTTGATGTTACAGTGAATTGCCTTTCTTTACTCTCTTTTATTCTTCTAAGGCTACTTAACAGAGGTAAACTGCAAGTCTGCCAACAGTGCTTTTTAAGATATCTAGATCCTTTATTTCTACAATCCCCTCTTGCAGTGAAGCAGTATATAACATACCAATGTGGTAGCTCTGAAGAACTGTCACAGAACTCTGGTTTCACAGGTAGCAGCTGTGTTTTTTAGATATTATGCCATCCTGATGTCAGTGTGGACTCATTTGCAGTAGAAACAAAAGAGAAGCAAAATCACAGTGAAGAATAAAAAGTCCCAAGGATCTCTTCTCTCTCCTCTGAATATTTTCATGAACCTTGATGTTAACATCATGTTTGAGCTACTACACTGCCTTGTGGGAATGAGAAAGAGACTTCGGGCCTTCAAAAGCATAAGGCATGATCACAGGCTGAAGTAAACTGCTGCAATGCCATTGCAATACCAATATCTCACTTGACACGAACAGTGCATAGGGACATATCAAGCGCAGACAAGCAAGAGAGGAACAGGCTGAGATACTATAATTCAGCAGAAGTCAGTTCTGTTACAGTGACACCACATGTACTTCTGCATGTAGCTGTAGAAATAGTCCTTTGGGGATGCTGCCCATGGAGGAGGTGGAGGAGAACAGCTGCAGTATGGTTCTCATCAAGGTTTCTGTCTCTAAACAGGTGCAAAGAACAACTGGGACAAACATCAGTCTGCAGTAAAAAAGAGATGGAGAAAGTCTCCTCAAGCAGCTAGACCAAATTTTGGTTTTTCCCTGCCCTGTGGATTCAGTCATCTAATCCATGGTTATCTGCAATAGCAATGACGTCATGTTTCTGCAGAATATTTGCTAAATGCTGTTTTCCAAGCAAATTTGAATATAATTGTTTTGTGTACAGGGGTCTTAGATCATAGGGAAACTCCAGTTTGACACAAAGCATCATGAAATTAACTTGTCATGATAGCAAAATTAACATTCATAGTTGTAAATAGGGATTCGCGACATGTTTTCAAAACAGCAGAGCACAGTGTATTTTCTAAAAGAACCAATTTTCAGGATGATTTTCTGAATAGTATTTGACAAAGGTAGTGATTAGGTTAAATAGGTACTTGATACTCTGTCGCTTTCAAAAACCTTCCACAGTTATTCAGCTCTACCTGTTCATTTCACTTGCCAGCCTTTGAGTGTAAGAGAGCAGAAGGGAAGAACATCTGTTTTACCAGAAGTCAAAACCAAAGGAAGATCTGCAGAGGTATATTCATTATTTCTTCAGAGTTAATATGAGTAAAAGATTTTTTCCTCTGGCTTGTTTACTCTCCAAACAATGACAATTTCTGAGAATACCAAAGAAAATGAAGTTTTGGGTATTGCACTGCATCGAGCAGAAGAGTGCAGAGTTGGAACCTGAATTCTTCCCCTCTAGAAAAGTGTAGCCTGTAAATCAAGACCTTACTGTGCCGTGTATGGTGGGAGGGGGAAGAATAAAAGATAACCTCTTAAAACCACTCAACTCTATATTCATGAAATGTCTGACAAGCTCACTGTATTAAAGTGATTTACAAGTGGCACATGGTTGGAATAAGGATAACAATCTTGCTGACAGATTTTCACACATATGCATAAATATGTGTGTGTACAAACACACACTCACACAAAATCTGGCTGAAATCCAGGCTTCAAAAGCTTCCTTTGCCCCTGAACTGATGTATTCTTTGGTATGCAACTTTGTAGATAGAAAGCTTTATAATAAATCGGTGTTTGTGCTTGGAAAACATCTCCTGGAAGTTAAAATCACAATTATATCTGAATGAAGCATCTCAGTAAGGAGTGAAATCTTTTCTTCCACTGTAAAAAGTTTTATCTAATTTCCTCTGAAAAGTCCCAGGAATAGCTTGTTTACTTTTAACCAAACTGTCTTGTGTGTAAGGAAACTCTAATAATTTTGCAGCTATATTTTTCAATTTGTATGCTGAAAGCAAAACACCATGAACTTCATGGTGACAAAGGATATTAAACTCTCATAATGAAACTAATAGATGAGCCCTCAGCATGCTGTGGATAGGAAAGTCTTCATGAGGCATGAGCTGTCTTCATGAGCTAATTCAAAACTGAAGAGTGCTGGTGTCACTGACTTTACAAAAAGTGCGGCTGCTGTGGAGCAGGTGAACATAGAGGATCAAGGGTGTACAATGCAGATACAACATGGGCAGAAAAGAAAGCAAGAACCAGCTCTAGAAATAAATGTCAGAAAAAGAGAGGCCACACAGCTGCAGTCTCAAACTGACTGGGAGAGGTGTGACATGCGTATGCATGAAGCAAACAAAATTTCACAACAACACAGCCTTAGAAAAACCACTATGGATTATGAACGTACAACTATGGGGTCAGAAAATTCGCTACAAAGAGTGTGGTAGCCCTCCTCCCCTCCTCAAATGTAATGCTTGGGCTCTGGTGTGAAGCTGGATAGGCCTGTGAGTACGCTGAGATGGAGGAGATACATCTTCATTCCCTATGGACCTAGCAAGTGTCAGGCTTTTCTTTCAGACTCAGGATGTAGCACAGCATGAGAGCTGCAAGTGAGGGTAATTCAGCTGCAAACAGCAAGCAAAGGTTCAGAAGACAGGTAGGCTATGCCAACTTACTCTCATTTGGAATGCTGGGATAGGAAAGGCTCGGGGGGGCAGTCACACCCAAGGAAACAAGAAGAAGGAACTATAGAAAAAAGTTACTACGCTGGACATGTCTGTCAAGGGACAGAACTTGGAGAAGACTGTCACTGGTCTTGAAAATTACTCCTGGATACATGCTTTGCATTAAGCCCTTTCCAAGTCTGTGCGGTTCTGTTGCATGCATGTCCATGAATGAGTTGTCTTTTCTTCTGTTGCTAGCTGGTTTCAATAAAGTCTACATAAAGAATCAGCAGTTCTTGGCACAGTGTGTGACAGATTGCATAAATCAGGAGGAATGGCTAGCCAGAGGCTACGGCACATGTATCTCTCAGATCGCCCTGTAACTGAATCCAGCACAACTCACTATTATACCACCAAAATGAATCCAAGGTTGAATGAACCTCTTTTTTTTTTTTTTTTTTTTTTTTTTTCAAGACCCTGACATGGAATATTATAAACTCTGTCAGGCTGAGATTTGTGACCTGGGTGGCTGGTTCTTACTAAGGATGGTATGCAAACAGAGAAAAGGTAGGAAGTATTGACTGGAATAGTAACAGGATGATACAGCTTACAGACGCAGGAGCTCTTTGTGTTTCATGGGACGGGTGGGTATCCAGCCCACTGCAAGATCCAGAAGTCTGAAAAGAGAATGTGTGCCATGCTGCTCAGCAGTCCAGGAATGGCCGTGTGGTCTGAGGGACTGCTGTTCCTCAGGACAGACTTTCATCTATGGCTTCCGCTTTGTGACTTTATCACTATAGAGGTTTAGATGACTTTTGCTAGATATAGTGGCACTATTGTTTGTGCAGGGTCTTCCCACATTATAAAAAAAGAGCACTGTACACTGCCAGTCAAAAGTGCCTTTCCATACAAACAAAAACAGCAAAACAGGAAGAAACAGCAAGGGTAAATTCCTGGGAGAGAGACAAAGTGAAAACACTTTATATGATCATGTCCATACTTTCTCCTTTTTGGCAGTACAAAACAAATTCTCAAAGCGAAACTGTCAGCTGAATTCTGCCAGCAAGAAAAGCGCTTATTCCCTTAAAGGTGTAGTGCTCAGAAAACACAAAGCCTGTCCACTACACAGGCCACCTCCTCCCACACCCTTAAAGGTGTGTTACTGTCATGGTCTCGTCTCTGCTTCCAGTGTATTTCCAGCTTCTCTACAAACAGTTGATATTAATTCCCACTAATTAAGTAAAATTTGTTCTTGCCTCTGCTGTTGTGTGTTTTTTTATGTTTGTGTTCACTGCAGGGCTGGGACCAGCCATCTGTGTCTGAAGAGCTGCTAATGTTTATGAATGAGCCGCTGCATAAAGTAAGCAAGACCCAGTGGAAAGCCCAGCAATATGCAATACAGAAAACACTGGCTGATTCTTCTGCTGCTTGTTTCCAGGTTAAATCACTTGTTCTTCAGCATCCCACCTGTAAAAAAATGGTTATGAACTTATTAAGCTGGAGGAATATTGTACTGTTCTTTTGTGTGTGTCTCTCTCATATGCATGTTCGCTGCTGTAATGCATTGACTTGCTGAAGCATGTGCTAGATATATCTATTTCCTCACAGTTTTTCTACTCACATAAGCTGACACTCTGCTATTTCTGGGTATGTAGCCTGCTAAACATAACAAGTATCACTGCTGAGCATGTTAAGACTCAGGTTCATGGGCTGATCCCCCCAGTCTAGCAAGTCATTACATGTAAGAAGAGCTGCAGTCTTTGTCCATACCCATAGCATGTGGCAAACACAAGGCATTGAATTTATTTAGGCTTGCAGTGCAAGAGGGCTAAATGAAAGTTGCATCATTTTGCATTTGCTGTGGGTTCAGAGTTTGTGTACAGACAGTCTCTACAGCTCAGCTGGTGTCTATTTATCTCTTATACCTTGGTAACTTTGACTGTGTCTGCACCCTCAGCCTCATGTGCATTCAAATCATAAAAAGTATACCCAAGACTATTTGGGGAGCCTCTCTGCAGCATAATTTTGTTCAGTCTAACACTTATGCTACCCTGTTTTCCATATTAGCTGTGTCCTGCCCACTGTGGGACTAGCTAGCTCTTGCATGTGTTGGGAGATACCTGTTATGCGGAGAGGCAATTCCTGGTTTCCTAAGAATAAGAGCACTTTATGCCCATATGTCCTGTCACTGGCAGCCTTTGATTCACTATGGTATCTCTCTCCTCATTGTGTTGGTGTCTGTAAATGTGTGAGGTGGCCCACTGTCTGCATAGATTACTAGCCCTACTCTCTTACTGCCGTCCATGCCCATGCAAAGACTGTCTTGCCTTTCACCAGGATTCCGGAGAAAAGCTAGCTTGTATGTGCATTTCTTCTGAAGATCCTCTCCTTCTTTCATGTAGTGGCTGCTGTATAGCAATTACCTGAAACAGATCCAAATTAATACAAAATAACCCAGGATCTTGGATCCTAGGCACTTTTTACATCTCAGGGACTGCATGGGCTAAACTCTTTGGATTTCATGTAGAGTCAAAACACAGGGAAAACTGGGGCTTGCTTTCTCTGAACTCCTGTGCCTCACTTCATATCTTGTTACAGCATTGCTTCTTCAAAATAGTGAATCACTATTTGCTGGCTTTCCCTCTCACAGTTCATTACAAGATCTTAGCCAAATCATACCCCTCAAATAATACATGGTTGGGCTCAAGATTTAATACGACAGGCATAAATCCATTACCATATAATTTATTGTTGCTGCCCAGAGATTTGAGCTCTTATTACCCCCTGCTAGTTACAATCCTTTCATATTTATCAAAAGAACTGCTTTATTCTGCTATTCTTTAACACCACCTGTATAACAATACTTCTTGTAGTCTTCTAATATTTTCTAACATGCTGTTTTGGGCAGACTTCAGAGAATTTTCAGCTTGGTAGCCAGAATCATACCTTGAATGTGCCTAGTACCTAGTAAGAGCTGGTACATGTCAGATGCCAGTGCACCTCACGTGATGCAGATTTACGATCTGGGGCAAGTTGCTCTGGACTTTGGCTGACTAGATCCCACTCCGTTCCTTGTGGGAAGTTCTGCATGAGTATGCTTTATGGTGATGTCATGACAGGGATATTGCCCTGCAAAAGCATTTAGGGAAAAGCTACAGTGAACACTGTAGGTTAATCTGTTTAAAGAGAAGAAATTTACAACAATCAGCAGTTCACTGGGAGAGGGGTGAGATAGCATGACATGGCAGAAGTGGAAAGAGATACTGGCAAGGGCACATTGATACACAGTCAGCAAGGGTAGATCACATAGCTTGTCCTACGTCCCCGGGCTCAGATACATTGCTGCAGCCATCAGGTACACCCCTTGGAAATATATCACTGCTGTGGCCGTGGTTGACGCAGCCTAACTGCCCACGTACAAGGCTGTCAACTTAACCCCAGTCTGGTTTTGCAGTCTCTCCCTCTGCCTTTTCTCTATGTCTGGAGCTGGCTTTTTCTTTGCATTCTCTTTCCTTGTAGGTGCAGGCTACACAGCTGCATGGAGGCAGGGGATTGCACAAGCACATGAGCTCCACCATAACGTGTAAGCAGGAAGAGACATGAGTGGCTGGGTGATGCTGATTAGTCCACTCCTCAGTCATCCTCTCTTCTGACCTGGTCTGCCCTCTCTAAGCACCCTCTGTGTGGCTGCAGCAACAGCGTTGGCAAGTGAGAAAAAAACCAGAAATAGAGAAAACAACAAGCAGGAAAGCATTTGTTCAGCAGCAGCATGGCACTCAGAGGGCTGAGAAAGTCTGCCAGCGTGGCAGGATGCAAAGATGCATGACATCACAGAGCAGGAAGGATCCTCTTGCTCACTGCTGCTTGCATTAGGATCTAACTAACTCAGCTGGGTGGAAACAAAGGGTGGAGTGAAGGCTGCTTCAGGTCTGAGCAGATCTGATATTTTGGTAAAGCTCTAGCTTGGGGGGTGGGGGGACACATGACTTCTTTTTTTTTTTATAATCATGCTTTATGAAGAACTGATGTGTAGAGAGGCAGACAGAACAGAATTGTAATTCTACTACTACCGTGAGTCACCCCTCACTGTTTTAGCAGACACTGCAGCTAGTCAGTCTACCTTCAGCCCTGCTATGCTTTTTGAGTACCCTAATATTATGAACAGGACACTAATAATTATTACAGTATTAATAAACACCATTAGCAGTATTTTCCACATTGTCAACATAGCTTGAGAGGTCAGTGGAGGTTAACAAAAGAGTCTGCCTGGATCCTTTGAAACAAGCCCCCATGTAATTTCTCAGTGCATTTCCCTACAGATAGCTGAGCATGTTATTTCAAGTATCCAAAATGTTAAAGTAGTTTGAGCCACACTTTCTAGCACAAGGGCAGAATTACTGAGTGAAGTTCTAGGGTCATTGTTCAAGTAGGTCAGAATAGATGAACTTACAGGCCTTTTCTGACCTTAAAAAAACTACAAATCTATGAACAGTTCCTCTAGTGAGGTAGGAATTTATCCACTGAGGCCTTACAGAGCCATATAAATTCTTTAAGATAATTTTAATTAAAAAGTTCTCTTTCTTTATTAACCAAGACAAAGCAATCATACTCAACTCTGAAGCTGATTTGCTCAGTGAAAAAACATTGCAGCTATACAGTCCCCTATCCTGGGAAAAGTCAGCACTACTTGAGATGAAGACTTGCAAGACTCTTTCATCTTCTCATGACCTTCTTCCATTTTAATTATAGTTTTCTTTTGTGAAAATTCTGTTCTAAAGAAGCAGGTAATCAGAGCACTGTCCAGTTGATTGGACAGCATTCTCCACTATTACTGACTGCCAGGTTTTAATGTTTCTTCTTGTACCCACAGCATCATAGAATCATAGATCTCAGGTTGGAAGGACCCATAAGGATCATCGAGTCCAACTCCTTGCTTCTCACTGGACTACCTAAAATTAAACCATATGACTAAGAACATCATCTAATTAAACCATATGACTAAGAACATCATCTAATTAAACCATATGACTAAGAGCAGACGTTCCTTGAACTCTGACAGGCTTGGTGCTGTGACCACTTCCCTGAGAAGCCTGTTCCAGTGACTGACTACCCTCTCAGTGAAGAGCCTTTTCCTAATGCCCAATCTGAACTTCCCCTGACACAGCTTCATTTCATCTCTTCATGTCCTATTGCTGGTCACCAGAGAGAGAAGAGCAGCACCTCCCCCTCCATTGTCCCCCCTTGAGGAAGTTGTAGACTGTGATGAGGTCACCCCTCAGTCTTCTCCAAGCTGAGCAGATCAAGTGACCTCAGCCATTCCTTGTAAGTCTTGCCCTTGAGCCAAGACTTCCACCATCTCGGTCACACTCCTCTGGACCCACATTAATAGTTTGATGTCTTTCTTATATTGAGGTGTCCAGAACTGCACACACTGCTTGAGGTGGGGACACAGCAGTGCAGTGTAGGGTGGGACAACCACCTCCCTCGACCAGCTGTCTATGCTGTGCTTGATGCACCCCAAGACACAGTTGACCCTTTTGGCTGCCAGGGCACATTGTTGACTCATATTCAACTTGTCAACAACCCAAACCCACAGATGTCTTTCCATGGGGCTGCTCTCCAGCCTCTCATCCCCCAGTTTGTACATATAACCAGGATTACCCCATCCCAGGTGGAGAATCTGGCACTTGCTTTTGTTAAATTTCATATGGTTGGTGATTGCCCAGCTCTCTTGTCTATTCGGATCTCTCTGTAAGGCCTCCCTATCCTGGAGGGAGTCCACCACTCCTCATAGTTTACTCTTATTGGCAAACACACTTCATGTACATTTGATTCCTGCATCAGATCATTTATAAAAACATTGAAGAGCACTAGCCCTGAAATCAAGCCCTGGGGAACCCCACTAGTGACTGGCCACCAGCCTAGATGTAACCCCATTTACTATACCTCTTTGAGCCCAACCCATCAGCCAATTGCTCACCCACAGTATTATGGACTTGTCTAGCTGTGTGCTTGATATTATGTCCATTTTACCAGTGATGAGTGGTAGCCCTCAGGGGTCTGTACTGGGACCAGTGCTGTTTAGCATTTTCATCAATGACTTAGACAGCAGGACCGTGTCCATCCTTAGCAAGTTTGCAGATGACACCAAGCTGAATGGTGCAGTTGACACACCAGAGAGGTGGGGTGTTATCCGAAGAGACCTGGACAAACTGGAGAGGTGGGCCTGTGAGAACCTCATGAGGTTCAACAAGGCCAAGTGTAAGGTCCTGCACCAGGGGTGGGACAACCCCTGATATCAATACAGGCTAGAAGGGATTGAGAATAGCACTGCAGAGAAGGACTTGGGGATACTGGCGGATGAAAAGCTGGACATGAGCCAACAATGTGCGCTCACAGCCCAGAAGGCCAACCATATCCTGGGCTGCATAAAAAGAAGTGTGGCCAGCAGGTCGACAGAGGTGATTCTGCCCCTCTACTCTGCTCTGGTGAGACCCCACCTGCAGTGCTGCGTCCAGCTCTGGGGCCCTCAGCACAAGAAGGACATGGGACTGTTGGAGTGGGTCCAGAGGAGGGCCACAAAAATGCTCTGAGGGCTGGCGCACCTCTCCTATGAGGAAAGGCTGAGAGAGTTGGGGTTGTTCAACCTGGAGAAGAGAAGGCTGTGGGGGAGCCCTTATTGCAGCATTTCAGTACTTAAAGGGGGACTATAGGAAGGATGGGGGCAATCTCTTCGGCAAGCCCTGTTGTGACAGGACAAGGGGTTATGGTTTTAAACTAAAGGAGGGTAGGTTTATACTGGATATAAGGAAAAAAATTTTTACAGTGAGGGTGGTGAAGCGCTGGAACAGGTTGCCCAGAGAGGTTGTTGAGGGCCCACCCCTAGAGACATTCAAGGTCAGAATGGATGGGGCTCTGAGAAACCTGACCTAGTTAAGGATGTCCTTGCCCATGGCAGGGAGTTTGTACCAGATAATCTCTAAAGGACTCTTCCAACCCAAACCATTCTATGACTCTGTGATTCTATGATTCTAAGGATACTGTGAGAGAAAGTATCAAAAGCTTTGCTAAAATAATAAAAAAACCCATATCTAATGTCTTCCCTTGGTCGACCAGATGGGTGGCCTTGTCATAAAAAGGAAATTAAGTTGGTTAAACAGGACTTTACCCTTGTAAACCTGTGCTGGCTATGACCAATGGCTGCACTGTTTCTCAAGTGTTTTTCAATAACTCTTAGAATAACCTTGTCCATAATTTTACCAGGCACTGAAGTGAGACCAACAGGCCTGTAATTACCAGGGTCATCCTTCTTACCTTTCTTAAAAATTGGGACAACATTTGCCAGCTTCCTGTCAACAGGAACCTCTCCAGACTCCCAAGACTCTTGAGTCCCATGATGATGTCTACCAGCTCTTTCAGTACCCTGGGATGAATCCCATTGGGCCCCACAGACTTAGGTGCATCCAGTTGGAGCAGCAAGTCTTGAAGAAGTTCAGAGTTGGCTGGGAGTTTATCATTCCCCCAGTCATAGTCTTCCAACAGAGGGCTCCAGGGGCCCCGGGGCCCATCATCGGTGTTGAAGACAGAGGTGAAGAAGGCATTAAACTTCTCTGCTTTGTCTATGTTCCTATTTGTGAGGTGACCAACTTCATCAAGTCATGGTCCAATGTTATATCTGATCCTCCTTGTGATGTTAACATATTTTAAAAAGCCCTTTTTGTTGTCCTTCACAGTGCTGGCCAGCTTGAATTCTAACTGAGCTTTGGCTACATTAATTTTCTCCCTACAGTGGTGATCATTATCTCTGCAGTCCTCCCGTGTCACCTGTTCTTGCTTCCAGTATCTGTACACTTTCCTTTTATGCCTAAGTTCTAGAATAAGATCCCTGCTCAGCAAGCCAGCCTTCTGCCTCACTTGCTTGACTTCTGACACTTGGAATTGTCTGCTCCTGCACTCTTAAGAGATGGCTCTTAAAAAGTGACCAGCATTCATGGAGCCCAATACCTTCAAAAGAAGATTGCCTGGGAACCTTACTAACTAGCTCCTTCAGCAGCTCACAGTCTGCTCTTCCCCAAACAAGATGTTATGGAATTCTTATTAATGACACTTCTGAAGAAAAGCAGCACATCAAATAAGGTAGCTAAGGAAAAAAAATTAGGGGACAAAGGTATTTTCTGGTCACTTCATTTTCTTATCTATCTAGGCTGAGTCTAGCAGCTCAGAACGAAGTCTCACCCCAAAGTACAGAACATACATAAAGCTTTTTTTTTTAACCATTTTGTTAGTTAAAGGCAAGTGTGAGCAGTGTACCAGGCACCTGAGAGCTATGTTCCCAAGAATATCTAGGCCAAAGCATTTAGTCTGAGCAGAAATGAAGCTAGTGATCTTTCATGCTTTGCTTAGTAGTGACGTCCAAGATCTTAGTCCAGGTACATGAGAGTCATTAATTTTACCCTATAGAAGCTCCTGCTACTGCAGTATGGTATGACAAAGGATCTCTCGAGTAGTAAGCAATAAGCCTCACTGGATCGTTCTCAGAAATGAGACCAGGAAGCCTGACAAAAACCAAAGTCAACGGATACAACAGAGACTGACAAGAGGAATGTGGTTATAGTCTAGTCTGAATCTTGATTAAGAAAAAGTCAAGAATTTTCAGTAATAAAATGATGGCATTGCAGGCTACTTTTTTTCCTATGTCTGAATTAGTTTGCTTAGGAGAAAGAAACAGCCTTGAAATTGGACATTAATTTGCATTAAGGTTGCTAACAAAGGACTCATCATAACATGGTTTAATGTTCAAAGCAAACTGCAAAGCAGATTGGTATCTGTAATAAGGCATGAATAATCACTCTTAATAGGGGTCTTGTCTTTTTTGCATCAAGAAAGAGAATGGGCAGTGGAGACAAATTCATGAAGCAAAACACTTTCAAGTGCAGCTAAATATGAATTGCCAATAATCCAGGCCTTAAACAGTGTGACCTGAATAAACCTTCAGTTTCAGTTAGTTCAGAAACTATTCAGTGGGATGCACCCAGCAGGATGCAGCCTGGGAACGAAAGTACTGCAAAATGCTCAGCTATGATGTCTTCCTGTTTTTCAAGAGCTAGTAAGTATAAAAGCTACAACTGGGGTTGGGGAAAAGGGGAAAAAGAAGAGGTTATTCTCTCAGCAACAGCAACTGCTTCACATGGGACACCACCAAAACAACAGTGTTGGTGTTTGCAAGTGCAAGACCATCAGAATAATGACACAAGAACAGGAGCTTGAGGACAACAAAGAAAAATACTGCTTCAGGGGCTGTAGGATACCCTGTCCCAGCAGCTGGTGTGAAAGGGTAGAGAGCTGTGAGTGGACGGCAGGCTACAGGATTGCAGATGAAGGCCTTCCAGACCAGCGAGGGTGTTGCCAAAGCTAGCAGTTTTCTAGTGCTTTGTCCCTTCCTGCACCAGCCTGGGTACAGGTGGAATAATGAGCTGGTGTTAAGCTGTAACTCAGGGACTAAGAGCATGCCAAAGGAGCCATCCCTCAGTTGTGTGTATCCTCTGCTTTACAGGAGCTCTAGCTCAGCTGAAGGGCTCCCTGTGACAATGGGAAGTAACCTGGCTTTCAGTATGCTCATTTTTACTGGAGATGCTTGCACCAGCTCAGCCAGAGCTGAGGATGAAACCTCCATCAAAACAAAGAGAAAGCATCTCTCCTGTCCTGCTAGGTACCCAGTGCAGCCTTATGCTGTTAAATATTCTCTGCAAGAGAAACAAGAGGGGATTTATTCTGTTTCTCAGCAGCTCATGAAGAGTTTGAAGTGGTGTGCTGGAAACCCCTGTGCACCCTGACCTTCACTTCCACTGTGTCCAGAGTAGCATGAGACCTGCATTTCCAGAGCACAACCAAAGCTTCAGACACAGACTGTGACTTTCCTTAGCCCTTAACCAGATGGAGGTATTCTAACTACAAATAATAAGGGACGACTTTTATTTGCTTACATTTGGAAAACATTTTAAGAGCTACTGTAGTGAATTCCTACCCATTATCTGCATATCAATTATTCATTGTTTTCATTAAGGAAAACCAAGACATGTTATACTCATGTAGATGAAAGAAATTTGTAACGTTCTTTCTTTCTCCACCCCCCCCCCCGCCCCTCATTCATTTTCATTTTGAGATTATTCTTAATCCATATATACTTGAATTAGGAAAATGTATGTTTTGTATTAGCAGTAAAACTTTAGGGTTTTTTTCCCCTACTGATTTTTCATAGATTTATGGATCCATAATCATTCACGTCACAGCCTGAGGGAGATGAGGCTGGAACAGGATAATAGCCCTTAAATCCCCTTCTCTAAGCGCTCAGATCTTTCCTGTCAGCAAGATAAAAACGGTCAACAGCAGTCTTCATATGCCTATATCCCACACGGAGCTTTCACAACAACTGAAGTGGTGGCTGGCAGAGAGAAAAATGCAGAAACTTTGCTGTGTGTGATACTACCGGGGTAAAGAGAGAAGAAAACAGGATTGTCAGCCTTTGTAGTGTTGGAAAGGACTGGTGTTAATTCCTTGATCAGGTGAATGCAAAGGGAGAAGACTAAGGAAAAATAGTATGTTGCAGTTTAACATGCAGCAACAGTTTCCTTTCCTAAAACAAAAAGCCAGAGAGAGGGGAGCACCAAATGTCCTCCCGCAGACTGAAAAGAGGAAGGATACTGAAGGCATCCATGTAGACAAGCAGAGTGGCTTTTCTGCTACCACTCCGTTGAACTCCCAGCCCCTACTGCTCCTGGGACCTGAGGGGAACTACAACTACTATGTGGACGATGAAGATGAAGAAGAGGAAGAGAAAGAACTAGGAAAATGGCAAAGTGGAGACACGTTTGAGGGAGAAAAAAAGCTGTTGTCATCCATTCCTTGCTCCCCTGCCCTTTCCTCTGGAGTCCCAGCCACAGCTTCCACTTCGTCTGTGCTGAACATCAATGTTGGTGGCCAAAGCTACCGCCTCACCTACCAGGCAGTGGCCATCTATCCCAAGACCCGCCTGGGCCGCCTGGCTACCTCCACTGACCGTCGCTGCCAGCTGGGCCTGTGCGATGACTATGCTGCCCAGGTAGATGAGTATTTCTTTGACCGGGACCCAGCTGTCTTCCAGCTGGTGTACAACTTCTATGCCTCAGGGGTGCTACGTGTGCGGGACGAGCTGTGCCCCCGTAGCTTCCTCGAGGAGCTGAGCTACTGGGGAGTGCGGCTCAAATATACACCTCGCTGTTGCCGCATCTGCTTTGAGGAGCGCCGTGATGAGCTCAGTGAGCAGCTGAAAGTCCAGCGTGAGCTGCGCTCCCAGGCAGAGGCTCAGGAGAACGAGCAGCTCTTTCACCACATGCGATACTATGGTCCCCAGCGCTGGCGCCTCTGGAACCTCATGGAGAAGCCCTTCTCTTCTGTCACTGCCAAGGTGATGGCAGTGGCCTCCAGCTTCTTTGTGCTCATCTCAGTGGTGGCCCTGGCACTCAACACAGTGGAAGAGATGCAGCAGGTAGACCGGAAAAGTGGGGAGAGCCGGCCTGTCTTGGAGCACATAGAGACCCTGTGCATTGCGTTCTTCACACTGGAGTACCTGCTGCGCTTGGTCTCTACCCCAGACCTGCGCCGCTTTGCCAGCAGCGCCCTCAATGCGGTAGACCTCATCGCCATCCTGCCCCTTTACCTGCAGCTGCTGCTCGAATGCTTTGCTGATGATGACCAGCCCCGAGGCCGGGGCTCTCAGCATGAGCATGATATTGAGAAGGTGGGACGGGTGGGCAAGGTGGGACAAGTGCTTCGCATCATGCGCCTCATGCGCATCTTCCGCATCCTCAAGCTGGCCCGCCACTCCACAGGGCTGCGTGCCTTCGGCTTTACCTTGCGCCAGTGCTACCAGCAGGTGGGCTGCCTTTTGCTCTTCATTGCCATGGGCATCTTCGCCTTCTCTGCCATGGTCTACACAGTGGAGCACGATGTCTCCAGTACCAACTTCACCAGCATCCCCCATGCTTGGTGGTGGGCTGCCGTAAGTAAACACATCTCATCCTGCTGGGTGGCCAGAGACCCTTCCTCCCTTCCCCTCCCTTTCCTTGCTAGAGTCACTGACAGTCTTGAAAACAGCAGGCTCGGATCAGTGAACATCTGCTCTGAATTCTAAGCTTACAGGACATATGCAGTCACTCACGCACACATACACATGCAGTCATTCACCTCTGTTGTAAGCTTGAATCAAGGTTTACTCAGGCAGTATCTGTTGAAATTCCTGTCTGACCAAACATAGACAGTACATGCACTTCCAAAGAAGAAGTGGGCAAAGAGACAGGAAAGAAAAGCATTTCCCCATTTAGCCCCATTATCAGTGTTGCCAAAAAAGAAAAGGTGGGGAGGGGGGGGGGGAAGCTTGCATCACGCTAGCTGGTTGCAGGTGGTTTTCATTCACAGGATTTTCATTCTTGTTCTTTTTGAAGAGTTACTGTGACCTGTCATACAACTGCAAGTTCATAAGACATAGTTTATTAGCTATAGTCTGGTCACTCAAACTTGCAAAGCCAAAGCTGTCCCAGAGCTCTGACCATTAAAAATGCATTAGGACCAACAGTTGTTTTACACAAGAGATGGTGTTGTTTGTTAGGTAGCACATCTAAGGTGCATGCCTGCACACACACAAAACATTGACAGTTATGTATACCATGCCAGACTTGCAGAGGAATAAACACAAACCAAGCAGAATGGCTCAAGGGGTTGATAATGGGATAAACCGCCTTACACATCTAGGTCACTGGTTTGAAACCCACACCAGTCAGCACTGAGAGCTGGTTAATGTCACCTTGAATCTTCTTTTCAACCTCTGCCAGAAAGTGTGATTTTAGTCCCATCCTAAGCATTTGGAATGAGGGTAACTGGCTGAGTGTCAGGTGACAAGCCTCAGAAATGGAGACAGAATGACCATATTTCTAGACACGGCCACTGTATTAGTGCAGTGGATAGGCATTTGGGCACATGTCCTTGAGAGGTCTGAACTCTCACTGACCTGTACTATACTGTATTATGTAGAAGGGTGTTTCTGAGGCAACATTTTCCAGGCTGTTGGGTTCACATCTTCCAGGGGCATGAAGGTTTAGCCAGGAACGCACAGCTGTGAGGGTTTAAAGTCCTTCACCTTGCTTAAATGCCTCTTGGCTCTGGCAAAGTCCTGACAGAACTGTTCCAGCATCCCAAACTCAGAATTCAATTCTAAAGGATTCACAAAGCAGTTCAACTCCAGACTGGGATTGCATTAACACCCACAGACAGATATACCTTCACTTATAGAAGGCTAACCAATACTTCTCAAACTATTGTGAGGTCAAAATGATAGTTACATCCTTCAAAGTCAGCTATGAAGACAAAGGAAACACTTCAGATTTATCAAGACTAGCAGACAATGGAGAGGGAGCTGCAGGCTGTAAATATGTGTTTAACAGATAATCATGCGCAAGTATGGCAGTGACACAATTACAATTTTTAAAGCAATGTTTTAGCAGGGAGTGGGGTGGTTTTATCGAGGGCCCTGGGGAGAAGGGGAAGTTGATCCCTGCCTGTGCTGCTGCCTGCAGCATTTCAGAGCTGGAGAACAAGAGCTCTGTTATGCTCCAGAAGATGTGCGTATCTACAGCAGCCTGGATCAAATCAGAGGGTAGTTAGACGTTGCAGGTGCTGAGAGAAGGCAAAGGGCCCATATCTTCTGTGTCCATAACTCTAAGGCTTGTTCTAGTCTGTCATCACGTACATTTTCTTTTGCAGCAGCTGATGCTGGCCTCCACAATCCATGTTTAAGGCAAGGCCCCGGGAGCACTTCTGACCCCTGGGTCTCGCTATGGGGCTGGCTATGTCTCAGTCTCCTCCCTGGGGAAGGAAGTCCATGCAAATGGACTGGAAAAGAGTCAGAAGATCTTCTCATGGTGGTTGTTCAGTATAGGCACTGGGTACCCTAGCTGCTTATGGGGCCCGCAGGATAGCAACCCAGCCCGTCCAAGGTCACTTCTCCTTGCCAGCAGCCCAGGCAGCCCATGGCTTGCAATTCTGGTTCAGCGACGGCTGATGAGATGTGGTGGTTTGCCCTACATATGTTTGTAGTGATTCAGCACATGGCAGAAAAACTGGCCCCACAGGCACACATAGGCATTTACATACGTACATGCATACGTACATGTGCTGAACACCCTTTAAGCTGGGGTGTGGGAAGGAGGGAAAAAAATCCGTGAATAAAGGGTGCCTTAGTGTGACATTCAGAAGTGATCTTTAAGTGATACACAGAGGTTATGAAAAAATTTGTGCTTCATACATTACTAGAATAAGGACATTAGCCTTATATTTTATTTTATGAACATGCTGAATATATGCAAACTCTATAGGACTAATTTCTGCAAGCCGGTGACACCATAATCATTTAAATACTCCTAAGAAACCTGTATGACTATGACCGTGAAAAAGATCAATTTAGCTGAGCAAGTGTCTCCAAAAGAGGAGCTGTAGCACGCACTTCGCAATTCCAAGGCATAAAACTCTTTTTAAAGCCTATCTATTCCTTAGGAGTGAAGATTAAGATATTCAGTCACTTAACTTTCATTAAAATCCAACACTGTTCACAGTCTCACACACACAGGAGGAGAAGTATCCCCCCCAGACTGTCACAGGCAATGTAGAAGACTGTGCCAGTGGAACAGAACCTTATCACAGGATAATGGTTTTGTCCTGGCTGGTAGAGATAAACATCTTGCCATCATCTCAGTATTTATTTTTGGAGATATTTATCCTGTATTATCATTCAAATCCAGTGACTTAATTTCCATTAAACCAAGTGACTAATCCTTTTTATTCCACAGGAAGCACCAGGTGTATCCTACAAATGTGCTTACCCACTGCTGTCTCATGTACCCTAATGCTTTCTTCATCTGAAATAACATTTTATTTAGCATGTTAGAGGATGGCAGGCTGCACACCATGACCTTCCAAAGACTTATTTCAGTGCTAAACCCACAAGGGCATTATAGCGAAAGACCTAGTGCTTGTGGCATATTTCTGCCAAAGTTTTAGGTTACTGATTCACAAATAAACACAGTGTGTTGAGATACTGTGAAAAAAAAAAAAAACAGAAATAAAGTTAATTGGCTGAAAAAAATCCTTTCACAGACTAGGATGTCCAGATGGCAAAAGCCTGCAAGATTTACCCGCCAGAGAAAAATAAGTTATGGTTACTAAATGTAAAAATTATGAACAATCAAGATGTGTGCAGTGGAAGTATATAAATCACATGTAGCTTCCCCATAAAAAAAACATCCATGAATTTCTGAAACTAAGTTTTACAATCAAGATATTGCAATACCTGGTATAGTATCCGGTCCATAGGAAACACGGTTCCTTCATATATCCACAGGATAAAAAGAGAAAATATTGATGATTGAGAACAAAAGAAGTCTGTGAAACTGACAGACAATGTGATGGCAAAATGTACAGATTTGTATAAAATGAATATACTAAATGCCACCATTCCCACAAAACAAACAAACAAACAAAACAAACCAAAAAACACCCCACCTTTTAAACAACCCCAAACCCTTCCTCAAAGGGGAATTCAGCAAAAAATTCACACCTGTGCTCCTTTCAGCTAAAACAAACAAGAATATTCCCTACTGAAGACACACATACACCTTCCTTTTGTAACCTCTGATACACAACTGAGCAGGAAGATAAAAACATTTAGCACTATAAATATATATGTTGCAAGCATACACTGTGAGCAAAAACTTGCAGACAACAGAGAAAGATATTTATTTTTTCCACAGCTCCTGGTAGATATGTAGCCATTAAAGAGGATTTTATCTAGAAACTTCTAAGTCCTGGGTCACTTCTCCCTATAGCACAAACATTATAAAAATATATTTCACAATTAGCTGAAGCTTTTAATGTGTTTTTCATTAGTTCCTAAAACATATATGACAAATGAAGGTAATACTCAAAATACAACCCGCAGAATAAGTCCCAGAACACCAGGTTCTATAAGCACACTGGATTTAGAGACAGGGCATCTGTTCCAAGGGGCCCAAGGAGGGAGCAGGGCTGCAGTTATCACTGGATTTGTGCAGTCAGGGAGCAATCTCTATCCTCTCACCGCAAACAAACAAACAAACCCGCCTTCTGGACAGGCTGGTGTGGAAATTGCTTGGAAATTCCCTCTGCAGGACAAAGCTTTTAGAAATCCTCCTGAATGGTGTCAAACTGTGCTGTTGCTTTTCTTTACTGCATGAGAGGAATTTTTTTAAATTAGGGATTTTTGCATAAGATGGACAGTGCAGAAGAAAAGGCAGCAGAGAGTACTTCAGATTTATGATGCAAAGTGCAAAAACACTACCTTTAAAATTGCTCCTGATCCCTGAACATATATTTGCATGTTTCCTCTCAGCTAATAAGCTGAATGTTGGTTTGCCTGTAGGTCAGCATCTCTACGGTGGGATATGGAGACATGTGTCCAGAAACTCACCTTGGCCGCCTGTTTGCTTTCCTCTGCATTGCATTTGGAATAATCCTGAACGGCATGCCCATCTCCATTCTCTACAACAAATTCTCAGACTATTACAGCAAGCTGAAGGCCTATGAGTACACGGCTCTCAAGAAAGAAAGGGGGAAGGTGGACTTCACACGGAGAGCCATGAAGAAAATATCTGAATGCTGTGGAGAAGGTGCAACCCACCCCTTGTCACAGCAGTGATACAGTTTCTGCTTTGATTATTGGGAGGGAACTGAGAAACTGAAGGAGAAAGAAGAAAAACAGATCAGCCAAGCTAACTGAAGATAAACTGAAAAGGCCAAAAGTAGAGGGTGAAATTTGTTTTGAAGAGGATTGCTTTCAAAAGAAAAAAGGCTTGGATTACAACAACAGGGGGATTTTTTGTTTGTTTGTTGTTTTTTTTTTTTCTTTGCTAGGCTGTGAGCAGCACTTAAGGGCTCATCAACTATCTGGAATAACGTTCTTTAGATTAACCACCCAGAAACTTTGAATTAGACCCACATGAAGGTGTAAACACCTGCTGCTGATTAGACCCACAATAAAGACCCACCATAATCAAACCAAAGGAAAACAAATTGCTTGCGTTAAGTGTCAGCCACCTCACTGCTGTCAGGGCAGTCTCAAAAATTAACAAACAGAATACCCAATATACTGACTGCATTGCTGAAATTGGTTTTGTACCAGCTTTCAAAATCATGAAAACAGCCTAGAGCGTTTAACTGAATATTAGCAGCATCTATACTCCTTAAGCTTTCAGCTTCTCTTTCAACTGTCAGCTATATTTCACTGTTCCAGTTTTATTTTTCAAACGCAGCCCTGCAAATGATTCCAATTTCATACCTAGGCAAGCAACACACTGCTTTTAGTATTCTGCCCCCTGCCCCCCTCCATAATCATCTTTCATTATGCCAAGAACTAGTGAAGAAGTCTGGAGTCTGAATTGGTAAATGTCATAGATCAATTTTGAAAACATTTCCAAAACAAAATCTTCCTTAGGTATAGGATTAAGTGATCAACCACATTTATTTTAGAGCATTTAATGCATCTACTTATTGAATTGTTAGAATAATAATAGGCCTGTCAAGGGACATAAGTGTTAAAGCAGCATTTAAAAAAAAATAGTTAAATGAAACATGTAATGGATAATATCTCATAAAAACGTCTCATACAAAAGATCTTACCAGCACTTATCTGTAACCAATTTTAAGTATAATTTGAAGTCAAGGTACTTTGTCTTGTATATATGGCCATGAAGGATGCAATTCTGACACCTTAGGTCTCCCCAAGTAGTACCTTACTTCCTATGATTACTGGGCCTTCTACCCAGCTGGATGCAATTGCTCATATGTTAGAAACTCACCTCAAAATCTACGCAACAAACAACAATAACGAATAAATGGAATTAGTTTCATGTATTAGTTCGCAGCATATCAGGACTATTCTTTTTACGTAAAAGCAGTCATACCAGTTTAGAAATAGTAACCCGAATAACAGATCTGAAAGAATAGTTATTTTATTGATATTCAGATACAAATACCTTAAAAAAAAAAGGGGGGTAACAAAAAGAAGTGACAGTCACAGATATGACCCACAGCTTTTTCTCAGCAGCACTTGCTGCAAAACAGCCTGATGGCAGAGATGCGTTTTAAAATTCTTAAACTCCCACGTTGTTTCTGCGCTGCCCTGCTGAATGCAAATAGCTGCATTCAAATCTCAGAGCCACACTGGAGACAATCGTGTGAAGCTCACTCCTGGAACAGCTGAGGGTGAAAAAGTTCATTAACTTTGCCACATCCATGGAAATTGTGTCAGGCATAGGGACATTTCTCCTTTCAATGGTGAGAAGGTAATTAGTAACCAAGTTGCTCTTCTCATTCTCTACCTCCAGACAAACGTATCATAAACCCATCTGTCATTTTGTTCTTTAGGAATGACAGTCAGCACGCTGTGTACTATCAGCTCTGTTAAAAGCTAAACCATGTCTTCAAGGCACAGCTGAGCCCTGGGAGTTGAATGTGATAGATGTTTGCTGTTCTGGACGGCACACAATGCAGCAGGCACAATCCTGGCACTCACTGAGAAGAATAGCTCCTTTACTTTGGCTCTAGGGATGGTATGAATTTGCATGGCCATTCTGCATGGCAACAACAGGACAAGGAGCTTCCTGAAACCACACGTCTCTTAGACCCCACTGCAGTTCAGTGAGGCTGCAGGTTACAAGCATGCAAACACACAACTGTGTTTTATTTTCAACATGCAGCTTGGGTTAGATCCATTAAAAGGACTTAAATGTTGTTGATTACCCAACTTTCCAAGACATGGGACACCCTAAATCAATTTCTTTCTCTGAAGGAATCAGTACTTGCATGTACCACGCAGATGGGATGTAAACGCTCAGCCTTGCATGGCAAGATCAGCAGCTTCTTGCCACCTAGAGAAATCTAGAGCCTGAGCACTTACTCTGCCTAGGCTGGACTTCCTCATAGCCTCAGACTTGACACAAGTCACCAGCCTCATTTTCCACCCCACTTCCCTCACGTGCAGGACCCATTCAAGTAGATGTTATTCAAGACATGTACAGGAACAGGCTTTCCACACAAAACACGAGCAGGAGAAAAATGACTGTTCTCTCTTTTAATGAGGAGTCAGAATTCTTTGTTCCTGACAAGTGCTTTCTTATCTGTCCAACAAGATTTTAATGCACAAGTCCTACAGTACTGCTCTAACCTTTCAAATACAGCTTGGAATGGGTCTCCCTCACCCCTCTAGCTGAAGCTGTTCCACTTTTCACCAAGTAAATGATGACCCACCAGGTGACAGTAGGAGAAAGACTGTACAGCTTGGTGTTTGCAGTACTCTGCTTCATGGAAAACTGTGATTCATAGTCCATGCTCCAACAGAAAGCTATGAAAGTACCCTGACCAAGCAGCAAAATCCTTCCAGACACTCACTCCTCTCTGGCCCAAGCGATCTTTTGTTGAAGCATTTAGTCTGGAAGGACTCCATGGTTAGTTGCCACGCACTGCAGCCACATGAAGGCAAAACTCTTAGAGTACCCTACATGCTAATGGCTATGGGCCAAAACCCTTCCCAACAGAGAGAAGAGCAATTTTTGTCCCCTCAGGAGAAGACATTGTAACCAGTGCCACCAGGTCCCATCTGGGTCCTCTGAACACTAGGGCTATCACAACTCTGGCAGCTCAGCTTACTTAGCAGCTGCCTCACTCTCTTCTTTCTCAATGCTCTTTGCCCCCTCAACCCTACACCACCAAGTCCCACCACCTCACTGGTGGCAGCTTTGGTACCTTTTTTATTCGCCTATGCACTGACTCAACACACAAGTTGTTGGAGCAGGGTTAGGTTCTTGATTGGTTCATGACCTAGCTCAATTTAGAGAGCTCTGACGAATGCTAGAGCTGACACAAGACACATGGTAGAAGCATGCAGTCTGGAGGACAGATGTCTGGCAACTGCCACCTGAAATATTAAGCAGAAGACTACACAAAGTTGTTGGTTTTCTTTTTTGTAATACCTGGCTCACTTGCCCTGGTACATTCAGTAGGTGAATGGGTCCTTAGCAGAGTAAGGTGTTTTCCAGCAAACTAGAAGTTAGTGTTTGGGGATTTTTCAATTAAAGACTCATAATTTTCTTCTCTGGATTACCTTATGCTGCTTTCTGCCTTGTGGCTTAACTAATCTTATTGTAGGGTGGCAAGCATAAATCCGTGCCTTTCAATAGGCAAGAGTATGCCTGAAGTTGAGGTACTGCAGTACCCAGCAAGGAGTTGCCCTAAATGCCCAAAGCTCTGTCAGTACCAGCCTTTTCTGTGGATGGCTACTACTGAAGTCCTCCCACAAGGTCCTCTCCCCGTGAGAGCCTGTCTGAGGCTCGTACCATACAAAGAGGACATCCAGCCAGCTCAGAGGAAGGAATGAGTTCATATTCCCACACAACAAACTTCTGACAACCTGAAGAAGGCTGTGCAAACCTGTATCAGCTCATTTTGAAGGCAGAGTTTTTGTTGACACAATGGCTCCATCTGAGAAGGACTCTCAGTTAACTTATTCTGCCACTAAGACTTTCAGTGGCATCTTCACTGTCCCTAGACTAATCAAGTGAAACATTCAAATGGTACACATGATGACACCCAAAAACAATGCTTGTCTTTATTGTCTTGGTTACTTGAATGCCACGGTGCTTCGACAATCAAAAAATTTCAAGATAACCACATCAAGGGGAAATATGTTTAAACACAACAAGGATTGGCAATACTATTAAAGCTAGAGTAGATAGGGTTTGTTTTATGAGATGTTAATTTGGCATAGCTAAGGTTTTGGGGAAATGGGGTGCAGGATTCTCTAACCATTGAGAAATTAGAAGCCTCTCTGAATGCGGCCATGCTAAAGTCTTCTATTTTAACTAATTGCCCATATTAGTGAGCCCTAGAAAGAGATGGAATTAGATAGAATTGGATGGCCTGGCTTTATTTTAGGACAACTAAGTGTTTTTTCTTCTACTCATTTTAGACCTGGGGATTATTGAAAAAATGAAAAAGAAAAAGAGGAAAAGAAAAAAAAAGTAGGGGTGAGGGTGGTAGAAATCTAAAAAGTCTGTCCCTACATGAGACAGTGGAAAGAATTCCAATTAGAATATGCTAAGACAAGGATTTGTGCAAAAGAACAACATCGCTTTTTCAATGCAATTCAGCAGCTGTTTGCTTTTCTCATTCAGAAAGATAGCACTTAAAGGGGTACCTACAGTAAGCCTCAGATTAATAGGCATCTGGTGCTATTCCCAGGCTTCTACGGCAAATAGTAACGTTCAGTCTTTAAATATGTATAATTTAAAAGATTATAAACTAGGAATACTTCAAAGTTTTTGGAGCAAAATAGAGACTATCAATACGCCTAGGAAGGAAAAGTTGTCTCCTTGATTAAAAAATAGCTTCAACTGTTTAGAATGTTCTGGTTTTGTGTTATGTAATATATTTGATTCATGCTTATCTGTTATTGACAAAACCTTTATTAACTTCTTTATTCAGTAGTAATGAAATTACATGGCATTTGACTCTAATCCAGCTCTTTATCTTGGATTGAAAAAGGGAAAGGTCAGAGGTACTAGCTTTTTA